>NC_090725.1:66820533-66905533 GCF_036898095.1 Palaemon carinicauda
TGGTATTGTAAAATAATGCCAAAATCTTCATAACTAACACTAGGATCACTGAAATATCATGCATTAACACTGGTATAGGCTCACTGGCCTAGGGGCTAATCAAAGCCTACTGGTATGGGGTCAGCGAAGACCCTAACTAATGCGTCAAAAACACGATATAAAGTTCCTAGCTATGAAGACTAAATAACTAATAGCGCTGATTAGTAATTTATATCCCGGTAAGGCTGTGCGGCTAACTAAATAAGGCATGCAAGCAACAGCAGCGTCATAAAATGGCGCTGACCGGTCTGGCAAAGCTCTGCCAAAATTATGCAAATATCTCGAAAAGTAAGATTTACTTAACGGTCAGAGCTTATTTAAACAATACTTTAACCTTTGTACTCAACTTTCCAGAAGAAGGTGAAGCTGAAGGTTGAGACATGGCGAGGATGCAAGCAGATAAAGTCGCACAAAGGAAAAAAACGTCCAATCGAGCGAGCTACTAGCAAAAGGATGAGGACGGACGTGACGTCATCAAAAGCAATGGCGTCCGTCTGTTTACATCGCGAGTACCGATATCGCCACATCTAGATTGGCTGCGGCTCAGCTCCCAGCCGCTCTCTGTCCGCCATATTGAAGCGTTAACTCTATATGGGGTGTAGATAGCTATGTGGCACGTTAATACATGCGTGTCCCCTGTTGATACACGATGTCTTAAGGGGAAACCCTTAGGATACTCGCTCCAGAAGTTAGAATTCTGTGATAACCTGTGGTTTAATTCTCTGGGAAAATCCTAGTAGTGATTACCCAATAAAGCTACCAAATAGGATCCTTCCATCAGGACGCCATGGCTTGAGCCCAAAAAAGGAACTTTGGTTTGAGGAGGAAATATCCTTTGATGTAGAGGTACAAGCCTACATTATAGGATAAAGTACTGTCTCAGTTGGAAGGATCAAGTATTTGAACTATGGAAGATGGACAGAAAAAGGAACTTTGTTTTGTGGAGGAAATATCCTTTGATGTAGTGGTACATGCCTACATTATAGGATAAAGTACTGTCTCAGTTGGAAGGATCAAGTATTTGGACTATGGAAGATGGACAGAAAAAGGAAATTTGTTTTGAGGAGGAAATATCCTTTGATGTAGAGGTACAAGCCTACATTATAGGATAAAGTACTGTCTCAGTTGGAAGGATCAAGTATTTGAACTATGGAAGATGGACAGAAAAAAGGAACTTTGTTTTGAGGGGGAAATATCCTTTGATGTAGAGGTACATGCCTACATTATAGGATAAAGTACTGTCTTAGTTGGAAGGATCAAGTATTTGGACTATGGAAGATGGACAGAAAAAGGAAATTTGTTTTGAGGAGGAAATATCCTTTGATGTAGTGGTACATGCCTACATCATAGGATAAAGTACTGTCTCAGTTGGAAGGATCAAGTATTTGGACTATGGAAGATGGACAGAAAAAGGAACTTTGTTTTGAGGGGGAAATATCCTTTGATGTAGTGGTATATGCCTACATTATAGGATAAAGTACTGTCTCAGTTGGAAGGATCAAGTATTTGGACTATGGAAGATGGACAGAAAAAGGAAATTTGTTTTGAGGAGGAAATGATATTTTAATTATAAAATAAATTTTTGAATATACTTACCCGGTGAATATATAATAGCTGCTGCTCCAGCGGCTCGACAGAAAACACACACAAAAACTCGCGAGCGATCGCTATGAAGGTTGCGGGTGTGCCCACCAGCGCCAGCTATCGGCCAGATACCGAATATACATGTAAACAGACCCAATTTTTCTCATCCCGCTGGGTCTCTATCGGGAGGAAGGGGGGGCCTTTAATTTATATATTCACCGGGTAAGTATATTCAAAAATTTATTTTATAATTAAAATGTTATTTTCATTAGTAAAATAAATTTTTGAATATACTTACCCGATGATCATATAGCTGTCAGCTCTGCTGCCCGACAGAAAAACCTACGGGCGGAATACGCCAGCGATCGCTATACAGGTGGGGGTGAACATCAACAGCGCCATCTGTCAAGTAGGTACTCAAGTACTCGATGTCAACATAGAACCAATTTTCTCCTCTGTCCACTGGGTCTCTATTGGGGAGGAAGGGTGGGTCCTTTAATTTATGATCATCGGGTAAGTATATTCAAAAATTTATTTTACTAATGAAAATAACATTTTTCAATATTAAACTTACCCGATGATCATATAGCTGATTCACACCCAGGGGGGTGGGTAGAGACCAGCATTACATGTTGACATTATGAGCTAAGTATTCCGTATTTCATTTTAGCAGTTATTCAAAATAACAAGCATAAAATAAATAAGTACCTGGTAAGGAAGTCGACTTGAACAATTACTCTGCCTTTTTAAGTACGTCTTCCTTACTGAGCCTCGCGATCCTCATAGGATGCTGAGCGACTCCTAGGAGCTGAAGTATGAAGGGTTGCAACCCATACTAAAGGTCCTCATCAAAACCTCTAATCTAGGCGCTTCTCAAGAAATGACTTTGACCACCCGCCAAATCAAGTAGGATGCGAAAGGCTTCTTAGCCTTCCGGGCAACCCAAAAATATTAATAAAACATTTCAAGAGAAAGATTAAAAAGGTTATGGAATTAGGGAATTGTAGTGGTAGAGCCCTCACCACTACTGCACTCGTTGCTACGAATGGTCCCAGAGTGTAGCAGTTCTCGTAAAGAGACTGGACATTCTTAAGATAAAAGACGCGAACACTGATTTGCTTTTCCAATAGGTTGCGTCGAATATACTTTGCAGAGATCTATTTTGTTTAAAGGCCACGGAAGTTGCGACAGCTCTAACTTCGTGTGTCCTTACCTTCAGCCAAGCTTGGTCTTCCTCATTCAGATGGGAATGAGCTTCTCGTATTAACAGTCTGATAAAATAGGATAAAGAATTCTCTGACAAAGGCAAAGATGGATTCTTAACTGAACACCATAAAGCTTCATACGGGCCTCGTAAAGGTTTTTTTAAAATAGAACTTAAGAGCTCTTACAGAACATAATACTCTTTCTAGTTCATTTCCAACCATACGATAAGTTTGGAATATCGAACGATATTGGTCAAGGCCGAGAAGGCAGCTCGTGTTTGGCTAGAAAACCAAGTTGAAGAACATGTAGCCGTTTCGGATGAGAATCCGATGTTCTTGCTGAAGGCATGAATCTCACTGACTCTTTTAGCTGTGGTTAAGCATATCAGGAAAAGAGTCTTAAAGGTGAGATCTTTCAGGGAGGCTGATTGAAGCGGTTCGAACCTGTCTGACATAAGGAATCTTAGAACCACGTGCTAAATTCCAACCAGGTGTAACCAAACGACGCTCCTTCGTGGTCTCAAAAGACTTAAGGAGGTCTTGTAGATCTTTATTGTTGGAAAGATCTAAGCCTCTGTGACGGAAAACTGATGCCAACATGCTTCTGTAACCCTTGATAGTGGGAGCTGAAAGAGATCGTTCTTTCCTCAGATATAAGAGAAAGTCAGCTATTGAGTTACAGAGGTACTGGTCGAGGATACGGATACTGACTTGCACCAGTTTCGGAAGATTTCCCACTTCGATTGGTAGACTCTAAGGGTGGATGTTCTCCTTGCTCTAGCAAACGCTCTAGTTGCCTCCTTCGAAAAACCTCTAGCTCTCGAGAGTCTTTCGATAGTCTGAAGGCAGTCAGACGAAGAGCGTGGAGGCCTTGGAGTACCTTCTTTACGCGTGGCTGACGTAGCAGGTCCACCCTTAGGGGAAGTGTTCTGGGAACGTCTACTAGCCATCGAAGTACCTCGGTGAGTTATTCTCTCGCGGGCCAGAGGGAAGCAACTAGCGTCAACTTTGTCCCTTCGTGAGAGGCGAACTTCTGCAGTACCTTGTTGACAATCTAGAACGGAGGGAATGCATATAGATCTAGATGTGACCAATCTAGTAGAAAGGTATCTATATGAACTACTGCTGGGTCCGGGATAGGTGAGCAAACTATTGGGAGCCTCTTGGTCATCGAGGTTGCGAAGAGATCTATGGTTGGCTGGCCCCAGGTGGCCCAAAGTCTCTTGCATACATCCTTGTGGAGGGTCCAATCTGTTGGAATTATTTGTCCCTTCCTACTGAGACAATCTGCTATGACATTCAAGTTGCCTTGGATGAACCTCGTTACTAGTGAAAAGTCTAGACCTGTTGACCAGGTGAGGAGGTCTCTTGCGAACTCGTACCATGTCAGAGAGTAGGTCCCTCCTTGCTTGGAGATGTACGTCAAAGCAGGGTGTTGTCCGTGTTCACCTCCACCACTTTGCCTTGAAGGAGAGACCTGAAGCTTTTCCAGGTCAGACGTACTGCCAGTAGCTTCTTGCAGTTGAAATGCATTGTCCTTTGACTCGAGTTCCATAATCCCGAGCATTCCCTACCGCCTAATGTCGCACCCCAGCCTACGTCCGATGCGTCCGAGAAGAGAACGTGGTTGGGAGTCTGAACAGTCAGGGGAAGACCCTTTCAAAGGTTGATAAAGTCCTTCACCAAGTCAGACCAGACTTTATCTTTCCGGAAACCGGGATCGAGACCGCTTCTAGCGTCTTGTCCTTTTCCAGTGAAAAGCTAGATGATACAGAAGAGGACGGAGGTGTAGTCTTCCAAGTGACACAAATTGAACCACGGATGACAGTGTCCTAACCAGACTCATCCACAGCCTGACAGGGCAGCGTTCCTTCTTCAGCATCTTCTGGATGGATAGCAGGGCTGTGGGTTGATCGTCTTGTTCAGCAATGTCCTCATCAGAGGGTTCCTCATCCGAAACTGATGAGGAAACGGCAACGGAGTGGGCAACGTCTGACTCGCTGAATCCGGTCGCACTGGTGGATGCGTGACGGAGCCGGACACAATATCATGGTACTGCTGCACAGTCTGTGAACTGTCAACCATGGGGACGCGAGGAAGTACAGCGTCAACCCGAAACTGTCTAGACTGTCTGGGTTGTGCAGTCAACCCCCTACCGGGTTGCTGAGGATGCCGCACTGCGTCACAACAAGTCACCTCTGCTGGTTGTTGAACGTCTTCCTAGTGACACACTGAACGTCCACAACCACCTCCGAGAGTCGCTTAACGTCAACGTGCGACTGGCAACCCACACTGGGTCGCATCGGTGGAGGAACCACCTCAACTGGCGGACGCGAGTAGGATACCTCAGCGTCAACAGGGCGCACAACCAACCGGTAGGAAGGTTGTTGGCCAGAAGGTACTTCTCTGTAAAAAATCCTCTATCAAGGACACAAGCTTGGACTGCATGTCTTGCAGCAAAGCCCATTAGGGTCTACGGGAGCAGGTGTGGCAACAGACGGGGTTAGCGACTGAAGCGGAACCATTTACCATCCCTGGAAGCCTTGTTATGCTTTAATTAAAGTCCATAGGAGGCTAAGCAGCTTAAGGCTCCTCTCCAAATGACAGAGTCCTCAAAGGAATATCAGTAGGAGGGAGAACAGCACTTTCTCATCTACAGGAACCATGTCCGAGAAAAGCTAGGTTATCTCAGTGAGGGTCTCACTGGTGCATAAGCAGCAGACCAGAAGGCAACGTTATGTAACTGCTTGACGGTCTGTGAACTGTCAAAAACTGAACTGTCAACCACAACAGGTGTGTGAGGACATACAGCACTGGTGCATTAGCAGCAGACCAGAAGGCAACGTTATGTAACTGCCTGACAGTCTGAGAACTGTCAAAAAACTGAACTGTCAACCACAACAGGTGCGTGAGGACATACAGCACTGGTGCATTAGTAGCAGACCAGAAGGCAACGTCATGTAACTGCTTGACAGTCTGTGAGCTGGCAACAACCAAAGCTGTGTGGGGAAGCCTCAACTCCTGACTGACTAGTCTGCTGCGGGCGAGTGGCGGTAACCACAGTGGGTTGCGGAGGCTGACACACCGTGTCAAAACACGGCAGCTTGTGGTAGCTCACGCACGGCAACGGAGTGCTCCGTGTGTCTGTGGGAGTCAGCATGCGTCTGGCAGGGTCGACTGCGCATGGGTGGAGGAGCTCTCACAACAAGAGTGTGGGAGCAGGCAGCCGCAGCGTCTGCTGGGCGCACAACCGTGGCAGGTTGTAGGCAAACGGGTGCATCGTCAACCTTCTCCGCAGTCGGAGTGTGGGAGCAGGCAACAACCAAAGCGGAGTGGTGGTGCGTGGTGGGGACTGCCGTGGGTTGCGGAAACTAACGCATCGCGTCAAAACACGGCAGCTTGACTCCACCTTCCCACTGCTGATGCGGTAGCTCACGCATGTCAACGGAGGGTGCCGCACGTCGGCTAACGTCAACATGCGTCTGGCAGGGTCGACTGCGCATCGGTGGTGGAGCTCTCCGCAGCCGGAGTGTGGGAGCAGTCAGCCTCAGCGTGAGCTGGGCGCACAACCGTGGCAGGTTGTAGGCTAACGGGAGCAGTGTCAACCTTCTCCGCACGAAACTCCTGCATAACCGCAGCTAACTGAGTCTGCATAGACTGCAGTAAAGACCACTTAGGGTCTACAAAAGCGGCAACAGACGGAGCTACTGTCCGTTGTGACTGAGGGTCTAAAACAGCTGGTGCGGCAACAGACGGAGTTACTGCCTGTTGCGGTACCACCTTGCCTCTCTTGGGAGGTGTGCAGTCGTCGGATGGCTGCAGCGAGTCCGAACTGACCCAGTGGCTACACCTGGGCCGTTGGACTTGCGCGGAAGGGACCGACTTGCACTTAAAAAGCTGCGAGATGTGGTCCATGGTTTCTTACGAGAAACCTCTTCCGCAGACGAGGAATAAATGGGCTCTCTCGTCTTTGTGTGGGTGGGGCGATCTTGGGTAGATACGCCCGAAACCACGGAGGGAAAAACGTCTGTTCGTTGATCAAGGCCTGTGGAACCCATAAGTCGTTCGACATTACTTCTCCCCTGGGCTTGGGAGCTTGTAAGAGGTCCCGGACTAGGTGAACGACTGGCACGAACAGACGAGCCCTCGGACGCAACACTGTAACACTATGCGCATATCACTTTATCACTTTGATTTTCTGTTTAGCACTTATTTCACTGAAATCGAAACTTTAACTGATTTCTACCTGAAACACGCAATCCTATCCTTCATTAAAAGGTAGTAATTGCGAAAACAGTAGTACAATGCAACAGAAAACATAAAGATAAAGAATTCAGTGGCTGGGAAAGAGACTAAACACTAGATCAAATAAACTACGTTTACAATCTCTCACCGCACATAGCCTGGGAACAAGAATAAAACCCTAGAAACGTTTTACCTTCTTCCCCTACAGCGACTAGGGAGGAGAGTGAAAAACGAAAACAACGTTACCAGCTTGAACGAAACGTTTATTCTCCTCTCTCTCCCTCCGTCTCTATCTCTCTCTCTCTTTCTCTCTTGATTTCGCACCTGAGAGAAGAGCCCAATTATATATCGTTAAAACATGTTATTTGCTAAAGGAAAAAACTGAAAGGTTTTCCAAATAAAAAGTTCCTTTAATTTAGAATTTAAACCATTTAAGCTAAGAAAGAATGAACGAAACGCCAGAATCGGTTTACTCTTACTGCAAAGTGAAACCGTGATACACTCTCTCTCTATCGTAACGATAGAGCGCATGTTGAACGTCCTGAACGTCAACAACTGCGTAGACTTAAAACTAAACGTTAGTTCATCTTTGAAAACAGTACGAGACTATCAAAGAAATTCTTTCATAAAACATTAAAATTTAAAAAGTATTAAATTCTTTAAAGGTTAAATACGATATAACGGGCTCAATGTTAATTAACTTCGGTTCCAAGTTAGGACCGCCTACAATCAGGAAAGGTCGCATATAAACAAACATAAAAATTTATTGTTATATGTTTATAATAAATGGAAAGTTAATCGAAGAGGCCTATAAAGGCGGAGAGATATAAAATATATAGATCTATAACGTGTTAAGCAAAATTACCAAAAACCTAAACACACTTCCGTCTAAGGGAAGGGTCGGCCATTTAAAAGTGAAAGAGAGTCCATACTCTCTTCGTCACCATAATTAAATCTATCCAAAACGAGATCAAGTTTTGAAATGAAGATAAAACCCCTGCATAGCGAAAGCTCAAAACTGGAATAGTGTACTTCACCAAATCGTTGTGAAAACAAATCCAGTTAGTAACAGCGTATTTAGTAGGTCTTGCCAGTGGCACGACAGAGAGAAAATTGGTTCTATGTTGACATCGAGTACTTGAGTACCTACTTGACAGATGGCGCTGTTGATGTACACCCCCACCTGTATAGCGATCGCTGGCGTATTCCGCCCGTAGGTTTTTCTGTCGGGCAGCAGAGCTGACAGCTATATGATCATCGGGTAAGTTTAATATTGAAAAATATCATTTTTAAATAATTAACTTAGCCGGTGAATATATAATAGCTGATTCACACCCATGGTGGAGGGTAGAGACCAGAGTTAATTAAGTTTACAGCGTATATGCTTAGAGTTTTTGACAGTTATATCATAACAAAACCCAAATATATAAAGGTACCTGGTAAGGAAGTTGACTTAGACGATTACTCTGCCTTATTAGTCTGTCTTCCTCACGAAGCCCAGCGATCCTCTTAGGATGCTGAAAGACTCCCAGGAGCTGAAGTATTAAGGGCTGCAACCCATACAACAGGACCTCATCAAACCCCTAATCTGGGCGCTCTCAAGAAATGACTTTGACCACCCGCCAAATCAACTAGGATGCGAAAGGCTTCTTAGCCTTCCGTACAACCCAAAAAACAATATTAAAAAACATTTCAAGAGACAGATTAAAAAGGATATTGGAATTAGGGTAATGTAGTGGTAGAACCCTCACCCACTACTGCACTCGCTGCAATGAATGGACCCAGTGTGTAGCAGTCCTCGTAAAGAGTCTGGACATCTTTTAAGTAAAATGACGCGAACACTGACTTGCTTCTCCAAAAAGTCGCGTCCATAATACTTTGCAGAGATTTATTTTGCTTGAAGGCCACGGAGGTTGCTATAGCTCTAACTTCGTGCGTCTTAACCTTAAGCAAACATCGGTCTTTCTCATTCAAGTGAGAATGAGCTTCTCGTATTAAAAAATCTGATAAAATATGACAAAGCATTCTTTGACATAGGCAATGATGGTTTCTTAACTGAGCACCATAATGCCTCAGATTTACCTCGTAATGACTTAGTACGAGCTAAATAGAACTTAAGAGCTCTAACAGGACATAATACTTTTTCCAGTTCGTTGCCTACGATCTCTGATAAGCAAGGAATATCAAAAGATTTAGGCCAAGGACGAGAAGGCAGTTCATTTTTGGCCAGGAAACCAACATGAAGTGAACAAGTGGCTTTTTCTGTAGAAAAAACCGATGTTCTTACTGAAGGCATGAAGTTCACTGACCCTTTTAGCCGAAGCCAAGCACACTAGGAAAAGTGTCTTGAGGGTGAGATCCTTCAGGGAGGCTGAATGTAATGGCTCAAACCTGTCTGACATGAGGAACCTTATGACCACGTCTAAGTTCCATCCAGGAGTTGCCAAACGACGTTCCTTAGAGGTCTCGAAAGACTTAAGGAGATCTTGGAGATCTTTATTGTTGGAAAGATCTATGCCTCTATGTCAAAAGACCGAAGCCAACATGCTCCTGTAGCCCTTAATCGTGGGAGCTGAAAGGGAGCGAACCTTTCTCAGATGTAAAAGAAAATCTGCGATTTGGGCTACAGAGGTACTGGACGAGGACACAGATGCTGACTTGCACCAGTCTCGAAAGACTTCCCACTTCGACTGGTATACTCTAATGGTAGAAGCTCTCCTCGCTCTTGCAATCGCACTGGCTGCCTCCTTCGAAAAGCCTCGATCTCTTGAGAGTCTTTCGATAGTCTGAAGGAAGTCATACGAAGAGCGGGGAGGCTTTGATGGGCATTCTTTACGTGGGGCTGACGTAACAGATCTACCCTTAGAGGAAGACTTCTTGGAAAGTCTACCAGCCATTGAAGTACCTCGGTGAACCACTCTCTCGCGGGCCAGAGGGTAGCAACCAACGTCAACCTTGTCCCTTCGTGAGAGGCGAACTTCTGCAGTACCTTGTTGACTATCTTGAATGGTGGGAATGCATATAATTCCAGAAGAGACCAATCCAGTAGAAACGCGTCTATGTGGATTGCTTCTGTATCTAGGACTGGAGAGCAATAGATTAGTAACCTTTTGGTCAACGAGGAGGCAAAGAGGTCTATGGTGGGTTGACCCCAAGTAGCCCAAAGACTCTTGCCCACGTCCTTGTGGAGGGTCCATTCCGTGGGTATCACCTGACCCCTCCGACTGAGACAGTCTGCCAAGACGTTCAAGTCCCCCTGGATGAATCTCGTCAACAGGGAGATGCCTCGATTTCTTGACCATAAGAGAAGGTCCCTTGCGATCTCGAGCAGCGTGAAGGAGTGTGTGCCTCCTTGCTTGGAGATGTATGCCAAAGTTGTGGTGTTGTCTGAGTTGACCTCTACCACTTAGTTTCGAAGAAGCTTTCGAATATCATCAAGGCCAAGTGGACTGCTAATAGCTCCTTGCCGTTGATGTGCATGCTCTTCTGACTTGAGGTCCACAGACCCGAGCATTCCCGACCGTCCAGGGTCGCACCCCAACCCAAATCCGACGCGTCTGAGAACAACACGTGGTTTGGGTTCTTGACTGCTAGGGATAGTCCCTCTCTCAGACTGATATTGCTGTCCCACCATTTCAGGCATGCCTTTACTGGTTCGGAGACTGGGAATGACACCGTCTCTAACGTCTTGTCCTAGTTCCAGTGAGAGGCTAGATGGAACCGGAGAGGCAGAAGGTGTAGTCTCCCTAGTGAGACAAACTGCTCCAGGGATGAGAGAGTCCCTACGAGACTGTTCCAACTCCTGGCTGAACAAAAGTTTTCTTTTCAGCATTAGTTGGACTTCGAGCAGGGCTTGTTCTATTCGGTGGCAGACGGAAAAGCCCGAAAAAAACTGGACTGCGAATCTCCATCCCCAAATAAAGAATAATCTGGGATGGGATCAGTTGGGACTTTTAGGTTGACCAAAAGTCCCAACTCCCTGGCCAGACTCAACGTCCAATGTAGATCCTGCAGACAGCGAAGACTGGACGATGCTCTGAGAAGCCAGTCGTCCAAGTACAGGGAGGCTCGGATCCCCGATAGATGGAGGGATTTTGCCACATTCCTCATGAGCCTCGTAAACACGAGAGGAGCAGGACTGAGGCCAAAGCACAGGGCTCGAAACTGGTACCCCACATTCCTGTAAACAAACCTCAGAAACGGTTGGGAATCCGGGTGTATAGGAATGTGGAAGTATGCCTCCTGAAGGTCGAGAGAGACCATCCAGTCGCCTTCCATTAATGCTGTCAAGACAGCCTGGTAGACTTCATCGTGAAGTTTGTCTTGACAATGAACACATTGAGCGCACTTGCCTCTTACGTACTCCTGCAGTGAACATGGCTGCCAGATCATTGGAGCCATCCCAGAGGGACTTGTTCCTGCAGAGAACGTGGCTGTCAGATCATTGGAGCCATCCCTGAAAGCCTTGTTTATGCATGACATAATTGTACAGCAAAACTTCAAACGCTCGAAAAAAAAAAATTCTAACAGGAGATGGTCTAGCTCTGAAGTCGACCATAAAATCTTGGAGCGTCTCATGGCCAGGCGCCAGGGAGAGTCTATGAGGTTTTAGAAGTCTATCTGGGCAGAGGCAGGAACTCCCAAGCCGAGAACTTCTCTCGTGTCATATCAGACTCTCGCTCTATAAGCCAGCTTAAAAGAAGGGAAAGCAAAGGCTGTCTCCCCCAAACTCCTCCTGGTGATAAACCAGTCGCCTAGCAAACGTAAAGCTCTCTTAGAAGAGCGAGAGAGCACTAGCTTATAAAATAACGGCTTCGAAGTAGCTAGGCCTAGTGTAAACTCTGACGTTTTAGGCGAACGAGGAGCAGCAGTTACAAAAAGATCCGGACAAAGATCCTTAAAAATCAGCATGATTTATTTAAAGTCCATAGAGGGCTAAGCAGCTTTAGGCTCCTCTCCGTCTGACAGAGTCCTCAAGGGAATATCAGTAGGAGGGGGAACAGCAACTTCCTCATCTGAAGGAACCTTGTCCGACAATAGCCGAGTCTCAAGCAAGGGAGAGACCTGCCGTGGTGGCAATGCTTTACAAGCAGAGTCCACACGCACTGGTGCATTAGTAGCGGACCAGGACGCAACGTCATGTAACTGCTTAACAGTCTGTGAACTGTCAACAACAACAGGTGCGGGAGGACGCTCGGCGTCCACTCGAGACTGTTTTGACTGCCTAGTCTGAGCAGTCAAAACAACTCTAGACTGCGGTAGTTGACGCTCAGCGTCAAAACAAGTCAACTCCGCTGGTTGGCGAACGTCCTGAACGTCAACAGGAGCATTAGGAAGCGGCCTAACGTCCAAATGCGGCTGAAAGTCAACACGTGACCGCATCGAGTGAGGCTCTACATATCGTGACTGATGTGACTTAGCTACGCCAACGTCAACAGGACGCACAAAGGTTCGTTTGGGCGGCTGAAGGCCAGGATCTCGATGAGATAAACGGCTAGGATCAACGTGAACCTTATCGGCAGAATAGTCTTCCATAAGAGAGGCAAGCTTATTCTGCATGTCTTGCCGTACAACCCATTTAGGATCAACGGGAATGGTTGCGGTAAGAGACGAGGGTAACGTCTGTGACTGCAAAACCTTCCCTACAAAAAGACTCTCGGAGCCTGTGTTACGCTTTTGTCTAGGCGGCGAGCAGTCTTCCGATGACTGCATAGGGTCAGAGCTGTCCTAAAAGTTAAAACCAGGACGCTGGACCTGTCCTGAAAGGACTGACTTTCGCTTAAAGGGCCTCGAAACCTTGTTCCACGGTTTCTTATGCGAAAAGCCTTCGGATGACGAGGAGAAAATCGTCTCTCTCATCTTATGGTAGGGGCGATCTTGGTGAGATACGCCTGATACCATAGAGGGAACGTCTGTTCGCTGATCAAGGCCTCTCGAACCCATAAGTCGTACGACATTACTTCTCCCCTGGGCTTGGGAGCTTGCAAGAGGTCTCGGACTAGGCGAATGACAGGCACGAACAGACGAACCCTCGGTCGCAACACTGATAACACTTTGCGCAATATCACTTTATCACTACGATTTTCTGTTTTGCACTTATTTCACTGAAATCGAATTTTTTAACAATTCACATTATGTATGAATAAAACTGACTTCTACCTGAAGCACGCAATTTTACCCTCATCAAAAGGTTATAATTGCGAAATCAGTCGTATAATGTAAGCACATTAATACAAGCAAAAAACAGTAAATATATTTTAAGATAAAAAGATCAGTGGCTGGGAAGGAGACTAAACACTAGTTCATTCAAAACTACGTTTTCAATCTCTCACCGTACAGTGCCATGGGACAAGAATAAAAACTAAAAACGTTTTATCCTTTCTCCCCGTACAGAGACTAGGGACGAGAGTAAAAAGCTGACTCGAGAACAACGTTACTCGCTTGGGACGAGAATAAAGATCGGAACGTTCTCTCTCCTCTCTCTCTCTCCGTCTCTATCTCTCTCTCTCTCTCTCTCTTGATTTCGCACCGAAGAGAAGAGCCCACTTACCTTTCGTCAATAAACAGGTTATTTGACCAAAGGAAAAAGCTGAAAGGTTTTTCAATTAAAAAGTTCCTTTAAAATAGTATTTAAAACATTTAAGCTTTGAAAGAAGAATGAACAAAACGTCAGAATCGATTTACTCTTTCTACAAAGTGAAACCGTAATACTCTCTCTCTATCGTAACGATAGAGCGCAAACTGCGTAGCATAAATAAACTAAACGTTAGTTCATCTTTGAAACAGTACGAAGACTATTCAAAGAAAACTTTATAAAATATCTACTAAAAAAATAATCATTTAATAAGTTTTAAATCATTTGCTCTGTAAAAGTTATTTACGATTGAAAGGGCTCAACGTTGTTTAACTTCGGTTTCCAAGTTAGGACCGCCTACTCTCAGGAAAGGTCGCATATAAACAAATCATAAAAATTTATCTTGATGTTTATTATAAATGGAAAGCTAATCGAAGAGGGCTAATAAAGGCGGTTGAGATATAAAATATATAGAGGAAAATCTATAATTAATTTATAACGTGATAAGATAATTGCTAAAAGCCTAAAACACACTTCCGTACTAAGGGAAGGGTCGGCCATTTAAAAGTCAAAGAAAGTCCAAAAAAAAAACAATCCAAAATCATCAAAAATTAAATCTATCCAAAAACGAGTTCAAGATTTAAGTTGAAGATAAAACACCTGCACTGCGAAAGCTCAAACCAAAAGGAAGTACTTCACCAAATATGTTTAGAAAACTCCAGGTTATACAGCGAGTATTGATACGTCTTGTCGTTAAGGCCGACAGAGAAAAAATTGGGTCTGTTTACATGTATATTCGGTATCTGGCCGATAGTTGGCGCTGGTGGGCACACCCGCAACCTTCATAGCGATCGCTCGCGAGTTTTTGTGTGTGTTTTCTGTCGAGCCGCTGGAGCAGCAGCTATTATATATTCACCGGCTAAGTTAAATATTTAAAAATATCCTTTGATGTAGAGGTACAAGCCTACATTATAGGATAAAGTACTGTCTCAGTTGGAAGGATCAAGTATTTGAACTATGGAAGATGGACAGAAAAAGAACTTTGTTTTGAGGAAGAAATATCCTTTGATGTAGAGGTACATGCCTACATTATAGGATAAAGTACTGTCTCAGTTGGAAGGATCAAGTATTTGGACTATGGAAGATGGACAGAAAAAGGAAATTTGTTTTGAGGAGGAAATATCCTTTGATGTAGAGGTAAAAGCCAACATTATAGGATAAAGTACTGTCTCAGTTGGAAGGATCAAGTATTTGAACTATGGAAGATGGACAGAAAAAGGAACTTTGTTTTGAGGAGGAAATATCCTTTGATGTAGTGGTACATGCCTACATTATAGGATAAAGTACTGTCTCAGTTGGAAGGATCAAGTATTTGGACTATGGAAGATGGACAGAAAAAGGAAATTTGTTTTCAGGAGGAAATATCCTTTGATGTAGACTTACAAACCTACATTATAGGATAAAGCACTGTATCAGTTGGAAGGATCAAGTATTTGAACTATGGAAGATGGACAGAAAAAGGAAATTTGTTTTGAGGAGGAAATATCCTTTGATGTAGTGGTACATGCCTACATTATAGGATAAAGTACTGTCTCAGTTGGAAGGATCAAGTATTTGGACTATGGAAGATGGACAGAAAAAGGAACTTTGTTTTGAGGAGGAAATATCCTTTGATGTAGACTTACAAACCTACATTATAGGATAAAGTACTGTCTCAGTTGGAAGGATCAAGTATTTGGACTATGGAAGATGGAGAGAAAAAAGAACTTTGTTTTGAGGAGGAAATATCCTTTGATGTAGGGGTAGAAGGCTACATTATAGGATAAAGTACTATCTCAGTTGGAAGGATCAAGTATTTGGACTATGGAAGATGAACAGAAAAAGGAACTTTGTTTTGAGGAGGAAATATCCTTTGATGTAGAGGTACAAGCCTACATTATAGGGTAAAGTACTGTCTCAGTTAGAAGGATCAAGTAGTTAGACAATGGAATATGGACAGAAAAAGGAACTTTGTTTTGAGGAGGAAATATCCTTTGATGTAGAGGTACAAGCCTACATTATAGGGTAAAGTACTGTCTCAGTTGGAAGGATCAAGTATTTGGACTATGGAAGATGGACAGAAAAAGGAAATTTGTTTTGAGGAGGAAATATCCTTTGATGTAGACTTACAAACCTACATTATAGGATAAAGCACTGTATCAGTTGGAAGGATCAAGTATTTGGACTATGGAAGATGAACAGAAAAAGGAACTTTGTTTTGAGGAGGAAATATCCTTTGATGTAGAGGTACATGCCTACATTATAGGATAAAGTACTGTCTCAGTTGGAAGGATCAAGTATTTGGACTATGGAAGATGGACAGAAAAAGGAAATTTGTTTTGAGGAGGAAATATCCTTTGATGTAAACTTACAAACCTACATTATAGGATAAAGCACTGTATCAGTTGGAAGGATCAAGTATTTGGACTATGGAAGATGAACAGAAAAAGGAACTTTGTTTTGAGGAGGAAATATCCTTTGATGTAGAGGTACAAGCCTACATTATAGGGTAAAGTACTGTCTCAGTTAGAAGTATCAAGTAGTTAGACAATGGAATATGGACAGAAAAAGGAACTTTGTTTTGAGGAGGAAATATCCTTTGATGTAGAGGTACAAGCCTACATTATAGGGTAAAGTACTGTCTCAGTTAGAAGGATCAAGTAGTTAGACAATGGAATATGGACAGAAAAAGGAACTTTGTTTTGAGGAGGAAATATCCTTTGATGTAGAGGTACATGCCTACATTATAGGATAAAGTACTGTCTCAGTTGGAAGGATCAAGTATTTGGACTATTAAAGATGGACAGAAAAAGGAACTTTGTTTTGAGGAGGAAATATCCTTTGATGTAGAGGTACAAGCCTACATTATAGGGTAAAGTACTGTCTCAGTTAGAAGGATCAAGTAGTTAGACAATGGAATATGGACAGAAAAAGGAACTTTGTTTTGAGGAGGAAATATCCTTTGATGTAGAGGTACAAGCCTACATTATAGGGTAAAGTACTGTCTCAGTTGGAAGGATCAAGTAGTTGGACTATGAAAGATGGACAGAAAAAGGAACTTTGTTTTGAGGTGAAAATATCCTTTGATGTAGAGGTACAAGCCTATATCATAGGGAAAAGTACTGACTCAGTTGGAACGATCAAGTAGTTGGACTGTGGAAGATAGATAGAAAAAGGAACTTTGTTTCGAGGAGGAAATATCCTTTGACGTAGAGGTACAAGCATATATTATAGGATAAAGTACTGTCTCAGTTGGAAGGATCAAGTAGTTAGACTGTGGAAGATGGACAAAAAATGGAACTTTGTTGTGAGAGGAAATATCCTTTGATGTAGAGGTACAATCCTACATTATAGGATAAAGTACTGTCTCTGTTGGAAGGATCAAGTAGTTGGACTGTGGAAGATGGACAAAAAAATGAACTTTGTTGTGAGAGGAAATATCCTTTGATGTAGAGGTACAAACCTATATTATAGGGTAAAGCACTGTCTCAATTGGAAGGATCAAGTACTTGGACTATGGAAGATAGATAGAAAAAGGAACTTTGTTTCGAGGAGGAAATATCCTTTGACGTAGAGGTACAAGCATATATTATAGGATAAAGTACTGACTCAGTTGGAACGATCAAATAGTTGGACTCTGGAAGATGGACAGAAAAAGGAACTTTATTTTGAGGAGGAAATATCCTTTGATGTAGAGGTACATGCCTATGTTATAGGATAAAGCACTGTATCAGTTGGAAGGATCAAGTACTTGGACTATGGAAGATGGACAAAAAAGGAACCTTGTTTTGAGGAGGAAATATCTTTCGATGTAGAGGTACAAGCCTACATTATAGGGTAAAATACTGTCTCGGAACGATCAAGTAGTTGGACTAAGGTAGATGGACAAAAAAAGGAACTTTGTTTTGAGGGGAAATATCCTTTGATGTATAGATACAAGCCTACATTATACGATAAAGTACTGTCTCAGTTGGAAGGATCAAATAGTTGGACTCTGGAAGATGGACAGAAAAAGGAACTTTGTTTTGAGGAGGAAATATCCTTTGATGTAGAGGTACAAGCCTACATTATAGGATAAAGTACTGTCTCAGTTGGAAGGATCAAGTAGCTGGACTGTGGAAGATGGACAGAAAAAGGAACTTTGTTTTGAGGAGGAAATATCCGTTGATGTAGAAGTACATGCCTACATTATAGGATAAAGTTCTGTCTCAGTTGGAAGGATCAAGTAGCTGGACTATGGAAGATGGACAGAAAAAGGAACTTTGTTTTGAGGAGGAAATATCCGTTGATGTAGAAGTACATGCCTACATTATAGGATAAAGTTCTGTCTCAGTTGGAAGGATCAAGTAGCTGGACTATGGAAGATGGACAGATAAAAGGAACTTTTTTTTGAGGAGGAAATATCTGTTGATGTAGAGGTACAAGCCTATATTATAGGATACAGTACTGTATCAGTTGGAAGGATCAAGTAGCTGGAATATGGAAGATGAAGAGAAAAAGGAACTTTGTTTTGATGAGAAAATATCCTTTGATGTAGAGGTAAAAGCCAACATTATAGGATAAAGTATAGTCTCAGTTGGAAGGATCAAGTACTTGGAATATGGAAGATGGACAGAAAAAGGAACTTTGTTTTGAGGAGGAAATATCCTTTGATGTAGAGGTACAATCCTACATTATAGGATAAAGTACTGACTTAGTTGGAAGGATCAAGTAGTTGGACTATGGAAGATGGACAGAAAAAGGAACTTTGTTTTGAGGAGGAAATATCCTTTGATGTAGAGGTACAAGCCTACATTATAGGATAAAGTACTGTCTCAGTTGGAAGGATCAAGACTATGGCTGAAAGAGAAATGTTGTGGCTTTCTGCCCACTAGTAGATCTGGACTGCTAACAGACAGAGGTCTCTTGCCAGAGTACCCCCTTGCTTGTTGATGTACGAGACGGCTGTGGAGTTGTCGCTCATCAGAACCACCTTTCGTCCGTGTAGATCTTCTACAAAGAATTTTAGGCCTTTCCAGGCAGCTAATAATTCTAGGTAGTTTATATGGAGAGACTTCTCTATCAGAGACCAAACTCCTGATGCTAATTTGGAGCCTAGGTGGGAACCCCATCCCCGTAGCGACGCGTCCAAAAAGAGTTTTAACTTTGGACTCGGGTTTTGGAGGGGAATGCCTTTTTGGATGTTCTCTCTGGTTGACCACCAATGAAGATCCTGTAGCACCAGACTTAGAACCTTCACTGCCAAGAATGGGGAATCTCACTTTTGAGACCAATGGGTCTTAAGATGCCATTGGAGACTTCTCATTTTCGATCTCCCGCCTGGAACCAGTTTTTCCAGAGAGGCAAGATGGCCCAGAAGACACTGCCACGACTTGGCTGAAGGTGGTAGTGGAGACAAGAGATGGGCGATGGACTGATCCAGTCTCCGAAGCCTGTCTTCCGACAGAAACACTCTCCCTGCCTGGGTGTTGATGGACATACCCAGACAGTTTAAGACTTGGGTCGGAGTTAAGCAAGACTACTCTGCCTTTACAAGGATCCCAGATCCTTGCAAAGATTCAGAAGTCTTCTCAGATGATCCAGAGCTAGCTCCTTGGACGAGGCCAGGAGTAGCCAATCGTCCAGATATCTTAGCAGACGAATTCCATGTTTGTGCACCCACGAAGATACGAGTTCAAAAATCTTCGTAAAGACCTGTGGGGCGGTCGTGAGGCCGAAGCACAGTACTTTCAATTCGAAGATTCGACCATGAGCCAGGAAGCGTAGGAATTTCCGAGATGTGCGATGGATTGGCACTTAGAAATATGTTATTTTCATTAGTAAAATAAATTTTTGAATATACTTACCCGATAATCATGTAGCTGTCAACTCCGTTGCCCGACAGAATTCTATGGAGGGATACGCCAGCTATCACAATACTAGAAGGGGGTGTACTTACCAGCGCCACCTGTGGCCAGGTACTCAAGTACTTCTTGTTGACACCTCCTCAATTATTCCTCGGTCCCACTGGTTCTCTATGGGGAGGAAGGGAGGGTCAATTAAATCATGATTATCGGGTAAGTATATTCAAAAATTTATTTTACTAATGAAAATAACATTTTTCAATATTAAACTTACCCGATAATCATGTAGCTGATTCACACCCAGGGGGGTGGGTGAAAACCAGTGTACAAGATTAAAGGATAGCTAAGTATCCCATATTTCATATAACAGTTATCTCAAATAACAATGAAATAATAAGTACCTGGTAAGGAAGTCGAATTGAACCGTTACTCTGTCTCTTTTTTAAGTTCGTCTTCCTTACTGAGCGCAGCGTTCCTCTTGGAGGCTGAATCAACCCAAAGGTGCTAAAGTATACAGGGCTGCAACCCATACTAAAGGACCTCATCACAACCTTTAACCTCGGCGCTTCTCAAGAAAGAATTGACCACCCGCCAAATCAACAAGGATGTGGAAGGCTTCTTAGCCGACCGAACAACCCATAAAAAGTATTCAAGAGAAAGGTTAAAAAGTTATGGAATTATGGGAATGTAGTGGCTGAGCCCTCGCCTACTACTGCATTCGTTGCTACGAATGGACCCAGGGAGTAGCAGTACTCGTAAAGAGACTGGACATCTTTGAGATAGAATGATGCGAACACTGACTTGCTTCTCCAATAGGTTGCATCCATAACACTCTGCAGAGAACGGTTTTGTTTGAAGGCCACTGAAGTAGCCACAGCTCTCACTTCATGTGTCCTTACCTTCAGCAAAGCAAGGTCTTCTTCCTTCAGATGAGAATTTGCTTCTCTAATCAGAAGCCTGATGTAGAAAGAAACTGAGTTCTTAGACATTGGTAGAGAAGGCTTCTTGATAGCACACCATAAGGCTTCTGATTGTCCTCGTAATGGTTTTGACCTTCTTAGATAGTACTTAAGAGCTCTAACAGGGCAAAGTACTCTCTCTAGTTCGTTCCCCACCATGTTGGACAGGCTTGGGATCTCGAACGACTTAGGGTAAGGACGGGAAGGAAGCTCGTTTTAGCCAAAAAAAAAAAACCGAGCCGCAAGGAACATGTAGCCGTTTCAGATGTGAAACCTATGTTCCTGCTGAAGGCGTGGATCTCACTTACTCTTTTACCTGTTGCTAAGCACACGAGGAAAAGAGTTTCTAATGTGAGGTCCTTAAAAGAGGCTGATTGGAACGGTTCAAATCCTGATGACATTAGGAACCTTAGGACCACGTCTAGATTCCAGCCTGGAGTGGACAACCGACGTTCCTTTGAGGTCTCAAAAGACCTAAGGAGGTCCTGTAGATCTTTGTTGGAGGAAAGATCCAAGCCTCTGTGGCGGAAAACCGCTGCCAACATACTTCTGTAACCCTTGATCGTAGGAGCTGATAGGGATTTTACGTTCCTTAGATGTAACAGGAAGTCAGCAATCTGGGTTACAGTGGTACTGGTTGAGGAAAACTGCATTGGCCTTGCACCAGCTTCGGAAGACTTCCCATTAAGACTGATAGACTCTGAGAGTGGATGTCGTCCTTGCTCTGGCAATCGTTCTGGCTGCCTCCTTCGAAAAGCCTCTAGTTCTTGAGAGACTTTCGATAGTCTGAAGGCAGTCAGACGAAGAGCGTGGAGGTTTGGGTGTACCTTCTTTACGTGAGGTTGACGCAGAAGGTCCACTCTAGGAGGAAGAGTCCTGGGAACGTCGACCAGCCATTGCAGTACCTCGGTGAACCCTTCTCTCGCGGGTCAGAGGGGAGCAACCAACGTCAACCGTGTCCCTTTGTGAGAGGCGAACTTCTGAAGTACCCTGTTGACAATCTTGAACGGCGGGAATGCATACAGGTTGAGATGGGACCAATCCAGCAGAAAGGCATCCACGCGAACTGCTGCTGGGTCTGGAATCGGAGAACAATACAAGAGGAGCTTCTTGGTCATCGAGGTAGCGAATAGAACTATGGTTGGCTGACCCCACAGGGCCCAAAGTCTGCTGCAAACATTCTTGTGAAGGGTCCACTCTGTGGGGAAGGCCTGACCCTTACGGCTGAGGCGATCTGCCATGACATTCATATCGCCCTGAATGAGCCTCGTTACCAGCGTGAGCTTTCGATCTTTGACCAAATGAGGAGGTCCCTTGCGAACTTGAACAACTTCCTCGAATGAGTCCCTCTCTGCTTGGAGATGTAAGCCAAGGCTGTGGTGTAGTCGGAGTTCACCTCCACCACCTTGTTAAGCTGGAGGGACTTGAAGTTTATCAAGGCCAGATGAACTGCCAACAACTCCTTGCAATAGATGTGAAGTGTCCTTTGCTCCTGATTCCATGTTCCCGAGCATTCCTGTCCGTCCAGTGTCGCACCCCAGCCCGTGTCCGATGCGTCCGAGAAGAGACGGTGGTCGGGGGTCTGAACAGCCAAAGGTAGACCTTCCTTGAGAAGAATGCTGTTCTTCCACCACGTTAGAGTAGACCTCATCTCTTCGGAAACAGGAACTGAGCCCGTCTCTAGCGTCATGTCCTTTATCCAGTGAGCAGCTAGATGATACTGAAGGGGGCGGAGGAGGAGTCTCCCTAACTCGATGAACAGGGCCAGCGATGAAAGTGTCCCTGTTAGACTCATCCCCTGCCTGACTAAGCATCGGTTCCTTCTCAGCATGCTCTGGATGCATTCTAGGGCTTGGAAGATCCTTGGGGCCGACGGACTAGTCCGAAAAGCTCGACTCTGAAGATCCATACCCAAGGAAACAATGGTCTGGGATGGAACGAGCTGAGACTCCTCAAAATTGACCAGGAGGCCCAGTTCCTTGGTCAGATCCATAGTCCATTTGAAAATCTCCAGACAGCGACGACTTGTGGGAGCTCTTAAAAGCCAGTCGTCTGACGGAGCCGGACACAAGATCATGATACTGCTGCACAGTCTGTAAACTGTCAATCATGGGCAAGCGAGGAAGTACAGTGACAACCCGAATCTGTCTAGACTATCTGGGTCGTACAGACAACTCCTTAACGGGTTGCTGAGGTTGCCGCACTGCGTCACAACAAGTCCCTTCTGTTGGTTGTTGAACGTCTTCCCCGTGACACATTGACTCCGTAAACAAAAAATCCTCTAACAAGGACTAAGCTTGGACTGCATGTCATGCAACACAGCTCAAGGTCTATGGGAGCAGGTGTGGTAACAGACGGGATTAGCGGCTGAAGTGGAACCATTACCTTCCCTGTAAGCATGTTATGCTTAAATAAAAGTCCATAAGAGGTTATGCAGCTAAAGGCTCCCTCCAAATGACAGAGTCCTCAAGGGAATATCAGAAGGAGGGAGAAAAGAACTTTCTCATCTACAGGGACCTTATCCTAGAAAAGCTAAGTTCTCTGAGTGAGGGTTCACTGGTGCAAAAGCAGCAGACTAGAAGGCAACGTTATGAAACTGCTTGACAGTCTAGTGAGTTGGCAACAACCCAAGATATGTTGAGAAGCATGCGGTAAGGTATGCAGAGCATGATGAATGCAGAGTATGCTGTATGCAGAGCATGCTGTATGTAGAGCATGTTGTGAATGCAGAGCATGCTGTATGCAGAGCATGTTGTATGCAGAGCATGCTGAATGCAGAGCATGCTGAATGCTGAGCATGTAGTAAGCAGAGCCTGCTGTAAGCAGAGCCTGCTGTAAGGAAAGCAGAGCGTGTGCATGGCGTTTAACATTCTTAGAAATTCCATGACCAGTGCTAGAGTGCTTTATGCATGCTTGCATGGGGTTTAAAAATCAACATAATGTTTACCTTACATTCATAACTCATGATTCATATTTTTGCCATGGTTTGAAAATGGAGGTAAGGTATGCTGAACAGCAGAGTCAGAACGAGCTGGAACAACAACAGTGGAAGGTGCAGAAAGTTCCTGTTCCTGTGGTATGAGTGGAGCGTGAAGAGACCGAGGTTGCGCAGAACAAGGTAAAGTTCCCGCAAGCAGAGGTGTCTGAGGCGCAGGAACAGGGTGCACGGGTTGAGCTCGGTGCAGCAGCTGAGGAGACTGACTCACAGGTGGAAGAGGTTGTACCTCCACCGAGAGTTGCACCACCGGTGGAGCAGCCAGGGGAGGAGGAGGAAGAGTGGAGTAATCCTCCTGATCCCAAACCGAAGGTTGCCTTAAAGAAGGCTGAGGCTGAACAACACTGGGAACAGCGAACACAGAAAGAGGTTCAACATCGTACGCCTGGCAGAAGGTGCTGCGACTGGGTGCAGCGAGTGCAGGCGGGTTGAGCACAGGCTGAACGGGTGCAGGTGGAGGTGCAACACTCTCAGCCCGACACTCACGCAACAGGTCCGAAAGCTGTGCTTGCATGGACTGTAGTAGAGTCCACAACATCGTACGCCTGGCAGATGGTGCTGCGACTGGGTGCAGCGAGTGCAGGCGGGTTGAGCACAGGCTGAAAGGGTGCAGGTGGAGGTGCAACACTCTCAGCCCGATACTCACGCAACAGGTCCAAAAGCTGTGCTTGCATGGACTGTAGTAGAGTCCACAACATCGTACGCCTGGCAGATGGTGCTGCGACTGGGTGCAGCGAGTGCAGGCGGGTGCAGCACAGGCTGAACGGGTGCAGCCGGTTGGTGCACCACCGGTGCAGGCGGGTGCAGCACAGGCTGAACGGGTGCAGGCGGTTGGTGCACCACCGGTGCAGGAGGAGGAGGAGGTGCAACACTCTCAGTACGACACTCACGCATCAGGTCCGAAAGCTGTGCTGCATGGACTGTAGAAGAGTCCACAACATCGTACGCTTGGCAGGTGGTACTGCGATCAGGCGGAGCAAGCATAGGCGGGGGGGAGTGTAGGCGCACTCTCAGCCCGACAAACTGATGACTGAGGAGAGTCAGAGCTAACCCAATGACTGCATCCGGGTTGTTGAACTTTACTTCGTACGTCTGGCATAGGTCTGGACTTTACGTTTAAGAGGTCTAGAGACCTGAGACCAGCGTTACTCTGCCTTTATTTTCTCCTCTAAATCTCTTCTGCAGACGAGCAAAATAAGGGCTCAATCGTCTGCGGGTGGGAGTGACGGTCTCGGTAAGACACGCCCACAACCACCGAGGATACTTCTGTGCGCCGATCAAGGCCTGCCGAACCCTTTTGCCCTTCGACATTGCTTCTCCCCTGGGCTTGGGAGCTTGCAAGAGGTCCCGGACTGGGAGGACGACTGGCGCGCACAAAAGTACCCTCACGCATAACACTGACATCAATCACTTATCACTTTGATTTCTGTTTGCACTTATTTCACTGAACTCGAAACTTTAAGTGGTTTGTACCTGAAACACGCAATTCTATCCTTCTCAAAAGTTAGTAATTGCGAAAACAGAATTACAATGTAACAGAAAAATCTAATGAAAGAAAATTCAGTGGCTGGAAAGAGACTAAACACTAGATCACTCTAGAAACGTTTAGTTTCTTCCACTAAAGAGACTAGGGATAAGAGCAAAACGATAACGACGTTACTCGTACGCCTGGCAGGCTTGAGGGAAACGTTTATCCTCTTTCTCCCTCCGTCTCTATCTCTCTCTCTCTCTCTCTTGACTTAGAACCTGAGAGAAGAGCCCAATCATATATATCGTTAAAACATATTATTGTTAAAGGAAAAAACTGAAAAGTTCCTTTATTAGGATCAAAACCATTAAGTTAAGAAAGAATGAACAAAACGCTAGACACGGTTACTCTTACTGCAATGTGAAACCGTGAACATTCTTTCTCTATCGTAACGATAGAGTGCAAGTTGAAACGTTCTGAACGTCAACAACTGCCGAGACAAACAAAACGTTAGTTCAACTTTGAAAAAGTACGAGACTATCAAAGAAATTCTTTCAAACTCTGTGGCGGAAATAGCATAATATGTTAACAGGTAAAACCGAAATGACGGGCTCAATGTTAATTAACTTCAGTACCAAGAAAAGACCGCCTACTATTAGGAAGGTCGAATATAAACAAATATAAAAATTAATTTTAATAAGTTTATAATAAAAGGAAGTTAATCGAAGAGGCCTATAAGAGGCGGAGAGATATAAAATAAATCTATAACTTTTGTTAAGCAAAATTAAGAAAGAGAGTCTATACTCTCTTAGACACCAACACTTCCGTCTAAGGGAAGGGTCGGCCATTGAAAGGTGAACGAGAGTTCATACTCTCTTCGTCACCAAAATTAATCAAATTAATTCCAAAAGCTAACTAAGCTAAAATAGAAGTTTCCAGTAAAGCGACAGCCGAAATCAAAGAGAAATACTTCACCAAAGTCGTGAAAATACTCCATGAACATAAGCGTATCCCAGAACGTCTTGTCAGAAGCACGACAGAGGAATAATTGAGGAGGTGTCAACAAGAAGTACTTGAGTACCTGGCCACAGGTGGCGCTGGTAAGTACACCCCCTTCTAGTATTGTGATAGCTGGCGTATCCCTCCATAGAATTCTGTCGGGCAACGGAGTTGACAGCTACATGATTATCGGGTAAGTTTAATATTGAAAAATCAAAAATTTTTAAACAATTTTTATTTTTCCTAACATACTCACCGAGAACCACTTTCTATAGGAGAGTCACTTGACCTCTCAATCTCGACCAAGATTTTCCCGCGTTATCCCCCTATCTCGCTCCATATAGTTTCTACCCCCGCCGCCAGGATACGCCCTGCGGGCAGGATTAGGGCAGGTCACTGCCTTCCCGGGTCAGCATCCTCATTAAGTTCGACGTTTAGCCCAACTCGGCAATGGAAGAATGGCACTCGGGGACGGACGGGAGGGCCATTCCCCGAAAGTGGTTCTCGGTGAGTATGTTAGGAAAAATAAAAATTGTTTAAAAATTTTTGATTTGTTCCGACACAATATACTCAGCGAGAACCACTTTCTATAGGAGACTTACACCTTAGGAGGCGGGAGAGCCATTCTGCCACTTGGTCTGGCACATAGTGCCTGGAGGGCTACGGAATGCGGGGGTACAGAGAGCAGATAGAGGGTAACTGCGGAAACCTTACGCTTATATTTTAAGACTTACCTCTTAACATCTTCTCTACTGAATCTTCTCCTGAAGATGTAGGGACGAGTCTATTCACTGTTGGGGACGTCTTCTAGCCTGCCGCTACACAGCTTGGAGGGCGGCGATGACTGTCCCAATGGAGAATCCATCCAAAGACTTTCTTGAATAGTCTTTGAGATAGTGGGCCGTGAAGGTCGACTGGTGTGACTGAAGTGCCGGCCTGTAGGATCTGCCCCACTGCCATGTTTCTCTCAAAGGCCAAGGAAGTGCTCAGGCCTCTGATGTCATGGGGGCGGGGAGTGCCCGGTACTGCCACCTTGTCCTCTTCATAAGTCCTAGTGATGACTTGTCTCAGCCAGAAGGAAATAGTGTTCTTGGAGACTTGCTTCTTATTAACACCTGAAGAGACGAAGAGGTTCTTGGCACCTGGGCGGAGATGAGCCGTCCTTTCCAGGTACTTCCTGAGCGTCCTGACTGGGCATAACTTCAGGTCTTCCGTATTGCCTGTCTTGGGGATGGCCGGAATTGAAACCTTCAAACCTCGGGTCCCAGACTGCTGGGTTCTGAGTCTTTGCTACAAAGGAGGGTACGAACTTGAAGGATACCTCCCTCCACCCTTTGGAGTGTGCCACGTCGTAGGACAGACCATGGATCTCACCTACTCTCTTAGCTGAAGCCAAGGCTAGCAAGAAGACTGTCTTGAGGGTGAGATCTTTGTCCCCGATATCTTTGAGGGGTTCAAAGGGAGGACGACACAGCATTTTCAGAACCTTGGCCAGGTCCCATCTGGGCACTCTCCTGGCTTGAGGAGGACAGGACTGCTCGAAACTTCTAATCAGCATCGCTATGTGTCTCGAGGTCCCCAGGTCGATGCCCTTCAGGAGAAAGACTTGGCCTAAGGCTGCTCGTACTCCTTTAATAGCTGGGATTGACATCCCTATTTTATCCCTAAGGTACACGAGAAAGTCAGCTATGTCAGGGACCGAGGCTTTAAGAGGTCTTATGTGTTTTGCCGCGCACCACTTCGTAAAGGCGGCCCACTTCGCCTGGTAGACCACAGTAGAGGATTTTCTTAGGTATAGGGACATCCTCTTAGCTGTGGCAGAGGAGTACCCCTCCTTCTTCAGGAGCCGCTCGATAGTCTCCAGGCGTGAAGGCGAAGAGAGAGAGGGTTGTCGTGGAACTTGAGGAAGTGAGGTTGACTCAGCAGATCTGACCTGGGGGGCAGAGGCCAAGGCGGATGGCTTGCCAGGTCTTTTAGATCCGCGAACCACTCTCTCTCCGGCCACCAGGGCGCTACCAAAGTCATCCTTAGGTTTTGGGAGGTTCTTACTCTGTTGAGCACCTGCCTTAACAGCGTGAAGGGGGGAAAGGCATATACGTCCAGGTTGTCCCACTTGTGCTGGAAGGCGTCTTCTAGGGCTGCTCCTTCGTCTGGTACCGGGGAGCAATAGACCGGTAGCTTGGCGTTGAGCTTTGTTGCGAAGAGGTCCATCACCGGGGAGCCCCAGCGTTGAAGGATGAGTCTGGCCACTTCTGGGTGTAGGGACCACTCCGTCCCTACTATCTGACCCATTCTGCTGAGGCCGTCGGCTAGCACGTTTCTTTTCCCGGGGATGAACCTTGCTAGAAGTATCACCTGGTGCTCGTCCGCCCAATGCAGGATGTTTATGGTGAGGTCGCACAGTTCCTTCGACTTCATGCCACCTTGCTTCTTTATGTAGGCTACCACCGTGGCGTTGTCGCACATTAGGGCCACGGTGTTTCCCTTCAACCGACTTGCAAAGTGCAGACATGCCTTCTGTACTGCTTTTAGCTCCAGGACGTTGATGTGGAGCTGCCTTTCGGTCTCCGACCAGGTACCGCTTGCTGTTTCCTCCCGCAGGTGGGCTCCCCACCCTAGGCTGGAGGCGTCTGTGAACAGGAGAAACTCGGGGGGACAGGACCCGAGGGGCATCCCCTTGAGGGAGTTCGACTGGCATCGCCACCATTTTAAGGCTGCTCTCGTGTCCGGAAGGACCGGAATAAACGCTTTCTGAGAGCCTGTCTGGGACCATAGAGCCTTGAGGTTCCATTGTACGGGTCTGAGCCGTATCTTCCCTTGGGGAACCAGTTTCTCTAATGAGACCAGGTGACCTATCAGCCTCTGCCAGTCTTTCGCCCTCCTGGGAAGCTCCGACAGGAACGGCTGAATGATATTGATGAGGTTCTGTATCCTGTCTTCCGAGGGGAAGGCCTTCCCCTGCACGGTGTCCAACGTCATACCCAAGTACCCCATTCTGTTGGATGGAGTTAGGTTCGATTTTTCCAGGTTGATAATGATTCCCAGACTCCTGCAGAATTGGAGGAGGTCCTTCCCTTGCTCTTCCAAGAGGGCCTTTGAGCTGGAAAGGAGCAACCAGTCGTCCAGGTATCTGATGAGGTGGATACCTCGTTCGTGAGCCCATACTGAGACCGTCGCGAAGACCCTCGTGAACACTTGAGGGGCCGTCGACAGGCCGAAGCAGAGGGTCCTGAACTGCAGGATCTGGGAGCCCCATTTTAGCCGGAGGAACTTCCGACTCGACGGGTGGACCGGAATCTGGAAGTACGCGTCCTTGAGGTCGATCGTCATCATAAAATCCTTCTCCCTCAAGGACATCAGGACGGATTTTGGGGTGTCCATCTTGAAGTTCGTCTTCTTGACGAACTTGTTGAGGGCCGACAGGTCTATCACCGGTCTCCACCCCGCCCCCTGTTGCTTTCTCCACCAGGAACAGGTGGCTGTAGAAGCCTGGCCCTGGGAGAAGGACTTCTTCCATGGCTCCCTTCTCCAACATGGAGGAAACTTCTTTTTGCAGGGTGGCCCTTTTCAACGGGTCCCTGGGAGCCAACCATTCTGTCTGGGTGGCTGGAATAAGAGGGGGTGGATCCGCTATGAAGGGGGCCCTGTAGCCTTCTTTCAGGACGGACACCGTCCAAGCATCCGCCCCATGCGTTTTCCATGCTTGCCAATGTGGTCTGAGGCATCCCCCAACCCGAGGCTTGGGCGGGAGTAGGGGGCCTCTCCCTCTACCTTCTCCTAGAGGGGCGGCCTGATCTGCCTCTCTTCGAGGCGGAGTAACCTGACCTGAAGGAGCTGGCAGAAGCTGGTGCTCCCCTGCGGGAGGGCTGTGGAGTTGTTGTCCAGGAGGAGGAGGGGGCGTCCCTCCTCGAAGAGCTGGGGGTGGCCTGAGGAGTCACGGCACTATCCGAGACTGATCTCCTGTAAGGAGGCCTCCTGGAGGATGTTTGTCTGGGGGCGTTGGTCTCTCTCCTCTTGGACACCTTCTCCATTAGCACTTCTAGCTCCTTCAACGGGAACAGCGACTCACCTCCTAGGGGTAGGCTACGAACCACTCGGGCCTCTCTGTCCGGGATTTTCCTTGCCAACTTAGAAAGTACTGTGTCCCGTTTTCTAAGGACCCAGTTGGCCGTCAAGGAGAGCGCTTGATAAGCCATAAACTTGAGGGCTTTCCCCCCGGAGGTGAGAAGGTCCATCAGGAGACCTTGTTGCTCAGGATCGTCGGGGTCTGTGGAGGCTCGTACGTTAACCAACGTGGAGGCTCACCAGTCCAGCCATGAGGAGACGTTCACAAGATCTCTTGACATCTCCTCCATCATGCCGGCTTCAGTGGGTGAGAAGGACACAGGGGCTGAAGAGGCCCTTTCGTCCGAGCCGCCTTGTCCCAGGATGTCCAAGGCTGGGTCCACCCTACAGGGACCTGGGCGCCGTCCTTCCGGGATATAAACCTTGCCCTGTGGTTTGAGATCTTGGAGGAGTTTGGAGGCACTCTGGGACTTGGGGGCCTCCGCACTGCTGGCCACCAAGTTGTCAATGTATTCTTGTCCCAGTACTAGGTCTGGGGCGAGAGGAAGGGCCAGGGAGGACTTCGGCAGGGCGTCACGGTGAGTTTATCTCAGGAGGCTCGACCTCCAGGCGTTCACCTTAGGCGCCGAGGGTTCTGGAATTCCATGGAGCCTTCTGATGAGACCTACCACCCTTCTGTAGGCGGAGTCCTCCGACGGGGAAGCCTCGCCTCCGTCGGCCGAGGCCTTGGCTTGGCGTGGGGGCGCCGTGCTTGGACGGTAGACAGGGCGTTCTCCTCTCGGTTCCAGGGAGGACGACCCGTAACCGTAGGGCGCTCCGTACGCGGGTGGGTCTCGCCGTAGGGCGGGAGTCACCGGCTCGGGGAGGACCTTCGACTGCCCCAAGGCTCTGGAGGAGGAGGACACGGTCCCGGTGGGATGACCCGACCCCGGGAACCGGTCCTTCCTGCTCGACGACCGCCCCAGCTGGGCTGGTTCGGTCGGGCTGCCTTCTCGGAAGCGCGTTTCCCCCCGCTGGGCGGGGTGAACCGGAGGCCTCGAGGACTTGTGCCTAAGAGCGAGGTCCTTCCTGCGTGGCAGGTCGAGCGGTTCTAGGCTGTGCGTAGGCAGCGACAACCTAGAGGCTCGTTCACTGGACCGAGAGTCTGGAGAGCGGTGCCTTCTGGACTCTCCTGAAGGGACGTAGACCCATTCGCCGCCGGGAGAGACATCCCTCCTGTACTTACGGGAGTGAGAGCGGGGGCGCTTCTGGCTTAGAGAGGAAAGCCCCACACGACTTTCCTGCTCTAGGACCAGGGCAACGACGCACATGCTCCATCGTTCGCACACGAAGAGCCAACACTATCGAGTTACAGGAACACTGGATATACGCAAGGGGAACGTACTGAGAACACTTAGCGAAAACGCACTACGCAGAAAAAACACAAGTCCCCACACTGGAAACACGTGGAATCACAATGCGCCAAAGGATCGAGAGGGTGAGATGTTTCACATCTCACGACCAAGAACTTAATGAGGATGCTGACCCGGGAAGGCAGTGACCTGCCCTAATCCTGCCCGCAGGGCGTATCCTGGCGGCGGGGGTAGAAACTATATGGAGCGAGATAGGGGGATAACGCGGGAAAATCTTGGTCGAGATTGAGAGGTCAAGTGACTCTCCTATAGAAAGTGGTTCTCGCTGAGTATATTGTGTCGGAACAAATGCATCTATTAAGTCTACAGATGCGATGAAGTCTCCTGGATGTACCGCTTGGGTCACGGAGGCCGCTGTCTCCATTTTGAATGGAGTCTGCTTCACGAACTGGTTCAGAGTCGAAAGATCTATCACTGGTCTTCAACCTCCCAAGGCTTTCTCTACCAGAAAGAGGCGACTGAAAAACCCCGGGGAAGCGTCGGAGACCTCTGGAATGGCGTCTTTTAGAAGCATGCTCTGTATCTCCCAAGCTAGGGGTTGCTGTTTCCCGGGATCCAAAGGGACCTGGGAGGACAAGATCAGGGGAGTAATTAGAGGAGGAGGAGAGTTTATGAAGGGAATGCGGTATCCCCAACGAAGTAACCTTATGGTCCATTGCATGGCCCCCATAGCTTTCCACCTCCTCCAACTCCCCTGCAGGCACCCCCCTACGCACTGTGAGGGGGGAGTCGTGACCCTATTTCTGTCTAGGGTTCCTCCCTCTGCCTTTAGTCTTAGGAGGAGCCGACTTTCTTCTGCCCATAGGTTTGGGTGTAAAAGAGGGGCGTCTGAGGTTCTTGGCTGGCAGTGGAGTTGCGATTGTTGCCTTGGGTTGTGGAGTTGGCTGCTGTTGCATTGGACGAAAGGAAGCAGCCTTTTGCATTGCGGTGTCCTGCGTCTCCTTCCTCCAAGTCTCTAAGGTAGAGGAAACTGCTTGTCTAGAGAAGAGGAGAGGTTGTAGAAGATCAGAGTTCCTCAAATCAGATTTCTCAGATTTACCGATGCTCCTATGCAGTCTGGAGACTACTGATTTCCTCCTTTTGAGAATCCAGTTGCCCAACATCGTTGCAGCCGTAGCAGCTAGAAAGTCCATTGTCTTGGCCCCAGCAGCCAGGACTTCCTGCAGGGACTGCATGGAAATTTGGTTTGAAAGGTCCTCATGACTTGCAAGGTAGCCCACTGTGCCAGACCATGTGTCAAACCAGGATAGTGCCTCTAGAAGAGACATTGACGCTGCTTCCATTGTCGAGGCTTCTGCGGCGGTGAAGGAGACTGAAAGGGAAGAGTCTCTCTCTGCAGAGCAGCCAGGTGTAAGCCTTGCTGTGAGGGGATCTAGTGTCAAAGGCGAAGGGTTGGCGTCTCTGACCTTGTAAAAGCGCTTTTACCTCGAAAAAGGAAACTGCAGCAGTTTATGGGATCCTTGAGACTTTAAGGAACTCATTTCCCCCGAGACCGCCTGTGAGACCTTCCTCAGACGGCCTGCAGTGTGAATAGACCAGGGAAGTTCGATTCTGGTCTTAGGGTTTGGTGGAGGACGACATAGCCTGTCTAAAGTTGGAGCGTCGGTATGGCGAGGTGACAGGTGTAAATCTCCGAGACCTGAGGTATTACACATCATTCTTAGAGCCCTCAGATAGGCGGACTCTAAATCTTTTGATGGTTGTTCCTCCGAGGAATCTTCAGGTCGCGCTAATTTCTCGTGAGGGAGGGCAGTCGAAGCCCGAATGTCTGAAGGTAACGGCGGGGTAACATACTCCATTGCCGACAATCCAGAGGAAGGCTGAGTACTGTTTGATGGCACCGCGCGCGCAAGATCTCGCCTGGAAGTTGAAGGTTTACACGAAGGTGACCGAATTAACGGTACTGTCTCAATAAGAGAATGCGTTGATCAGCGGTCTGGTCTTTCTCCTCTGTTCTCAGCTGAAGAGGAGAAGGGCTGAACCCCAGCGTCTTCTTCCTTCCAAAGTTCTCGCGTAGAACATATTTCGTAACTCATTAGAAAGTACGGGAATGGGAGCTGTTCTGTCTGAAACGCGAGGGCGCGGTGAATGACCTCACGCGGATATGTCCGGGGACTTGCGCGTTCGGAAGTTTGACGTACGGGAGCGCTCTCTCTCTGATGATACTAAGCGACGGCGAGAAGAAGTGTTCTCTCTCGCTTCCCCAGCGCGAACTGAGCTCCTCGCGATAAAATGTGAAGGAGATGAATCACGCTTAGAGGGTTCTCTTTCCTCGGTAGCGCTCTGGGCGCGATTAGATTTAATCTCGCCCAAACGGGAGCGTTTATTGCGCTTGAGAGAACTCTCTCGTGAAGAAGAGCGCGAACGTCTCGTAGAGCTCTTCTTATAGCGCCTAGATGATTCCCTGCAAGAGGAAGACGATCGCGGAGCAGAGCGATAACACGAGGAAGTATTCCTCTTATGTTTGTGACGAGAGCGCTTATCGCTTCTTGGCGAGACTTTTCGTGAAGAGATAGAAAGCGAGGAAGAACGAGAACGATGACATCTCTTCCTATGTCACCTTTCTCTCCGACGAGAACGTCTTGGCGAAGAAGAGCGAGCTCTCCTTTTACTCTTCTCTCTCTCTCTCCTATCCTCTAAGGAGGACGAAGACGAGGAGGAGGAGGAGGAGGAGGAGGAGAAGGAGGAGGTATCGCGATGATCATGCTTGCGACGTTGTTTCGTAGTAATGCAAGCGAGGAGCGAAGTAGGCTCCGCAGGGGCTGACGTTATTACCTCTGCTGACACTTCAGCGGCCGCCGATTGAGCTGATGGGATGTCAGCGAGGTCCGGAACTCCCGAGAGTTCCAAAACAGAAGGGACCCGAGGTAAAACTGTGCCTGCGAGGAACTGGTTCCACACCTCCACCGAAGGAGAACCAGGAAGTCCAAGGGCAGGCCATACCGCTCGCACGTTATCTGGAATAGAAGCGGTAATAGAATTATTTCCGATGACGGAAGAAACTATCCCACTGGGAGGGGCAACTTGATTCGCCTGCCCCGGGGAAATGGGTGTTAAGTCAATGGTGCCGCTCTTCCTTGACTTCCCCCCGGAGGAAGGAGGCAAGGAAGAGTCTGAAGGAAGAGATCGAGAGGTCGAAGAAGAGGCCCGAGACTCCTTACCTTTCGACGGCGAACCTAGAGGTAACGAATCCTTCTTGGATTTCTTCTTCTTCCTCTTCATGAACTTATCCCACTGCGTAGGTGACTATTCCTTACATACTTGGCAGGGGGAGCCTTCAGCACACCTATGACCTCTGCATGAAGGGCATAGGGAATGAGGATCCACCTCCGGTGGTGACATAAATGTGCCACAAGATTTCGGGGGAATCCCGGGACACTTTCTCATATTAGAGGACAGCACATCAATTTAAAGAGTAAAAGAAAAAGTTAATGAAAAAAACACACTTTAAGAAAGGCTAGTCTGCCAGTCAAATAAAAGCGGGAGCAGCGGTGTTACCACTGCGACGACTAGAATTCGATGGAAGGTACTCAGTAGCTACTGTCCGGTAGTCCCCCACCCCCAACAGGGGGATAACTACCGGCCCGGTCGTTAACGACCTTGTTAAGGTTTTCTGCCGTATTTTCCAGCTCGCACTAGAATATCTCCTATAGTAAAGAATGAGGGTTTGTATTTAGTGTAGGAACAAATGATAAAACAATAAAGAAATTTATCAGCCAACAATAATTCCATAGTCTAAGCTACTTTGGATTCAAATTAAGAAATCTATTCCAAAATTGCATCATACCAATGCAAAAATGAAAAATTTAATTTTTAAAGAAAATAAAAGACTAGCTATATATACATTTTATATTCTTTTTAAAACTTAATACACTTCAACAAACCAAAGTTAACTGAAAAATAAATATAAACCAATCCATTTGTTACAAATCTCATCTCTTGTGTGAACAAAATTACTGCAGCAGAGAAAAAACTTCTACTATTTCTAACCTTAATCAAATTGACTTCATATAAAATCCTTATTTTATTTTACAAAGACCACAAATTTCAATTATAATAGTTTTCACATCAAATTTAAACAAATACCGTATTTTCCGTGTGATAAGACGCTACAAGTGGTAAGACGCACCCTTAATTTAGCAAGGCAGTTTTAGAAAAAAAGGAGGATTTTAAAAACTTCTTAGCACAAATCCCTAGTCAGCGACTCTAGCGTGATTATTGTTTTGCACAGTAACTTTTCTTATTTTGGGTGTATTATGAAATGTTTAAGTTAATATTAATTAGGTATATGCCGATTATCCCAATTGTATTACATACTCATATAAGAAACCACTAAACCAGTCGTGGTTTCCACCACAACTATACGTTTAGTCATAGTGTTTGGTGTTTCAAATGTTTACATGAAAGCAGCGTTGTCAAAGGGTTCATAAAGTTTGTTAAAGAGGTAAAATTCTAGTAATATTTCCAAAATTTCTCATATAGCCTATATATTCTCACACAAAATGTAATTATTGATTAAAGAAATCTAGACATTCTTTTAGGTGGAATAAATTTGTTACTGTTTATGTGATTCTCGGTCTGGTTACTTTTCTGCAAATTGGTAATACTGCAATTAACAAACAGAAGTTTTTTCCAAGGTCGTATTCAGCAACTGTCTGTTTGCATTGTTTCGTAACTCAGGCAAAAGTCGTTATCAATATATTGCTTTATTACAAAATATCAACAAAAAATAAGAAAATAGGTATATACTGCATAAACAACTAATATCTCATAGCGTCGTCTGCTATGAGATCATTAGTTGGCATGTTTTCTTGTAGAGGGGGGTTAGCAAGTTATCAGCTGATAACCAACAAAAAAAAAAGATTGAAAAATTTGCTACTGTACTTCATTAAATGAAGTGCAATATAAAGATAAATCAATTTATTACATATGAATAATTATAGGTTTATATTCTATCTCGTCAGTTTGAGTGCTTGTATGTCAATAGTTGGGTGTTTGAAGGGTGTCAAACTCCCTTATACAACTTTTTCTCAAGTGTTAAGACGCAGGGTGATTTTGGGAGTCATTTTTCGTGAAAAAAGGTGCGTCTTATGACACGGGAAATTCGGTAATCTATTTAAATAGCAGGCCTTAAATTATAGGATTACTTTCTAGATTTTGCTTGTCGAAGAGAAGTCCCCTCACCCTGAAAAGACTCAAACTCTTCAAACTCCTCTTGTTTAGCTTCTGTGTTATTAACTTTAGGAGCTCTTCTCCAAAATTTGATAAATCCCGGCTCATAGTCATAATCTGGGATACCACGCTGTCTTGGGAGCTTCTTCAGCAACTCCTCTTGAGGTAATTCCAAATTCTTTTTCTTCCCATCCAGTCTATTGCCAGATCCTTTGAAGGAGTAGAATCCACTAGGTTCAGGAATGATCTCTTCTTCATTGTCTTGAGGAATAACTGATGTGCTGTCCATTCCCTCTGGTTCCTGATATCCTACTGGTGCAGCAAATTCCACATTCATGTCACATTCAATAATGCTAACTGCATTGCCTGGCTTTACTTCTAGAACACGCATTTCGTATATTCTGTCATTGTAATTTATGGCAATCACATCGTCAGTAGTTAAACACGCAAAATTTCGTAAAGCATTTTCTAAAACTGCTTTAGGATTTGTAATGTCAAGAAATTCTACATTCTGTGGCTCAAACTTAGAGAATGTGGCAACAGGAAGTGACTGCGACTCGATATGGACTAAATCTCCTTCGTCTAAAAGCAGATTTCTCATCATCTATAAAGAAAGAAAAAGGAATCAGACAGTATGAATATAAAAAAACAGTACATGATACAGTAAAACACAAGTGTGACCAGGATTTAAAAGCTAAATATATTCTCAGTAATTAGAATCAATTGAAAGAAAGGCTATTTTTTATTGTAGACGAGGCTTTCTGGGTTAGGTGATGGTAAAATACAAATTACATCCAAATATGACAAATTTTAAAGCAACTTGCATTTTTTTCTAACGTATACAAACCTAGATGTAGTCAGCAGGGATTATAATTTAGTTTCCGCGAAGCTGAATCTAGCCATAAGACTTATAGCTAGGTTTAATTAGTCACTTTTTATTGCATCAGTAGCTCCAGGTTTGTATATGTTTGAAAAAATAAAAATTACTTTCAAAGCTCTCATTTGTTCCTTCACTATTATGGATTAACGTAATTTTTTATTTGATTCTTAATCAGCCTTGTTTTTTCTGTTGAAATGCTGTTTAACCTCCTCCCCGCTCATTTCAATTTATAAGTGTCTAGTTTAATGCTTTGTATTCTTTTCCGTGTTTTCCGAGTCCTTGGATGGCAACAAACACCGGTGTTTACCGTGAGGAACTCGTTCGCTAAAGTGACCAGTCGAGAACTAAGGCTCAACAGTTGAATGTTAGTGTCCCTGGGGTAAATTTGTTGTTGCGTACAATGTTGGCTGAGGATAAACTGGTTGAGAGTTCAAAGATCAGTGGTTTACATGTCAGAAGTTTCGATGGTAATAGTTGTTTGAGTCTACCAGCAGCATATACTCGGAAGATTATGCTAGCTAATCAGAGTCATATACTTTCACAAGATATGGTTAATGATTGGCCACATCTTCATTGTATTAGAGAAAAACTGGTACCAGTTAAAACTGATTGCGACACAGGATTGCTCATTGGTTATAATTGTGCAAAGGCTTTGGTTACTTTAGAGGTTATTCCACCATCAGGCAACAGTCCTTATGCACACCAAAGTATTTTATGTTGGACTATCGTTGGAACCGTTTCTTCCGAATTTGAATCGGATGATAGTAACTTGGGAGCTTCTCATGTTGTTTTGGTATCTGACAATCCTGATCCTTTGCCAGTGCCTATGGTTCAATTCACTTTGAGGTGCCAAATTAAAGAAGTTTCTCCTTCTGATGTAGTTAAGATACTTGAAAAAGACTTCACTGAATTGGAAATTGATACTGTAAAACTGTCTACTGAAGATCGCCGATTCTTACAAATTTTAAAGGATAACTTGTCTCTGTCTGTATCTGGACAGTTTCCCTTTCGTTCCTACAGAAATGCAAACCTTGAATCCTTATTGTCGAAGTCGACACTTTCCCTGCAGGGGTCAGGAAGCACTAAACATGTTCCAAGCTTAGTGGAAATGACAGTTAAATGACAAATTCGTAGATAATTTGTGTAGCTGAAAGGACGAGCCATAAGAATTTTAACGAGGGTTTACTACCCCATCGCTAGTTAGTGGGGGTAGGGAAGGGTAGCTTGCTACCCTCCCCCCCCCCCTCACACACACCTGTGCTTGAGCTCACTTTGCTTGGAGGTAGGACTTCAAGGGGGATAGGGCTGGCGGGCAAGTTTGATTAAATAGCTAAGGTTTGTATAGTTAGGGAAAATACAAATTATCTACGAATGTCATTTGTTCCGTAACTGACATACAAACCATGCTATTTAATACGGGTGACTCACCCATTAGGAAGGGTGGACGTCCCAGCCAGTACTGGCTTTTGGCTTTGCCCAAGGGCTCGTTATTTGAGTGTGTTAGCACACAAAAATAAGGAGTCCCTGCACCTCGCTAGAACCTTGCTACGCAAGGACTGCGGCCTACGCAAGCTGTGTGTGAAGGTATAATGAAGTGTGACTTGTCCTAGGAAGTTGACCTGAAGTTCTTTAGATGGAAACTTTAGTTTAGGACTCTCCCAATACCACCTCATCAGGGTATGGGGACGTGACAGTATTAGCTTAATACTAGGAACACAAGGAAACATGGTTTACTGTACCTTCAGTGGTTTGAGGTCAGCTATGCAGAGAACCCAGGATGCTGCTTTCCCCAAGAGAGGGGAAGATGAAGAAAAGAATAAGGGCCAGACAAACCTTTTCATTCATGCAGACTAAAACTGGGTAACAATGCCCTCAACCTTCTGCTACTTGTCCAATAAGGAGCTTGAGGTTTTAAACCAGCTGTAGTGCAGCCACCACAGGGCCGATAGAGAACGTATCGAGCCTCCTGTGGGTCACGTCTTGCAGGTAGTGGGCTGTGAAGGTCGTCTGACCCTTCCACACCCCAGCTTGAAGAGCCTGCGTCACTGAGAAATTCTTTTTGATGGCCAGAGACGTAGCTACGCCCCTGACATCATGTGCTCTAGGGCGACGTGACGGAGGAGGGTCTGGATTCAGGGATAGATGAATCACCCTACAAATCTATGCCGAGATGGTGTTCTTGGTGACCCTCCTCTTAGTCCTCCTGTGCTAACAAATAACGCTGGCACCTGAGGACGGACTGCAGCCGTTCTTTTGAGATATAGCCTCAAACTCCTTACTGGGCATAGTAGGAGATGGTCTGGGTCATCTGTTACAAAACGGAGACTCGAAATCTGGAAGGAGTCGAACCGAGGATCTGCTACTTCCAAATTCTGAGTCTTAGCAATAAACTCAGGGATGAATCTGAACGTTACCTCCCCCCATCTCCTTGACTAGGCGATGTCATACGAGAGACCATGAAGTTCACTAACCCGCTTGGCCGAAGCCAAAGCTAGTAGGAACACCGTCTTCCAAGTTAGGTGGCGGTCTGAAACCTGGCGTAATGGTTCATAGGGAAGTCTCTTAAGAGACCTGAGAACTCGAACCACGTTCCATGGAGGAGGTCTCACTTCCGACTGAGGGCAGGTAAGTTCATAACTTCGTATGAGTAGGGAAAGTTCCAGCGAAGAAGAAATATCCATTCCTTTGAGCCTGAAGGCTAGACTTAAGGCTGAGTGATAGCCTTTCACCACCGAGACTGAAAGGCGCATTTCTTTCCGCAAATACACGAGGAACTCCGCTATTGTTGGAATAGTGGCATCGAGTGGAGAGATACCCCTTCCACGACACCAACCACAGAAGACTTTCCACTTTGCCTGGTAGACAGCTGCGGATGACTTTCGCAGATGTCCAGACATCCTGATCGCAACTTGTGAAAATCCTCTCTCAGTCGTGAAGTTGTAGCGAAGCTACAGCTTTGTGGAAGATGTTGGCATGTGATTGTCTGAGTAGATCGTGTCGGGGAGGGAGTTCTCTCGGAAGTTCCGTTAGGAGTTGCAGAAGGTCCGGAAACCATTCCGCGTGATGCCATAGCAGAGCTATGAGGGTCATTGAAAGATTGACCAATATTCTGGTCTTGTTGAGCATGCTCCTCATCAGACAGAACGGGGGAAAGGCGTAAACGTTGATGTTGTCCCACCGCTGTTGGAAGGCATCTTGCCAGAGCGCCTTGGGATCCGGGACTGGGGAGCAGTATAGCGGAAGCTTGAAGTTCAAAGCTGTTGCGAACAGATCCACAGTCGGGGAACCCCACAAAGTCAGGACTTTGTTGGCTACTAGATGATCCAAAGATCCCTCGGTACTCATTATCTGAGACGCTCTGCTCAGATTGTCGGCGAGCATATTCCTCTTGCCTGGAATAAAACGAGCCGATAGTGGAATCGAGTGGACTTCGGTCCATCTCAGTATCTCTACTGCAAGATGGGATAGCTGCTTCGAAAAGGTACCTCCTTGTTTGTTGATGTAAGCCCCTACTGTGGTGTTGTCGTTCATCACCACCACAGAGTGACCCACCAGGTATTGTTGGAACTGTAGAAGGGCTAAAAATATGGCCTTCATCTCTAGAAGATTTATATGGAGGCACTTTTCTGATTCTGACCACAGGCCTGAGGTCGTGTGGTGCAGTACGTGGGCCCCCCACCCTTTCTTTGAGGCGTCCGAAAACAGCATCAAATCCGGGGGGAGGACGAGAAGATCCACTCCTCTTCGTAGGTTCTCGTCTGTCACCCACCACTGGAGGTCCGTCCGTTCCGCAGGTCCCATAGGGATCATGACGTCCGGGGAATCGTAGCCTTGATTCCACCAGGACTTGAGTCGCCACTGGAGGGATCTCATCCTGAGGCGACCATTGGGAACTAGACGAGCCAAAGATGAGAGGTGACCGAGGAGACTAACCACGATTGGGCTGGAAGTTCTTCTCGTCTGAGAAAAGGGCTTGCGACCTTCCTCAGCCTTGCTATCCTGTCGTCTGATGGGAAGGCTTTATGGAGATTGGTGTCTAAAATCATGTCTAGGTATACCAGTCTTTGAGTGGGAAGCAGAGAGGACTTCTCGAGATTTACCATGATACCCAGATCCTGGCAAAGTCCCAGAGGTTTGTCTCAGTGTTGAAGAAGGGATGACACCGAGTCTGCTAGGATCAGCCAGTCGTCCAGATAACGGAGGAGACGGATACCGATTCTGTGTGCCCACGAAGATATTAGGATGAACACTCTGGTGAAAACCTGTGGTGCTGTGGAGAGACCGAAACACAGCACCTTGAACTGGTACTCCTTGTTGTCTAGGCTGAATCTTAAGTACATCCTTGAAGATGGATGGACTGGGATCTGGAAGTACGCATCCTTCAGGTCCAGTGTACACATGAAGTCTTGCGGTCTCACTGCTAGCCTGACCGTGTCTGCGGTCTCCATGCTGAACGGAGTTTGTTTGACAAACTTGTTAAGCGCTGAGAGGTCGATGACTGGTCTCCAGCCTCCAGACGCCTTCTTTACAAGAAAGAGTCGACTGAAGAAGACTGGGGACCCGTCGAGGACCTCTTGGAGAGCGCCCTTCTTCAACAGGGTCTGGACTTCTGCCCGAAGGGCTTGCCCCCTTGCTGATCCCATGGCAAGGGAGCTCAATGACACTGGATTTGTCATCAGGGGAGGTAGAGATGTTGTGAACAGGACGCGATATCCTTGACTGATTACGGAAATCGTCCAGGAATCGGCCCCGAGTTGCTGCCACCTGTCTGCACAACTTTGTAGGCATCCCCCCACTGGTGGATATGCAGGGGTACTGCCAATCCTAGTGTTTGCAGCTTTGGCTGCTCCCTCTAGGATTTTTACCTCCCCTGGATGACTTTTTGCCTTTCCTGACCTTGACAGGAAAGGGCTGAGACACCACTGTCTTCGCTGCCGTTGTCGGTTTCGTGGTCTTGGTAGGACGGGACTGCTGTGGTGCTGGAGGCTTATAGGGCTTGGAGGTTAAAGCCCTATGCAGGAGGGAGTCTTGGTGGGACTTCCTCCACCTCTCAGCTGCATGTTCCACGTCTTTAGGCTCAAACAGATTCGTTCTTTCTAAGGAAGAATGCCTGAGCCTGTTTATCTCGGTGCTAGGGACCTTCTGATGGAACTTCTCAGCCACCGCATCTCGACGTTTCAAGATGGTGTTTGCCCACAAGTTCGAGACTTGGTGGGCCAGAAACTCGATCGTGCGAGTGCCTGAGAGGAGGAACGTCTCCATAGCTTTCCTGGTACGTTCTTTGGAGAAGTCCTCAGAGCGTATCAGGATACCTAAGGTCCCTAACCAGATATCCAGCCACGAAGTGGCTTGCATAGCACATTTAGCAACCTTCTCCTGGTTAAGGATCTCAGTTGCCGAGGATGAGACCTGCCGGTTGGAGAGTCTCTCAAGAGGGACTCCCCTGGTAAGCTCTTCCAAAGAATGGTGAAGAGGAAGAGCTAAACAAGGCTCCTCCAGGATCTCGAAGTACCTCCTCTGCTGTACACGAGGAGGTGGGAGAAGCTTGTTGCTGGCACTGGAGCGGTTGGAGGAGGCTAACTCAGACAGCTGGACTGCGATCTTGTCCCTAGTACTCTTAACCCCCTGAGACCAGGGCAGAGCTGCACTTGTCTTAGAAGGTTTTTGAGTTCAAAATACTCGGTCCAAGACCGTGTCTTTGCCCTCTCGAGGGGGAATCTCTGGGTCGGCAAACCCATTGAGAGTCCTCATAAGAGTCAGAACCTGCCAAAATACATGTTCTGACTCCTGTAGTTCTCCTCCGGAGGTTGGCCTTGCAGCGAAGTCTCCTGTCCCCAAAGGCTCTTTTTGGGGAGAATCGCAGACGTTCTCCAAGTGACTAGCTGGCTCCGTCCTAAGTCTCTTCGACTCCTTCCTAGGAAGGATGCAGGACTCTAACAAAGACGGGGGCAAGTTCTTCTCGACCCCTACCCGGGAAGACTTTCCAACGCGAGGTGGGGTTTCCCTCATTGGTGCGATGGGGGAACGTCCCACCTCACGTGACTCCCCTGAGGACGGGAAATCCTCCTCCGACAGGGAGGGAGACAAAGTCTGGGGGGGAGAGGGAACTTGCCTCGAGGGCTTCCGAGGAGACAGTTTAATTCTTGGAGAAGTCACCGAGTCCGAAACTCATCTTTTTCTCTTCAGAGGGGTAGATGCAGCCAAGGATTTGTGGCCCAATTCAGAGAAAACAGACTTGAAAGCCTGTGTAACCGCTCTGATTAGTGCCCCAAACCACAGCTGTTGGTTGACAGCTGTGCTGTCAGACACTCTCCCTGGAGGGACAGGGATCGACAGATCCCTGGGAGGAGTTTCCATAGGGGGGTTTGCCTGAAAAGAAGTAGTAGTGTTCCTGGACCTTTCTGGAAGCTTCCCTTCTACCGCCGAGCGCGCTGTTCTGCGCTTGCGGGAAGGGGAATGTGGCGATGGCGACCTTGCCATGCGTTGTCCTGCAGTCTCGCGCGCGGGAGGGTATTGGCGCTCGCACGGGGGAGCGTAATGGCGCTCGCGCGATAAGGAATACCCGGGATCGCGCGCGGGAGACTGCTGACGTGCGCGCGAGGGAGACTGATGGCGCGCACGCGGGAGACTAATGGCGCGCGCGCGGGGGACTGCTGATGCGCGTGTGTGCGTGCAGGCGAGTGATGGCGCGTAGAAGCGCGCGGGAGACACAGGAGAGTGTGCAGGAGGCTAATTGTGCGCTTGCGCGCGCAGGTGAATATTCTCGCGCGCGGGCGCGCAGGATTACTGTAGCATGTTGTACCCGTGGGCGTGCGGGCGATAGTTCGCGCGTCCCAGAAGATGTCGTAGGGCGTGCGCGCGCGCAGGAGAGATATCCCTTGCATGCGGGCGCCCGCGCGCAGGAGAGATATCCCTTGCGTGCAGGCGCGCGCGCGGGGGAGACATCCCTTGCGTGCGGGCGCGTGCGAGCAGGAGAGATATCCCTTGCGTGCGGGCGCGCAGTCGGAACCTGTGTGCATGGGCGCGCACCTTGCGGGCGCGCATCAGGATGGCGGCGCATAACTGCTGGAGAGGATGGGCGTGGGTGCGCAGGGCGCGAGCAGGTGAGCGCGCTGGCGAGGGATGGCGCACTGGAGACAGCAGGCGGCGCGTTGGCGAGCACTGGTGTGTAGGTAAAGTCCTTGACTTCCCTACAGCTCCCAGATCCGAGGATCGTGGGCGGGCAGGAGAGATGGATGTACGTGGGCGCTGGCGTGCGGGAGAGCGCTAGCTCGTAGGAGATCGCTGGCGCGTTGGAGAGCGCTGGCGCGTTGGAGAGCGCTGGCGCGCAAGAGAGCACTGGCGCGTTAGCGAGCGCTGACGCGTAGGAGCGCTGACGCGCAGGGGGTTGTTGCCGCGCAGTAGCGCGCAGGTGAGCGCTACCTCAGGCAAACCCTTGCGCACAGGAGACCGTTGGCACGCATGACTATCATGGCGCGTACGCCCTTGTTGCCCCGTAATAGGGATCGGTGCCTGACTATGATAGTCAGGATTCGTTGGCGCATAAAGCGCATCAGCTGCCAGGAACGGCAACGGCAGGTCAGCAGGTCTGTCGGGTGGAAGGTCGGCGTGCCCTTTTAAAGGACGACCTTCCACCGAAGGGGATCGCGAACGATCCGCTGAGAGGTCCAGGACCATTTCAGGAACAGTCGGTGAATGCTGACGAGGCTCCTCTGCGGCGGACTGCAACGACGATGATGAACCGGAGAGGCGCCTCCTCACCGCTTTATAAGGTGAAGGAAGGCCACTCCGGCGAAGAGGAAAGCGAGCCTTGCGACGGATGCGTCCTCTGGGGGCCGTAGGATCAGCAAGCTGACCTTCTGCAGTCCTCCGAAGAGGAGTCTCTGTAAGTGAACTCCCCAGAGGGGGAGAATCACCGGCAGGAGAGACTGTTGGACTTAGTTTCTCCATCGTAGGTTGAACAGGAACGGGAGAAACTAAGCCTTCAGGGCAAGGGAACTCAATGACACTGAATTCGTCGTCAGAGGAGGTAGAGATGTTGTGAACGGGATGCGATATCCCTGAATGATTACGGAAATCGTCCAGGAATCGGTCCCGAGTTGTTGCCACCTGTGTGAGCAACTTTGTAGGCATCCCCCAACTGGTGGAGATGCAGGGGGACTGCCAATCCTAGCGTTTGCGGCCTCGGCTGCTCCCTCTAGGATTCTTTCCTCACCTGGAGGACTTTTTGCCTTTCCTATCCTTGACAGGAAAGGGCTTAGACACCACTGTCTTCGCTGCTGTCATTGATTTTGCGGTCTTGGTTGGACGGGAGTGCTGGGGTGCTGGAGGCTTATAGGGCTTGGATGTCAAAGCCCTATGAAGGAAGGAGTCTTGGTGAGACTTCCTCCACCTATCAGTGGCCTGTTCCACATCCTTAGGCTCAAACAGGATGGATCCTTCTAAGGAAGAATGTCTGACCCTATTGATCTTGGTGCTAGGGACCTTGATGGAATCTCTCAGCCATCGCATTATGACGTTTCAGGATGGTATTTGCCCACAAGTTCGAGACTTGGTAGGCCAGAAACTCGATCGTGCAAGTGCATGAGAGTAGGAACGTCTCCATAGCCTTCCTGGTACGTTCTTTGGAGAAATCCTCAGAGCGTATCAGGATACCTGAGGTCCCTAACCAGATGTCCAGCCATGAAGTGGCTTGCATAGCACACTTCGTAACCTTCTCCTGGTTAAGGATCTCGGTCACCGAGAACGAGACCTGCCAGTTGGAGAGTCTCTCAATAAGGACTCCCCTGGTAAGCTCTTCCGACGAGTGGTGGAGAGGAAGAGCTAAACAAGGTTCCTCCAAGATCTCAAAGTACCTCCTCTGCTGTATGCGAGGAGGTGGAAGGAGCTTGTTGGCGGCACTGGAACGGCTGGAGGAGGACATCTCGGAGAGCTGTACAGCGATCTCGTCTCTGGTACTCTTAACCCCTTGAGACCAGGGCAGAGCTGCACTGGTCTTAAGAGGGTTTCTGAGTACAGAATACACGGTCCAAGACCGTGCCCTTACCCTCTCGAGGAGGGATCTCTGGGTCGGAAAACCCATTGAGAGCCCTCATTAGAGTCAGAACTTGTCAAAACGCATGTTCTGACTCTTGCTGTTCTCCTCCTGACGTCGTCTGTCCCCAAAGGCTCTTATTGGGGAGAGTCGCGGACATTCTCCGAGTGGCTAGTTGCCTCCGTCCTTGGTCTTGTAGAGGACTTTGGTAAAGTTTTAGAGTCCTTCGATTCCTTCCTGGGAAGGACGTAGGACTCTAACATCGAAGATGGTAAGTTCCTTCCAACCCCCACTTGAGAAGACCTCTCAGCGCGAGGAGAGGTTTCCCTCATTGGTGCGATGGGGGAAAATCTCACCTCACGTGATTCCCCTGATGACGGGAATTCCTCGTCTGACAGGGAAGGAGAGATCTGGGGGAGTGAAGAAACCTGCCTCGAAGGCTTGCATGGAGTCAACTTACCCCTTGAGAAGTTACCGCGTCCGGAACTCCTCTTTTCCTCTTCAGAGGGGTAGAGACAGCCAAGGATCTGTGACCTAATTCAGAGAAAATAGGCTTGAACGCCTGTGTAACTGCTCTGATTAGTGCACCGAACGAAGGCTGTTGGCTGACAGACGCGCTGTCAGACACCCCCTTTGAAGGGCCAGGGATAAAAGGATCCCTGGGAGGAGTTCCTATAGGTGGGTTCGCCAGGAAAGATTTAGGGATCCTGGACCCTTCTAGATGTTTCCCTTCCTTCACAATACACGCTGTTATGCATTTGCGGGGAGGGGAATGAGGCGATGGCGACCTTGCCGTGCGTTGTTCAGCAGTCTCTCGCGCGGGAGGATATTGACGCTCGCGCGGGGGCACGTAATGGTGCTCGCGCGATGGAGAATACCAGGAATCGGACGCGGGAGACTGCTCGTGAGGCGGGCGACTGATGGCGCAGAGGAGCGCGAGCGGGAGACTGTAGGCGCACAGGCGAGCCCACGGGTGACTGATGGCGCGCGCGGGAGAATATTCACGCGCGTGTGGGTGCGCAGGATCAGGGCGTTGAATGCGCGGGCGCGCGGTCGAGAGTTCGCGAGCCCCTGAAGAAGCCGTAGGGCGAGCGCGCGGGTGCGCAGTTGAAGCCTGTGCTGCTCATGAGCGCGCGTCTTGTGGGCGCATGTCAGAATGGTGGCGCGCAACTGCAGGAGAGGATGGGCAAGGGCGCGCGGGGCGCACGCGCGTATCCTAATGGATGTGTGCAGGTGACTGCGCGTGTCGGCGCGATGGTGAGCGCTGGCGCGCTGGAGAAAGCTGGCGCGTAGGCAAATGATGGCGTGTTGGCGAGCGCTGGTGCTTGGGAGAAGTCAAGATAGACTTCCCAACAACGCCCAGATCAGAAGATCGTGGGCGCGCAGGAGAGATGACTGCTGGGCGTGGGCGCTGGCGTGCGGGCGAGCACTGGCGCGTAGGAGAGTGCTGGCGCGCAGGAGGTTGCCGGCGCGCAGGAGGTTTATGGCGCGCAATAGAGCGCTGACACGCAGGTGAGGCTAGGTGCGTAGCTGGGCGTGGGCGCGCTTGCTCCGGCAAAGCCTGGCGCGCAGAAGAACGTGGGCGCGTATGCTCAGCATAGCGCGTGAGGGAAGTATGCTCGCGTTGGCGCATACTCCCTTGATGCCCTGTATTAGGGTTAGATGACGAGGCCTGACGAGCATGGAGGTCAGGTTTCGTTGGAGCGTAGCGCGCATCAGCATTCAGGAACGGCGACGGCAGGTCGGCAGGTCTGTCGGGTGGAAGGTCAACGTGTCCTTTGAAAGGACGACCTTCCACAGAAGGGGATCGCGAACGATCCGCAGAGAGTTCCAGGACCAAAGCAGGAACAGTCGGTGATCGATGACGAGGCTCCTCTGCGGGGGACTGCAACGAAGATGTAGAACCAAAGAGGCGCCTCCTCACCGCAGGTGAAGGAAGGACTCTCTGGCGAAGAGGAAGGCGAGCCTTGCGACGAATACGCCCTCTGGAGGCCGTGGGATCAGCAAGCTGACCTTCTGCAGTCCTCCGAAGAGGAGTCTCTGTACGTGAACTCCCCCGAGGGAGAGAAACACTAGCAGGAGAGACTGTTGGACTTGGTTTCTCCCTCGTTGGTTGAACAGGAACGGGAGAAACTAAGCCGTCAGCTACTGTAGGGTTTGAAGAGGCAGAGGTAATGGGAGATACCGCATTGGATACCTCTGACACCACAACGTCGACAATTGACAGAGGATCAACCTCTGCCGGAGGCGGCGATTGCTTGACAGCGGCACCCAATCGGATGTAGTCAAGTAAGACTTCCTTGGAGGGCGAACCCTCGAGCCCCAAGGACGACCAAAGCTGAAAAAGATGCATTAGTGATACATCCTCCCCCGGGAGGAGAGGTGGAGCTGCTTCGCTAGGGGAAGCAACACCATCTCTCGAACCCCGAGCTTGGAAAACAGTACAACGGTCTACACTACCACTCGACGGTCTCTCGAAAGATACCGACCGAGTGAGAGCTTCGGAGGAGTTTTGAGCAACGGTAGAAGAGGCCTTGGGTTTTTCTCCTTTCAAAGAAACCTTTGAAGGAGAAATATCCCGTCTGGACTTCTTCTTCCGTCGCCGCAAAAACCTCTCCCACTGGGAGGTAGATCACTCCCTGCACTCACTACACTTATTATCGCTATCACACTATTGACCTCTACAGTAAAGGCAAAGGGTGTGAGCACAACTGTCAAAAAAAGAAGGCAAAAAAGCATTGACGGCTGCCAATGAGCGGACACGACCGACTACCATCCGAGCCGAGAGCAAAGTGAGTTCAAGCACAGGTGTGTGTGTGTGGGGGGGGGGGTAGCAAGCTACCCTCCTTTACCCCTGTTAACTAGCGGTGTGGGTAGTAAACCCTCGTTACATTTTAACAGCTCGTCATTTCAGCTACGGCAAAAGTAATACCCCTATTAAATAGCGTGGTTTGTATTCCAGTTACGGAACAATTCCTATTTTACGTACGTATAATCATGGGTCCTAACAAGCTTAGTTTCAGTACAGGTATTAGTAGTGGTGAGAAGAGGAAGAAGGCAATGCTTTCTTTTGAATTGAAGCAAGAAATTATAGAAAAACATGAGCACAGTGTGAACTGGCTAAACAATATGGCTGGAATAGGCCTACAATCTCGACGATCATCAAGCAGAAGGAAGCCATTAGAGCAGTCAAACCATCGAAGGGGATCAAAGTGAAGCAAAGAAAACTGAGAGAGAGAGAGAGAGAGAGAGAGAGAGAGAGAGAGAGAGAGAGAGAGAGAGAGAGAGAGAGAGAGAGAGAGAGAGATGAACATGACAAATTCATAGATAATTTGTATTTTTCCTAACTATACAAACCTTAGCTATTTAAAGTGGGTAATTACTTTCGGCGTAGCTGAAAGGACGAGCCATAAAAATCTAACGAGGGATTACTACCCACCGCTAGTTAGCGGGGGGGGGGGGGGGGTAGGGAGGGTAGTTAGCTGCCCTCCCCCTCACACACCTGTGTCGTAAGCTCACTTTGCTTAGAGGTAGGACTTCATGGGGGACAGGGCTGGCGGGCAAGTTTGATTAAATAGCTAAGGTTTGTAAAGTTAGGAAAAATACAAATTATCACGAATTTGTCATTTGTTCCGTAACTGGAATACAAACCACGCTATTTAAAGTGGGTGACTTAACCCTTAGGAGGGGTGGAACAAGTCCCAGCCATACTGGCTTTTGGCTTTGCCCGGGGACTCATTATCTGAGTGTGTCAGCACTCAACAATAAAGAGTCCCTGCATCTTGCTCGCACCTTGCTATGCAAGGGCTGCGGCCTACATAAGCTGTGTTTGAAGGAAAAAAGTGTGACTCGTCCTAGGAAGTTGACCTGAAGTTCTTTAGATGGAAACTTTAGGCTAGGACTCTCCCAATACCACCTCGTCAGGGTATGGGGATGCGACAGTATTAACTTAATACTAGGAACACAAGGGAACATGGTTTACCTGCAGTGGTTTGAGGTCAGCTGTGCAGAGAACCCAGGATGCTGCTTTCCCCAAGAGAGGGGAGGATGAAGAAAAGAATAAGGGCCAGGCATACCTTTTCATTCATACAGACTAAAACTGGGTAACAATGGCCTCAACCCTCTGCTACTTGTCCATTAAGGAGCCTGAGGTTTAAACCAGCTGTTGTGCAGCCACCACAGGGCCGACAGAGAACGTATCGAGCCTCCTGTGGGTCACGTCTTGCAGGTAGTGGGCTGTGAAGGTCGTTTGACGCTTCCACACCCCTACTTGTAGAACATGCGTCACTAAGAAGTTTTTCTTGAAGGCCAGGGAGGTAGCTACTCCCCTGACATCATGAGCTCTAGGATGACGTGATGGAGGAGGGTCAGGATTCAGGGACAGATGGATTGCCTTTCGAATCCATGCTGAGATGGTGTTCTTGGTAACCCTCCTCTTCGATCTCCCAGTGCTGACAAACAAAGCCCGCACCTGGGGACGAACTGCAGCTGTTCTCTTCAGGTATAGCCTCAGACTCCTTACTGGGCACAGTAGGAGATGGTCTGGGTCATCTGTTACGGAACGAAGACTCAAAATCTGGAAGGAGTCGAAGCGAGGGTCCGGCACTCCCGGATTCTGAGTCTTAGCAATAAACTCAGGGATGAATCTGAACGTTACCTCCCCCCATCCCCTTGACTGGGCGATGTCATACGAGAGACCATGAAGTTCGCTAACTCGCTTGACTGATGCCAAAGCTAGTAGGAACACCGTCTTCCAAGTTAGGTGGCGATCTGAAGCCTGGCGTAATAGTTCGTAGGGAGGTCTCTTAAGAGACCTGAGAACTCGAACCACGTTCCATGGAGGAGGTCTCACTTCCGACTGAGGGCAGGTAAGTTCATAACTATGTATGAGTAGGGAAAGTTCTAGCGAAGAAGAAATGTCCACTCCTTTGAGCCTGAAGGCTAGACTTAAGGCTGACCGATAGCCTTTCACTGCCGAGACTGAAAGGCGCATTTCTTCTCGCAAATACACGAAGAACTCCGCTATTGCTGGAATAGTGGCATCGAGTGGAGAGATACCCCTTCCACGACACCAACCACAGAAAACTCTCCACTTCGCCTGGTAGACCCCTGCGGATGACTTTCGCAGGTGTCCAGACATCCTTTCCACAACTTGTTGCGAAAATCCTCTCTCTGCGAGGAGATGCTGGATAGTCTCCAGGCGTGAAGCCGAAGCGAAGCTATGGCTTTTTGAAAGATGTTGGCGTGTGGTTGTTTGAGTAGCTCGTGTCGTGGAGGGAGTTCTCTCGGAGGCTCCGTAAGGAGTTGCAGAAGGTCCAGGAACCATTCCGCGTGATGCCACAGCAGAGCTATGAGAGTCATCGAGAGGTTGACCGATAGTCTGGTCTTGTTGAGTACCCTCCTCATCAGACAGAACGGGGGAAAGGCGTATACGTTGATGTTGTCCCACTGTTGTTGGAAAGCATCTTGCCAGAGAGCCTTGGGGTCCGGACTGGGGAACAGTACAGCGGCAGTTTGAAGTTCAACGCTGTCGCGAACAGATCCACAATCGGGGAACCCCACAAAGTCAGGTTTTTGTTGGCTACTTGACGATCCAACCTCTCGGTACTCACTACCTGAGACGCTCTGCTCAGACTGTCGGCGAGCACATTCCTCTTGCCCAGAATGAAGCGAGCAAAAAGTGGAATCGAGTGGACTTCGGTCCATCTCAGTATCTCTACTGCAAGATGGGATAACTGTTCTGAAAAGGTACCTCCCTGCTTGTTGATGTACAGTAAGCCACTACTGTTGAAGGGCCAGAAAAAATGGCCTTCATTTCTAGCAGATTTATATGGAGACACTTTTCTGATTCTGACCACAGGCCTGAGGTCCTGTGGTTCAGAACGTGGGCCCCCCACCCTTTCTTTGAGGCGTCCGAAAACAGCATCAAATCCGGGGGGAGGACGAGGAGATCCACTCCCTTTCATAGGTTCTCTTCTACCACCCACCACTGAAGGTGCGTCCGTTCCGCGAGACCCATAGGGATCAAGACGTCCGGGGAATTGTGTCCTTGACTCCACCGGGATTTGAGTCGCCATTGCAGGGATCTCATTCTGAGATGACCGTTGGGAACTAGACAGACCAAGGATGAGAGATAGCCGAGGAGACATAACCACGATTGGGCTGGGAGTTCGTCTCGTCTGAGGAAAGGACTTGCGACCTTCCTCAGCCTTGCTATCCTGTCGTCTGATGGGAAGGCTTTGTGGAGATTGGTGTCCAATATCATGCCTAGATATACCAGTCTTTGGGAAGGAAGCAGAGAAGACTTCTCGAGATTTACCATGATCCCTAGATCCTGGCAAATCCCCAGAAGTTTGTCTCGGTGTCGAAGAAGGGTTGACTCCGAGTCTGCTAAGATCAGCCAGTCGTCCAGATAACGGAGGAGACGGATGCCGATCTTCTGTGCCCACGAAGACATCAGGGTGAACACTCTGGTGAAAACCTGAGGTGCTGTGGAGAGACCGAAGCATAGCACCTTGAACTGGTAGATCTTGTTGTCTAGGCTGAATCTTAGGTACAGTGAACCCTCGTTTATCGCGGTAGATAGGTTCCAAACCCGACCGCGATAGCTGAAAATCCGCGAAGTAGGGACACCATATTTACGTATTTATTTAACATGTATATTCAGACTTTTAAAACCTTCCCTTTACGTAGTACTGTTAACAAACTACCCTTTAATGTACAGAACACTTGATGCATGTACAGTACTACAGTACCCTAAACCAAAACAGGCACAAATATTAAAGGGGATTTTATATCATGCGTTTCCTAAACACGCCAAAAAGCACGATAAAAAATGACAACCAATGTTTTGTTTACGTTTATCTCTGATCATAATGACGAAACAAACGCATTTACACATCTGTGTATAGGTTAGTTTTTGCATCGATTATATTGATTATATGTTGATTTTGTTATTACCAATGTTTTACTTAATTTTTCTTAGGACTTCCAAATAAATGAAATGAATGCCATTTATATAATGTTTTTCTTTATGATGCCCCCTGAAACGGAAACCTTCCATTCGTTTACTGTACGCTCCATCTTCGATCGTAATAAACAAACGAAGGCATTAAACGCGCATGATGAAAGTGATAAATAATGATATTAAAAGCTTTTAGTAAATATGTTATCACAAATATTATTTACCGTATCTATATAAAATCCTACATACGTAGCAAAGCAGGAAAACAATTTTTTTTTTTTTTTTTTTTTGGCGTTTAATCAACAATAACAACCTGCCGCTAATGACCGAATGATAATTTACGAGAGAGAGAGAGAGAGAGAGAGAGAGAGAGAGAGAGAGAGAGAGAGAGAGAGAGAGAGAGAGATGTTTTAAATGTAATAAACAAAAAAATATGATAGGTTATAACATGTATATTCAGATTACAAAACTTGGGAGCTGATTCGTCATCTATCAGCACTGGAACCAATCACAGTCTGTCTTACATGCTACATAGTAGTTACAAATTCAAATACAAGGTACTATATACAGTAAGCTTTACGTACGCTATTTTACCCTTGTTTTGTTGTAGGATATGTACGCTTACTCGAGATGTGATTTTTGCAACAAAGAATATTATTGGATGCAGTACTATGTACGTATACACACAAAAGATTCATGGAAAAGATGCACATCCATTACATTTGTAGTAGTAGCCATCAGCAGCGTTACACCATTCAAATATGACAAAGTCAGACTGCATCTGATTTGCGTTTCATGTTCGATTTAATTTTACTACGTATACTGAATTATCGTATGATCACATTCTCTTTCCGTGTTTTATTTCTTTCTGTACTGAATTATATGTCATATGTAATGCAATGAACCATCAGTAAGAGTAGATATTACTAATTATTAATGGAATTAACAAAATATTTGGGGTCTTCATATATCGCAGCTATTTTCGAAATTTCCGGAAAATCCGCGATACATGTATATGTATATACTTGCGTTATGAAAAAAATCCGCGAAGTTGTGAATCCGCGATAGTCGAACCGCGAAGTAGCGAGGGCTCACTGTACTTCCTTGAAGACGGATGGATTGGAATCTGGAAGTACGCGTCCTTCAGATCCAGTGTACACATGAAGTCTTGCGGTCTCACTGCGAGTCTGACCGTATCTGCCGTCTCCATGCTGAACGGGGTCTGGTTGACAAACCTGTTCAGAGCTGAGAGGTCGATGACTGGTCTCCAGCCTCCAGACGCCTTCTTTACAAGAAAGAGTCGACTGTAGAAGCCTGGGGACCTGTCGACAACCTCTTGGAGAGCGTCCTTCTTCAACATGGTCTCGACTTCTGCCCAAACGGCTTGCCCTCTTGCCGATCCCATGGCAAGAGAGCTCAACGACACTGGATTCGCTGTCAGGGAAGGAAGAGATGTTATGAACGGGACGCGATATCCTTGGCTGATCACGGAGGTCGTCCAGGAATCGGCCCCGAGTTGCTGCCACCTGTTCACGCAACTTTGGAGGCATCCCCCCACTGGTGGACATGCGGGGGGACTGGTAATCCTAGCGTTTGCGGCCTCGACCACTCCCCCTAGGATTTTTGCCTCCCCTGGAGGACTTCTTGCCTTTCCTGTCCTTGACGGGAAAGGGCTGTTTGGACACCGCTGCCTTTGCTGCTACTGCCGGCTTTGTTGTCTTTGCAGGGCGAGGTTGTTGAGGTACTGAAGGCTTATAGGGCTTTGATGTTAAAGCCCTCTGGAGGAGGGAGTCCTGGTTGGACTTCCTCCACCTCTCAGCCGCCTGCTCTAAATCTTTCGGCTCAAACAGACTACTCCCCAAAAGGGAGGAATGTCTGAGCCTACTGACCTCGGTGTTGGGGACCTTCGAGTTGAATCTTTCAGACACCGTATCACGGCGTTTCAGGATAGTGTTAGCCCAGAAGTTCGAGACTTTGTGAGCCAGAAACTCGATGGTACAAGTGCCTGAAAGAAGGAAGGTCTCCAAGGCCTTCCTGGTACTCTCCTTAGACAAGTCTTTGGATCGTATCAGGATGCCAAGAGATCCCAGCCAGATATCCAGCCACGAAGTGGCCTGCATGGCACACTTCACTACCTTCTCCTGGCAGAGAATCTCTGAGGCCGAGAACGACACTGGCTGGTTGGAGAGTCTCTCGAGAGGGACTCCCCTGGAGAGCTCTTCCACCGAGTGGTGGAGGGGAAGAGCTAACCAGGACTCCTCGACGATTTCGAAGTACCTCCTCTGGTGGACACGAGGTGTGAGGAGTTTGTTTCCGGCGTTGGAACGGCTGGAGGAGGCTAGCTCGGAGAGCTGGCTCTCGACCTTATCTCTGGCACTCTTGACCCCCTGGGACCAGGGCAAAGCCGCGCTGGTTTTAGGGGGCTTTTGAGTACCAAAGACTCGGTCCAGATCCGAAAATCCGTTAAGGTTCCTCATCAGAGTCAAAACTTGCCAAAAGGCATGCTCCGACTCCTGCGGTCCCCAAAGGTTCTTCTTGGGGGGACTCGTGGACGTTCTCCGTAGGCTTAGCTGGTTCTGGTCTGATCCTCGAAGAAGATTTCGGAACCGTCTTGGAGTCCTTCGATTCCCTCCTGGGAGGGATGCAGGATTCCAACAAAGATGGTAGGGGCTCTTCTCCGCCTCCACCCGAGGACACTTCTCGGCGCGAGGTGGGGTTTCTCCCATTGGTACGATGGGAGAACGTCTCACCTCACGAGAATCCCCTGAGGACGGAAAATCCTCGTCCACAGGGGATGGAGAGAAAGTCTGGGGAGAGGAGGGAGCCTTCCTCGACGGCTTCCAAGGAACCAGTTTCGCCCTTGGAGAAGTAACCACGTCGTCCACTCCTCTCTTCCTCTTCAGAGGGGCCGAGATAGCCGCTGATTTGAGGCCTAGTTCAGAGAAATCGGGCTTGAAAGCCTGCGCAACCGCTCTGATCAAAGGCCCAAACCAGGGCAGCCGACTGACAGCAGTGCTGTCAGAGACACCCTCTGGGGGGAAGGGGATCGTAAGATCCCTAGGAGTGGAAACTACAACCGGGTCTGCCTGAAAGGAAGAAGCTGTAGAAGAAAAGTTCCTGGACCTGTCCGGAGATTTTCCTCCCTCCGTTGGGCGCGCTGTCCTGCGCTTACAGCGGGGGGAGCGCGATGGAGATGACCTGACTGCGCGTCGTACTGCAGGATCCTGTGTGGGAACGCACTGTGGGTCGCGCTGGGCATCTCGCTCGCGCGATAGGAATTACCTAGCTCGTGAGGCAATTGCTCACGCGCACGCGCATGGGCGATAGCGTGGGCGCGCGGGCGAGCGATGGCGCACAGGCGAGCGATGGCGCGCACAGGCGAGCGATGGGGCGCAGGCGAGCGGTGGCGCGCAGGCGAGCGGTGGCGTGCAGGCGAGCGGTGGCGCGTAGGCGAGCGTTGGCGCGTAGAAGAGTTCGCGCGTTGGCGCGTGGGCGAACGATGGCGCGTAGGAGAGTTTGCGCGTTGGCGTGTGGGCGAACGATGGCGCACAGGAGGAGCTTGTGGGCGCGTGGGCGAACGATGGCGCACAGGAGAAGGAGCTTGTGGGCGCACAGGCGACAGGGCGCGTGGGCGCACAGGCGACAGGGCGTGTGGGCGCATAGGTGTCAGGGCGAGTGGGCGCGTTGATGCGCGTTCCGGAGACCTCGGATGGAGTGCAGCCACAGGATGTTGAAGGGCCCATAAGGGAGAAGCCGTAGAGCGCGTGCGTGCACGGGGAATATCTCTAGCGCGCGGGCGCGCAGGAGGGCGCTCATCAGGAACAGAAGTTCTGGCAGTGGGCACGTGGGCGCGCGATGGAGACTGCGGGCGATGGTGCGTAGGCAAGGGATGGCGAGTCGGTGATCGTGGAGGAGAGCGCTGGCGAGCAGGAGAGGAAGGGGACTTCTCTTTGGAGCCCTGATCCGAAGATCGAGGGCGAGCATCCGAGCGATGACGAGCAGGCAAACGTTGGCGAGCAGGAGAGCGCTGGCGAGCAGGAGAGTGCTGACGAGCAGGAGAGCGCTGGCAAGCAGGAGAGCGCTGACGAGCAGGAGACCGAGGGCGTCCATGGCGTGTATCAGGCCGAGGGCGCGCAGAGGTCCGTTGGCGAGCAGGAGATAGTGGGCGTGTAGTCTCTGGAACTGCAGGACAAACAGGAGATCGTGGGCATGCAGGAGCTCGTGGGCGTGCAGGAGAGCGCTGGCGAGATGAGACAGCAACCGGAGAGCGCTTGCTCGCAGTAGTGCGCTGGCGCGCAGGGGAACGTTGGCGCACAGGGGAAACCTGGCGCTTAAGGGACTTACACACAATGTGTGAAAGCCCCTTTTGCCCCGGAGGGACCGGTGCCCGTTTGAAAACGGGATGGGTGGGTGCCCACAGCGCGTCAGCAGCCAGGAACGGTGAAGGAAGGTCAGCAGGTCTGGCAGGCGTAGGAGATCGCGAACGATCTGCGGAGAGGTCCAGGTCCAAGGAAGTAGCAGGAACGGTAACTGAAGGACGAGGTTCCTCTGCGGGGGACTGCGAGGATGAAGATGCGAAGAGGCGCCTCCTAACACCCTTGTGAGGAGAAGGAAGACCTCGGCGACGAAGAGGAAGGCGAGCCTTACATCTGATACGTCCTCTGGGAGCAGCAGGCAAACCATCGGCAGTCCTCCGAAGAGGAGTCTCTGTCAGAATCACCCGCAGGAGAGACCGTTGGACTTAGTTCCTCCCTCGAAGGATGTTCGGAGGGGGGAGCTAAGCCTTCAGCTACAACAGGAGCAGGGGTTTGAACACTCTCATTGGAAGCGTCTGCCACAACAGCCTCGACAATAGACAGAGGGTCAACCTCTGCTACCGCCGGTGACTGTTTGACAGCTGCTCCCAACCTGATCATGTCAAACAGGGCTTCCTTGGAGGGCGAACCCTGAAGCCCCAAGGAAGCCCAAAGCTGCAAAAGATCATCATTATTTACATCAGGAGAAAAAATTAAATCCTCCCCCGGGGGAGGAGGAGGAGGAGCTGCCTCGCTATGGGAGGCAACTCCCTCTCCCAAACCCCGAGATCGATCAACAACAGTACGGCCTACGCTACCACTCGACGACCTCTCGCGAGAGGCCGACCGAGTGGGAGCTTCGGAGGAGGTTTGGGCTACGGAAGAAGAGTCCTTAAGATTTTCCTTCTTCAAAGAAACCTTTGAAGGAGAAATATCCCGTTTGGACTTCTTCTTCCGGCGCCGAGAAAACCTCTCCCACTGGGAGGTAGGCCACTCCCTACATACGTTATCACTTTCACACCGCTGACTCCTACAATAAGGGCATAAGCATAAAGTGTGAGAATCCATCTCAATAGAAGACATGAAGGTCCCACAAGGGCAGTCAGGTAACCCAGGGCACTTCCGCATTGTAGAGGCCAACTTCACAACACTCTAGAGAAGAAAAAGCAAAAGCAATGATTAATGGCTGTTGTGTAGGCAAGGGTGACAGCGGACAAGTCCGTCTAGCACCCGAGCCATAAGCAAAGTGAGCTTACAACACAGGTGTGTGAGGGGGGAGGGTAGCTAACTACCCTCCCCACCCCCCCGCTAACTAGCGGTGGGGTAGTAATCCCTCGTTAAATTTTTATGGCTCGTCCTTTCAGCTATGCCGAAAGTAATTACCCACCTTAAATAGCGTGGTTTGTATTCCAGTTACGGAACAAATGATGTTTATTGTCGAGCATGAAATAAAACAAGCTGAATAAGTGAATCCTTAAAATACGTTTTAAAAAGTTATCGATAATATCTATCTCTCTCTCTCTCTCTCTCTCGGAATCCTATTTGAAGGCAGGCAAATCTGGTGAGTTTATCTGGTCTTTAATGAGAGAGAGAGAGAGAGAGAGAGGAGAGAGAGAGAGAGAGAGAGAGAGAGAGAGAGAGAGAGAGAGAGAGAGAGAGAGAGAGAGAGAGAGAGAAATCTGGTGAGTTTATCTGGTCTTTAATGAGAGAGAGAGAGAGAGAGAGAGAGAGAGAGAGAGAGAGAGAGAGAGAGAGAGAGAGAGAGAGAGATTAATGATAACTTTTTAAATCTTATTTTAATGATTCACTTATTCAGCTTGTTTTATTGCATGCTCGACAATAAACGTCATCTCTCTCTCTCTCTCTCTCTCTCTCTCTCTCTCTCTCTCTCTCTCTCTCTCTCTCTCAGTGTTCTTTTATTACAAAGAAGTGTCATATGTGAGTGATAAAATTTAAAAATCAAAAAGTAAAAATATAAAAAAATTTTAAAATATAAAAATTAAAAAAAAATAAATAAGCTAAGTTAGCTTAAAGTTCACGTAGTGTAAGTTAGTGTAAGTTACGGTACGTTATCGCAGTCACAATCTCTACCTCCTTGCCGACCGTCCGTCTCCTCCTGCATAGCAAATCCTACACCTGCATTGGCCTGTCTCTAATGTAAAGTGACAATAAAAACCCCTTTTTTATTTATTATTTCTTAATAAATATTCTATTTTACACCTCTTAAATAATGCAATTGTATTATTGTTATGTGTAATTATATGTAGTAATTTATTAAGGAGTTATCATAGGGTTTTGGGCTGTAGAACGAATTATAAAAATTACAGTGTATTCTTATGGGAATATTTGCTCCAACATACGATTGTTTTAACATACGAAGCAGGTCCCGGAACGAATTAAGATCGTATGTAGAGGTTCCAATGTATTGTCATTATTAAGGAAGATAATTTCCCTAAAGATTGTTGGCCATTAACTAGTGTTGTAGAGTTATTTCCATACACTAATGGTTTAGTGAATAAGGTAAAGTTACAAGTGGGTACTAGTAAGTTGGCTAAAGATAGAAAATGTTCCAATAGCCTTTCCTATCTAACTAGGCCAATTCAAGTAGTATTGTTACTGGAGAATTTGTAAATAGCATAGCATTTCAGGGGTATTCCCCACCGGAGAGCCTAAATCTTGCTGTTTGGTGCATTGTATTTGTTTTGTATATGTTTCATGATTAACATTATACTCTCCGTGCTAGACCTTCTTCACTCCCAGGAAAGCCTAAGGACTTTAAGACACTGCTGAAATCCTCATCGAGGATTACGAGACCTCCAAAGGGGGGTCAGGCAGTCTTCATCCGACCACTTTAACAATGACCACGACCCACCCTAAGATGACGTCTCGTGGGTGGAAGCCAACCCTTCTTCTGCTACATAAGAAACTTCCGCAGGTTCGACAAGACCGCAGCAGTCTCCGTCAAATCCAACCTATTCAGGAACAGTCAGATCTCAGGCCATCCGGCACCAGGTATCTTCCTTTCATCTGGTTCTCTACGAGATCTGAGTAAGAGACTGTCCTGATAAGGAGGTTACAAGATGGGAATCTCATCCAGGGAATCAATCTCCTCAGTTCTTCCCCAAACTGATTTCTTCCTCCAGTACTCTGATCTGTAGTAAGAGCCTGGACGGGCTCTTTTGTCATGCCTGATGTCGACCTTCAACTTGGGCTAGAACTCGGGAATGGGAAACAGAGAGGTGCTGGAACTCTCCTTACCCTGGTAGGGAGAATCACCCACTACGGCAGCAGATGTTGACCGTGTCTTTCCCGTCAGCAGAAAAGACACGTGGTTCACTGAACTGTAAGTTGGTATCATAGTAGGGGTATTACTCCCCTCGATACCACTATGCCTGCATTAGGGGTGTTCCTCGGTTACCTTCGGGAGGAAAGCTTCTCTTGGTCTCAGCACGGAAAGGCACCAATAGTCCTTCAGATTCGCTTTCAGACCGGGAGGAATTAACCTTTCTCCACGTCGGCATTGCCCCTCATACAGAGTTTTTAGCCGACGAACCCTTAGTCGGAAAGGCGACCTTGTTCCAGGACCCAAACCAGGAGAGATCTCTTGACCTTGATGACAGGTCTCCCACTCATGTTGGCTTCTACCAAGTGTCCGCAAACCCCATGGGACACACCTAACGTCTCTCATTCACGACGATGGTCCAAGTAATGCTCGACCAAGTTTCTGGCAGCTCAGATACTAGAATCTGAACCCATCGGTCTGGGAGTCCTTCGTAACATCACCAATGATCCAGATCAATGGTTACTGTACTATGCCAAAGAGAAACTGGAGGCCCTTCCTCAAGGAAACTACGAGAGCTCGCCCAAGATCACGAAGAACACCATCTCTGCCTGGATTCACAAGGTCATTGACCTCGCACTGAATCCAGATCTTCCTCCGACACTTCGACCCACAGCATACGACATCGGGGGTATAGCTAACGTCCCTGGCGTTCAAACAAAACTACTCTGTGGTGCAGGTTCTACAAGCGGGCGAGTGGAAGCATCAAAATTACCTGCAAGATGTAACCCACAGGAGACTCACTATGTTTTCTATCTGTCTTGTGCTGGCTGCACAACAACTGGTTTAACACCTCAAGCTCCTTGATGGACAAGTAGCTGGAGGTTGAGGGCATTGGTTACCTGGTTATAGTCTTTCTTTTCTTCATCATGGAAATCAGCATCCAGGGTTCTCTGCAAACCTGACCTCAACCGACTGCAGTAACCTGGTACAGTACTGTATCAATACTGTTACATCCCTATACCCTATCGAGGTGGTATTAGGAATGTCTTCTTGATGACCTCAGACGATTCCTATGACTTGGAAGAACTCTTACCTTGACAACCACATTGTTAATATCACAAACACACAAGCTTGTGTAGGCAGCAGACCATGCATAGCACGGTTTCAGCGAGGTGTAGGGTTCCCACTTATTATGTGCTAATACACATAAAGGGGAAACCCAGGGTAAAAGCCAAAAAGCCAGATTGGCAAGGACGCCAACCCTCCTAATGGATGAGTCAACCCCTATAAATAGCGTAGGTTTGTATTCTAGTTACGAAACAAATGACAAATCTGGAAGTAATTTGTATTTTTCCAAACGATACAAACCTGTAGCTATTTAAACAGATTTGCCCGCAATTCCACTCCCCCTTGAAGTCCTACCTACAAGCAAAATGAAGTACAGTCACAGGTGTGTGAGAGAGATAGGTAGCTACTAACCACCGGCCCCCATTATCATGCTAAAAGTCTAATGGCTCGTCTTTCAGCTTCGCCGTAAGTAATACCCCTAAAAATAGCTACAGGTTTGTATCATTAGGAAAAATACATATCACTTCCAAATTTGTCATAATCAAGCTTGCTTCAAAACATGTATCCATGTTTATAAGATGAAAAGCTCACACTTTGTAGATATAAGCCATGTGCACTACAGGTAAGATTCATACTTACCCAATAGGGAATATAAACTTTCCCTTCATCTGCTACAAACTCTAAAACACCACAATGAGTATGACGGTTTCCTCGCCGGTTTGTAAGTTTGAAAAGCATTGGATAAACAATGTTCAATCGCGTAAGGATGTCAAGCGCGGATGGGGGCATAATAACTGAAATTGAAAAAGAATGTTATAGCAATAAATAATACCATTTCTTCCAAGATATAAAAAGTATTTTTTTTATTTTCTATCCCATCATTGCTTCCAAAGTATAAGAAGGATTCTTTCTTTATTCCAATCAAATTATACAACTTTCACTTACTTTTGCCCCCATTTTCCACTGCCTGTTTATCTGCTCCAGGAAACATAGACACTGAATAGCATCTGTACTGTGTGTTGAAAGGCCGAGGCTGTAGAGGCTCACCAAACATATTGAAGCTAAACTGTAAAAAGAATATGAACTTAGCAATGAAAAGTTTAGTATCCCGTAATGCCTTAATAGATCAAAATTATATGGTTGGTTTTGACCACTCAAATACAATTTAAGAATATGATAAATTTGTAGATAATTTGTATTTTTCCTAACAATACAAACCTTTAGCTATTTATTAGGGGTATTACTTTCGGCAAAACTGAAAGGAGGAGGCAGCAAAGATGACAAATTCGGAGATAATTTGTATTTTTCCCTAAATAATACACACCTGGAGCTACTTATTTGGAAGGCAGCCATTGCAAGGTGGCAACCCTACCTTACCACTACAGTGAGTAGGTGGGGGGGGGGTGCTCGGGGCTACCCAGCCACCAATACCTACTCACAGTTCAGTGAACCACGTCACTTTTTACTAGCAGGCAGGACATACTGGGGGACAGGAGGTGGCGGGCAAATTTATATAAATAGCTCCAGGTCTGTATTAGTTATGAAAAAATACAAATCATATCTGAATTTGTCATTTGTTCCCATACTTCTGCTATTTATTTGGATGACTCGCTTTTAGGTGGGTGGTAAGTCCGACTACTGGCTTAGTCATTGACACGGGTTTCCCTAGTATAGTGTCCCTGCCACAAGACCCCAAAGGTTTACCCGAAGGCTCAGCATAACCTGAGTTGCGAGACCCCGAAGGGTCAGCGCAACGAGGAACCTAAGTTTCCCTGTCACGAGACACAGAAGTGTCAGCGTGACTAAAGAAACGAAAACCTGAAGGCTCAGCGTAACCAGAGTTGCGAGACCCAGAAGGGTCAGCACAAAGGGAAAGCGCAAATTTCCCTATCACGAAACACTGAAGGGTCAGCGTGACTGTTGGTACGAGAGCCCAAAAGTTCAGCCTAACCAATGTTACGAGATCCCGAAAGCTCACCGTAACTGAAATCCGAAGGTTCCAAGTCGCATGAACCCGAAAGTCCAGCCCAACAGAGGCCTGAAGGACTTCTAAGGTAATGAGAACCCGCAGGATCAACATGACGAGAGCCTGAAGGCTCACGATCACGCCAGTCCAAAAGGTGATCATTAGGAGACCCCGAAGGGTCAACATAGGAGAACCTAGGTTTCAAATAACTTGAAGGGTCTCTTTCTTGAAGCATATATCATCATTTGAATTTGTTTCCAACCATAGCAGGAACCCTTTCCAAGCCAGTCCCATCAGCAGTATTGTAGGGAGATTCTAAGCAATGTTATCATAAAAAAACTCCGGGGAACTGATCTCTTGGTCCAGAACATAAGCTCCTTTATCTTGTACTGAAACCAACTCTGGGAGTTAGAATCAGTGCAGTACGGCTCCTCCCATTTAAGATCGGTGATTTTGTGCTTCGGTGACCTCATCTTCCTTCCCTTTGAAGCAAAAAATTATATTTTCATTATAAAATAAATTTTTTAACATACTTACCCGGTGGATATATACTGTATGAGACTTAGGGAAAACTACGCAAAAAACTATTTAGTGTCTAAGTAACTCACCTTTGTAAGAATCTTTGGACATGAGTGCTTCCATCTGAACGTTTCCCACATGGTAGAGTAAGGGATCAAGGGGAATGGAGGGGAAGCGATAATAAGGGGGAAAGGTAAAGAAGGAACCTGTGTCGCTTGGACTTACCGCCCACGACTACCCCGGGGCTACAACCTTAAATCTTTTGGGGCACAGAAATGACGGGACCAATAGTGAAGCCGTCCAAAGACTTTCTAGAGCAGTCCTTCAGGTAGTGGGCCGTAAAGGTGGACTGCCTGGACCAAGTGCCCGCCTTCAGGATTTGGCCCACAGCCATGTTCTTCTCGAAGGCCAACGAAGTACTCAGGCCCCTAATATCAAGGGGTCTCGGCTTACCCAGAGGGGAGACTCCAGTGCTGTCGTAGGCCCTCATAATCATCAGCCGTAACCAGAAGGAGACCGTATTCCTGGAGACTGCTTTCTTCACTGATCCCGATGAGACGAACAGACTCTTGATCCCAGGGTGAAGTCTGGCCATCCTTTCCAGGTACTTTTGAACTGCCCTGACTGGGCACAGTAACAAGGGCCTCGGGTTGTCCGAACGCAGAATCGCTGGCACCGAAAAGCCCTCGAACCTAGGGTCCCAGTAAGCTGGGTTCTGCATCTTGGCTACGAAGTCAGGCAGGAACTTGAAACTTAATTCCCGCCAGACTTTCGTGTGCGAGACCTCGTAAGACAACCCATGGAGCTCGCTTACTCTCTTCGCTGATGCCAAGACTAGAAGGAAGACAGTCTTGAGGGTGAGCTCCTTGTCTAGGATGTCCTTAAGGGGTTCAAAGGGCAGCTCCGACAGAGCCTTCAGAACTCTGGCCACGTCCCACTTGGGTACTCTAGAGGCCCGGGGAGAACAAGATTGCTCAAAGCTCTTGATGAGCATCGAGATTTGTCTGGAAGCTCCTAGATCAATGCCTTTGAGGAGGAAGACTTGGCTCAAGGCCGCTTGGACTCCCTTGATGGCCGGAATAGACATACCTACGTCGTCTCTCAGATAGACTAGGAAGTCCGCTATTCTATGAATGGAGGCCTCCAACGGCCTGATGTTCTGTGAGGCGCCCATTTAGTAAAAGTGGTCCAATTCGCTTGATACACTGCGACAGAAGACCGTCTCAGGTAACCCATCATCCTTGCTGCGGTATTCAACGAGTATCCTTCCCTCTTCAGGAGCCGCTCGATAACCTCCACGCGTGTAGGCAGAGGGACCGAGGGTTTTCGTGAAACCTTTGGAAGTGGGGCTGACGGAGGAGGTCTTCCCTGTCTGGCAGGGGCCATGGTGGGAGGCGCGCCAGTTTCTTTAGGTCCGCGAACCATTCTCTCTCCGGCCACCAGGGCGCTACCAAAGTCATCCACAGGTTGTTTGCTCGCCTTACTCTGTTGAGGACTTGTCTGAGCATCCCGAAGGGAAGGAAGGCATACACATCGAGGTTGTCCCAAGGATGTTGAAAGGCGTCCTCGAAACGCTGCTGTTGGATCTGGCACAGGAGAACAAAACACGGGGAGCTGTGCGTTGAGTCTTGGGGCGAAGAGGTCCATCACTGGCGAACCCCACTTCAGGATGACTGTCTGGGCCACTTCTGGGTGTAGGGACCATTCTGACCCTACTACTTGACCCATCCTGCTGAGGCCGTCGGCTAGAACGTTCCTCTTTCCTGGAATGAACCTGGCTGTGGCCTCCACCTGTTCCTCTGAGGCCCATTCCAGGAACTCTGTCGTGAGACTGCACAGCTCCTTCGACTTCAGTCCTCCTTGCTTTTTCACGTAGGCCACCACCGTGGCGTTGTCGCACATCAGAGCCACGGTGTTTCCTCGGAGTAGATGGGCGAATTCTAGGCATGCCCTTTGAACGGCCATCAGTTCTAGCACGTTTATGTGGCGGCTCTTCTCCTTTGGGGACCACTTCCTCTTCGCCAACTCGTCGAGAAGATGGGCTCCCCACCCCTCCTCCGATGCGTCCGTGAACAACAGCATCTCCGGGGGATCAATCGCGAAGGGCATTCCCTTGAGGGTGTTCGTCCTGTCGTGCCACCACTTCAGGATCTCCTTTGTCTCCGTGGACACTGGGACTATTTTGTGCGGGGACTCCCCTGGGGTCCCGAGCTCCTTTAGGTTCCATTGCACCACTCTCAGCTTGAGTCTCCCCCGGGGGACTAACTTCTCCAATGACACGAGGTGACCCACCAACCTCTACCAGTCTTTGGCTCTCCTCGGCAGGTCCGCTAGGAAGGGGCGAACTATCCGATCTAGATTGTCCAACCTCTCTGAGGAGGGGAAGGCCCTCACCAACTGGGTGTCTAGAACCATCCCCAGGTAGGTCCTCCTGGTGGAGGGCGTCAGCTGCGACTTTTCCAGGTTGATGGTGATGCCCAAGTCCCTGCAGAACCGTAGAAGCTTCGCGCCTTGCTCCCTCAGTACTCCCTCTGAGGCTGAAAGTAACAACCAGTCGTTCAGGTAACGAATTAGGCGGATGCCCTGTTCGTGCTCCCAGACCGAGACTGTTGTGAAGACTCGTGAAGATCTGAGGGGCTGTCGACAGCCCGAAGCAGAGAGTCCTGAACTGCAAAGCTTGGGTACCCCACTTCACCCTTAGAAACTTCCTGCTGGAGGGGTGGACAGGGATCTGAAAGTAGGCATCCTTGAGGTCCAAGGACATCATGAAGTCCCCCTCCCTCAAGGCTGCCATTACCGACTTCGGGGTGTCCATCTTGAAGTCGGTCTTGCACACAAACTTGTTGAGGGCCGACAGGTCTATGACCTGCCTCCAACCCCCTGTCGCTTCCTCCACCAGGAAGAGTCTGCTGTAGAACCCCGGGGTGGGGTTCTTGACTGGTTCTAATGCCCCTTTGGTGGCGAACATGGCCGACACTTCCTCCTGCAATGCTGCTCTTCTCAAGGGGTCCTTGGGCGCCAACCACTCCGCCTGTTGGTCCGGAATTAGAGGGGGCGGGTCCGCTAGGAAGGGTAGCCTGTACCCATCCTTCAGTACTGCTACGGTCCACGGATCCGCTCTGCAGTCCCGCCAAGCTTGCCAAGAGTGTTTGAGGCATCCCCCTACCTGAGGCTTCGGCAGGAGTAGGGGGCCTCTCTGCCTATCTTCTCCTAGAGGCGCAGCTGGAACGTCCTCTCCTAGAGTTGGGATAGGAGAACCTAAAGGAGGCTTGCGGAGTCGAAACTCCCCTACGGAAGGGCTGCGAGGCTTGGTGCCAAGACATCGACGGGGAATCTCTCCTAGGCTGGACTGGCGATGAATGGGAGGAGTGGGGGCCGTCTGGTACGGACCTCCTATGAGCCGGACGTCTTGCAGGTGGGGGCCTGGGCTCCCCTGCTTCTTTGAGCTTCCTGACCCTCTCCATTACCTCTTCGACCGCCTTCAGGGGGAAAACGGAATCGCCCCACACCGGCGAGTTCCTCAGCGATCTCGCCTCCCGCTCAGGTAACCTATGGAGCAACTTGTTCAGGACGGTGTCCCTTTTCCGTAGGACCCAGTTGGCTGTTTGCGAGAGGGATAGAAACGTGAGGAATTTCAACACCTTCCTCCCCCCCCCCCCCCCCCCCCCCCCCCGAGCTGATCAGTTCCCGCAACAAGGACTGGTTCTCCGGTACGGAGAGGTCATGCGAGGACTGGAACCCCACCAGGGTGCAGGCCCACCAGTCCAACCAAGAAGTGACGTTCACCAGGTCTTGGGCCATATCCTCCATCATGGAGGCTTCCGCTGGTGAGAAACACACTAGAGCCGAGGATGCCCTGTCTTCTGCCGCTCCTTGATTTAGGGTGGCAATTGCTGTCTCGATTGCACGGGGACCTTCTCGGCGACCATCCGGGACGTAAAAGCGTTTCTGCGTTCTAAGTCCCGGCAGCAGTTTGGAGGAACCTTGGCTCCTGGGGGTATTCGCTTGGCTTGCTATGAATTTACCAATGTGGTCCATTCCAAGCTTCACGTCCGGTGCCAGAGGGAGGGTTAGGGACAGTTTTTGCTGGACCGGGTTGTCCACTAACCTGCTCAGCCCGGAGAGCCAGGCCTGCTCCGCCGATGGTTTAGGATCGTCCAGCCTGTGGTGTCGCCTGATGAGGGCCAAGACTTTCCGGTAGGAGGAGACGTCGTCTAAAGAGCACTCTCCTCCTTCTATGAGGCCTTCCACTACCTGGTCATCCGCATGGGGCGCCTCGTCGGTCACGGATGTCGCCGCGGGGGAAGCCAGACCCTTCCTCTCACGTCGAACCACTGGGCGGGTCCGCTGGGACGGGAGTACAGTAGCCGTCATTGGTCAACCCCCTCCCGCGGAGCGGTGGATCTCCCAAGATCTACCGGCTGGCCCTGTCGCTCGGGAAGAGCCGCCGAGGGACCGGGAGCCGGGGCCACGCTGCCGGGACGAAGGAGCGGCTCTTTCCGCTGGGTGTATGGAGCCGGTACCTTCGCGGACTTATGCTTGGAGAAGGCCACTTGGTGAGCCGACTTTGGGCGACGGCCGTGTTGTGAGGGTGATCAAGACTCTAGGGAGCCACCCGGCGGAGGCTACCTTGAGAAGTTCGCTCCGTGAGATTGTCACTCGTACCAACTCATCTCTTGATGAAGGGCCCTTCTTGTGCTTCCTTCTGGAGGTCCTGGCACGTTTCCTGGAATGGGCAGAGCACGAGCGGGACCGCTTCCTACGGGACCTCTCCCGCTTCTTCCTCGAGTCCCTTGGGCCCGCATCTTCCGAGGAGGATGAGTCCACTGAATCTGAGGTAAACGATGACGGGGAGGAAGACGAGCCCGCTGAGTCTTCTGATACATCCGATGCTGCTGGGGGATCCTCGTGTCGTTCCACTGGCGATGGAGGCTGCAAAAAGACGGGCGGGAGCGTCGACGACAACGCTGGGAAAGACCGTGCAGCCTTCTTGGGGGCGAACCAGCTGCCAAACTCCTCTTCTAATCTCATCGGAGACCTGAAGGGCGTCCTAGGGGCCGTCCAAGCGATGGAGTCTGAATTCGACGAGCCTGCTTCCTTGTCCGCTTCTCCCTCGGTCGCTGAAGCATCTGAAACGCATAACCACGAAGCAGGGGAAGGGGCCGGAGCAGACTTCCCCCACATCGGATCTTCGGACGAGACAGGTCCTGTAGGCACCAGAACTTTGTCTCCCGAACACACTCCCGGCCCCCCGATCAGGGCCCCCCACGCCTGTACAGACACAACATCCCCCACATCAGGAATATCAGACTCCTGGGGAAGGGCAATGGGCCGCTTCCCCACAACGGACTTACCTCGTCCTCTACTCTGGGTAGGGGAAGGCAGCAGGGAACTCTTCTCCGACGGGGCATCGGGCGACACTAAGGGCGAGGAGATGCTCGCCTTCTTGGGTGATCTCTTGGATGCCTTCTTTTTCTTGGTCCCGTAGAGAGCCCACTGGATCTCGGGCCAAGACTCGCACTCCGGACACGTGGCTGAGGGGGTACACACACTGCCCTACACGAAGAACACAAGGTGTGGGGATCAACTTCCGGCTTAGAGAGGAACGCACCAAAAGATTTACCGGTCATAGGCCCGGGGCAACGATGAGGATGCTCCATAATCGAACACTAAAGCACCAAGCAACACAGGGACACAGGTGAAAGAGGTGGATAAAGGAATATAAGGTGAAGGTTGAACACATGGGGCCACAAAGGGTCGCACGGAATGAGAGAGAGCGGCGAGATGTTAATCACGTCACGACCAGAAACTTACTGATGACTGAGACCTGGCCACGCGCGCTCACTGACCCGGGTCGCCTCAGAGCGCGTATTCATCCGCCACAGAGGGACCCACTATAGAAAACGGAGATAGAGGAAACTACACAAAATTCTGGTCGGTTGGGAGGAGAATCCCAGATACTCCTAAGAAAGTAGTTCGAGGTAAGTACTCCGTGTTGGAACAAATATTGTTTTTCTGATGTATATTCATGTGCTTTGAGATGTTTTAATCTTTTTTTTAATGGAAATAGAGAGCCTTTGTAGTTCGTTAGGATAAACCGTGTGTAACATTTCAAAATGTTACACACTAAATGGGAAACAAACACAAGATTCCCACCTAACCTAACCTTAGACAGCCATATCCTTAACTTAACCTAAGACTAAGTCTCAACCCTGTGTTTACTTCCCAACAGGCTTCCCTCCCGGAAAGGTAACTTGCCTCATTTTATCATATTTCAGACCAAGATAAACAACAACTTCCCCATAAATAAAAGTGACTTGACATTTAATAAGAAAGTTTACCTGTCCCAACAAATTACATTCAGGGCCTTTGTATATCAGCGGCCAGTTCCTCCCTGGTGCAATGACAAAGGGAATTTTATTCACATTTTTTAATCATTCGTAAGATATTTTTCTGCAAGACCTCTACATAAGAACACCACCTAACGTAAACTTTCCAACCTAACCTAACCTACAAGCTGTGTCCTTATCTACTTACCTATATAAGTAGGTAGTAGGTTGGTAAGGGCACCAATCACCGGTTGAGATATTACCGCTAGAGAGATATTGAGATATTTCCCTTTGCCTATACATACACCGAATAGTCTAGCCTATTCTTTACATATTCCCCTCTGTTCTCATACACCTGACAACACTGGGATTACCAAACAATTCTTTTTTACGCAAGGGGTTAACTAATGCACTGAAATGGTTCAGTGGCCACTTTCCTTTTGGTAATGGTAGAAGAGACTCTTTAGACTCTGATCGATGGTCTTCCGCTCTCTTGGGTTAGAGCTCTCTTCCTTGAGGGTACACTCAGGCACACTATTCGGGTAGTTTGTAGCGCTACGGCCACCCGGCCATATTTTGTTCATTATCGCTCCCACTGTTATCTTGTATAGAATAAGATCGTTTGGAAATGGTCTACGGATCTTAAATATGTGCTTAAACGTACACTTTTATGTTTTTTGCCGAAAACCCTAAATTACCTGAAAATTTATATGTGGCTCGAGTTCTTACTCCGGCCACGAATCTTCTCGCTCCCGTAGTTAAAAAAACTAGCTGTAGTTGGCGTTACGATAGCGATAGCACCGCTGTAGTGACGAATTACCGAACTAATCACGGCCGCGGTACTTTTGAAACGACCCAATGAGACCCCACTTGACCTGCGGATTAGCCTACGGGCATTTTTTTGCCCAATCAGAATTCAAGAATTCAAAAATCTCGATCATACCATACCTCACACGAAGCACGCTCGTTCTTTCTAGTGCAGACACCATGTCGTCCGGTGCTACATCTCGTGTTTCTGAAGATATAATTAAGTTCGACCAAATTAACGACCCTACTTTTTTTCAAGTGTTCAGTTTCATGGCCACTAACAATTTCAGTGATTATTTGTATTTCAAAGGCCTGTTAGGTGATTTTTCCGGTGTGTGTTCTAGTTGCAATATCGGCGAAGTCACTAAGAAGTACGACGGCAAATCAAGAAACGGTGAAAACACGTACTTTTGGCGGTGTAATTATCACAAGTGCCGGAAAAAGATTAGTTTGAAACGAGACAGTTTTTTTGAAAAATCACAGTTGTCGTGCCAGGATATTTTTATCCTCATCTGTGGTTTTGTTTTCAAATTTCCCCAATACACCATTCGCCAGACGTATAAAAAGTTTGCCTCTCATACTCTCGTGGATTGGTACAACTTTTGCCGGGACGTGTGTTCAGATATTCTTTTGATCGACAGTAAGAAGATTGGCGGTCCTGGTCACGTGGTGGAGATAGATGAGAGCAAGTTTGGCAAACAGAAGTATAACCGGGGTAGTACGGTCAAAGGTGCTTGGGTGTTTGGAGGGATTGATCGGCAAACACGAGAGACGTTTTTCCAGGTTGTCGAGGATCGTTCGGCTGAGACGTTGATTCCTGTATTATTAGAATTCGTCCATCCCGAAACTACTATTATTTCGGAATGTTGGAAGGCTTATAATATAAAAAATTTGTTTTTTCAGCATCGCACAGTTAATCATAGCATTCACTTTGTGAGCCCGGACGATCGCAGTGTACACACTAACTCTATAGAATCACAGTGGCACGTTTTGAAAAGGACTGTCATACCTGCTTTCGGCACACAGAAACACATGTATGACAGTTATTTTTCAAATTACTGTGTTCGCAAGTGATATCTAGAGGGATCAGAGTGTAAACTGAAGGCATTCTTGAAATTAATCAATCGTGTTTACCTTCTCAAAACTTGCCAAACCCCATCAACAACGGCCGCTACACACACTTCTCCAGGACCATCCATATCTCCCGGTCCATCCCGCCCATCGAAAGTCAGAAAGAAGATCGTCAGCGCGCCTCCCGAAGATTCGGAATTCAGCGATTACGAATATTAATCATGTAAGTACACATGGATTTCAGTATTTAACTATGTAGTTAATTATATTGTTGTGTAAGGGGGGGGGGTGTCCGGGGGGGGCGTAGCCCCCTGGGTAAGGACACGGCTTTTAGCATAGGTTAGGTGGGTTTTTTAAGTTAGCTTCTCCCGTCGTACTCGTAGGCAAGGAAACTGTTGTGTAAGGGGGGGGGGGGTCCGGGGCCTGGGTAAGGATACGGCTTTTAGCATAGGTTTGGTGGGTTTTTTAAGTTATCTTCTCCCGCCAAATTCGTTTTTAGAACGACGGCCACAGTTCAGGATATTCCCGTTTTCTACGAACTCGATTTTAGAACGGTGGCCACAGTCCACCCCACTTTATAATATTCCCATTTTCTATGGTTGAAAACGGACCTGGCCGTCACCCTACAAAGGCCCCCACTATTCTATGTTATTTCTCATCCTCTTGGTTTGGTAAAGTTTTTATAGTTTACATAGGAAAAATTTATCTTAATGTTACTGTTCTTGAAATATTTTATTTCTCCTTGTCTCCATTCCTCACTGGGCTAGTAATGACAATAATAGCGGTCGTCATCATACATGTACTCAACTCCAAAACTGTACAACACTTATGGAAATATGCCTGAAAATACTTGGGGAGCCTTTGTATATCAGCGGCCAGTTCCTACCTTGTCGATTAAAAATGCACATCAACTAACCTCCTTTCCCCCAAACCTAACCTTCAAGCTGTGTCCTTACCTATTTACCTAATGAGGGGTGGGCTACCGCCCCCCTTACATTGCTGTATTCTAAGTTAGCAGGTGGCTGCTATCATACATACACCAAAATAATTGGATATATATAAGAAAATTGGTAAAGTTTTACAAGTCTACAGGGTATCATTTCAAACAGAAAATACATGTTTTCCTGCAGCAATTAATGTGATTTAACTGAATTTGACCTTCATTCCAACGGTAACAAACAGAACAACCAGTTGGACTAACTTCAAGTAGCGGAACTGGTTGTTGTTGTTGGGTTGAAATGAAGGTGAAAACTAGTTAAATCACGTTATTCAATAGAGGAAAACATATATTTTCTGTTCGAAATGTTTAATGCAATAAACTACTATATAACCGGAAAATTATGGATGTGCAGGCACCATTCTGTAAATTATCTGGCATTTATTAAACTTGTACATCGTTACTTGGAGACGTATCAAGATTTTTAAATATTTCTAATTTTGTGCTGAGAAAACGGTGTCCACTTTACCAAAGTTTCAGTCAAAGGCAATGTTTCAGTAAAAACCAAAGTTTCAGTAAAAACCAAAGTTTCAGTCAAAACCAAAGTTTAAGTCAAAACCAAAGTTTCAGTCCAATCCAAAGTCTCAGTCAAAGCCAATGTTCCCAATGGCTCAGGTCTAGCTTCAAATCAACATGGTTTATTTAAAAAAAAAAGTCAGAACAAGACATTCTAGTAAGCACTTCTAATAGGAAAAGACATAAAGTTCTTAAATTAGTCACTGGTACATTACCATGGCGTCGACGTTTTTCTTGATCACAATGACTATTGAAGATTGTTGATGTTTACAAATTCTGAAAGGTAGAAAACATACTATTTATGTTTCTTCGAAAGCGTAACATTTTTTATGTATTTACAAATATATATATATATATATATATATATATATATATATATATATATATATATATATATAATCAAAACAGAATTTAGAATATAAACTTACTATACGTTTATGACTTGGAGGGAACAAAACTAGAAATATTTATGAAATTAAATATTCTATATAACTCGTAGGCCTAAAAAGATTTCCCATAGGAATATATAACTCTTTTTACAATGATTTGAACAGTTTTTTTTTTTTTTTTTGAGGGGGGTAACTTAAAGCAGTATAATGAGAAGCAATACCAATTTGAAATCCACGTCTCAATAAGCAAAGAATGTAAACAATGTGCTTGTCGTTTACAATGTTGATTTTACGCAACTCATCCTTGTACCAAAATTATGATCAATTGTTACATACAAAGTAGTGTGAATACAACAACCCTGATTAGAAACATGTTTTTATGTTGACCAGGCTGACATGAGTCTTTCTATAGTTTATAAATGACATATCTATTTTGACGGTGTTAATAGTTTATGTATGTCGTATCTGTTTTGACGTTGTTACTGTTTTTAGAATGATTTATTGTTAACTTATCCTCATCATTTATTTATTTCCTTTCCTCACCGGGCTATTTTACCTATTGGAACCCTTGGGCTTATAGCATCTTGCTTTTCCAACTAGGGTTGTAGCTTGGCTAATATTAATAATAATAATAATAATAATAATAATAATAATAATAATAATAATAATAATAATAATAATAATAATAATAATAATAATAATAGAATCCCTGTTATAAGTAGACAATATAATATTTCTAATGCGTAGAAAAAGCCATAAGCAACTGTCGCAGTTAGAAGTCCTAAAGCAATTTACTTTTAGCAGAGGCGAGCGAAGTTAGTAATGAGACATAAAAAGGGAGCTAGAAATATTAACGGGACGGTTAGAAATGGAAGGATAGAAGTATTAAAAGACTCTAAATATTTAGGAGAATGGCATAAGCAATAGGGAAGCAAAATTAAAATATATGTTGCAAGAAGTTAGCTATGAATAAAACAACAAAATTTTGCGTGATTGCCGGTGAGAATAAATATAACTGTAGCATTATTGGCAACTACGATGTATGCAAATATTGCGACGTGGTGTGTAATGAAGGAAGAATGAATGAAAGTTTGATTAATAGTTGCACCTAAACATTGGGGATTAATAGCGGAAATAAAAATATGGATAGTTGAGAATAGAATAGAATATAAAAAGGGTGATTTCATTACACCATTGCATCCGATGAAAAATGCTTAATTAAGGAGAAAATGTCTTAGAAATATGTAAAAAGAAAATATGATATAGAAATCGAAGAAGTAAGAAAATACAGAATGCAAGAACTCAAGAAAGGAATCAAGTGTGATGTGGCAAATGAAATCAAAAGAAATTAGAAGGAAAAAAAAAGTCGAAATGACCAAAGTGGGATTCGTACATGGTAATGGCAAAAAAGATTACACAGGCAATGTTAACACTAGGCTTTAAAGAAAAACATAGAATTATGAATGAAAATGATAGGCTTTGCGAGTTGCACAGAGAGGCAGGCGATACAACAGAGTTGAGAAAATTTAGAAGCTGTAAAACAGACTTGCAGAAATTAAAATCGCCAACCAAAGTTGTCTGCTAAAATAAAAGTTAGAAATAAAAGTATACACGTGGTGATGTCTGTGTAGGAGGTAGCCTAACCGAGGACAGTGAACTTTCTGTAAATTGCAGAGCTTTCCATCCACATTCCACACAGTGATGGGGGTTGAGCAACGAGGAACCTGGACCTGAAACAATTGTAAAGCAATACAAAATGAAGGATGGAAATAAATGGGGGATATAAATAGATGGATCAACTTACTCAAGCTAAACTTGTATCTAGAAGGCAAGCCTTCTAAATGACTGGATTTCTACTGATTATGCATAAAACAGTAGGTCCATTTAAAACAATAGCCTACATCATAACATAGATGTCACTCGAAAACGGCTATGAACCATAGCATACACTTCATCCATTAAGAAATATCCATATATAAACAGGTTGATAGATTTTGCCAGACTTTACGACAATTGAACAAAATGTCTCCAACTGGTCTGGATCCTGCTACAGACGTAGTCTACAGCGCAAAGTTATAGCCTACGGTTTGAACAGAAAATCTAATTCAAAATTTTTTGCCCGTTTATCATTTATTAACTTCGACAACAATGAAAGAAAATATCAAATGGCGATGGCTATGAAAAATCATATTGCATTGTTGCGTGGTCTGCTTTACATTTAACGTCAGTGTTACCAAATTGTTAGGACGAAAATATGTTAGACGTGTGAAAATATGCTAAACTAACTCTACCCAAAATGTCCTAAATGCAATATTCAATTATGCTAAAATTATGCTACCTCATTATTACCTAAACATGATAACAAAAGAGAGTCCTTTGGCAGGCCAGGCAGTACTACATTGGATCTTTCTGGTTCTGGTTACGGTTCACTTTCCCCCTGCCTACATAACACCGAATAGTCTGACCTATTCTTTATAGATTCTCCTCTGTCCCCATACACCTGACAAGACTGAGCATACCTAACATTTCTTCTTCACCCAAGGGGTTAACTACTGCACTATAATTGTTGAGCGGCTACTTTCCTCTTGGTACGGGTAGAGGAGATTTTTTTTAGCAGTGTTTAGCAGCTCTTCTAGAAGGACACTCCAAAATCAAACCATTATTCTCTAGTATTGGGTATATTGAGTTAGAGTTCTCTTGATTGAGGGTACACTCGGGCACACTTTTCTATCTAATTTCTCTTCCTCTTGTTTTGTTAAAGTTTTTATAGTTTACATAGAAAATATCTATTTTAATTGTGTTACTGTTCTTAGAATATTTGATTTTTCCTTGTTTCCTTTCCTCACTGGGCTATCTTCCCTGTTGGAGCCCCTGGGCCTATTGCATCCAGCTTTTACAACTAGGGTTGTAGCATAGCAAGCAATAATAATAATAATAATAATAATAATAATAATGATGATGATGATGTATTTGTATTAAATAAATAGCAAGGTAGCTGTTTTCTGACTCGAGGGGCATTATTTTATTATGCCATAAGAAACATACAACTACTTTCCTCCACCCTATACAATACTGACTTACCTAATAATGTGGAGTTTATTTCTCTGCTATAAGGAACTTAAATTTTTTAGTATCTGTAACTTCATACCCTGTAATATCGGTATATCCATGTAAACCAATATTCACTCACTGTGGTGCCCGTCGACAACAACTATTTGTAACATATTACTTAATAATTCAATAATAATGCTAGGAGAATACCCACCCACTCCCAACTGTTTGAGACTTAAAACAGGGGCCTCGCGATTACCCCTCAAAGGCTGCAGGAAATCAAGGCCGATCATACGAACTTTCCGACCACAATCAAGAAATTTCTGCACCACAATGGGGATTGTAAGAAGAGCATCACATGCACCAAGGCCTTTATGAAAGCAAATTTACGAACTAGGGAACAGATGATTACCTTTAGCAAACCTACTTAGATTTTTTTGCCAAAAGAATTGGACGGGTTGGAAAAGACTGAACTTACATGATTCGTTCTATGATCGTTGGCAACTTGGCACGATACATGCCTACGTGGTCATATTGATTATGGGAGAAATTATGAAGTAATGAAAACTGAGCTAGAAAGTAAGGTAAATGCTTAAACTTTATTCCAGGCATGGCAAGATTATGCTAGAAATCATGCTAGACAGTCAATATGAGGCCAGATTATGCTAAAAACATAACTTTGTGCTAAATTTGGTAACATCGGTTAACATGTAGTTCTATAAATTCAATTTGATACAATTTTTAAGGAGTCAACAAATTTGTTTATAAATTTTGTGAATAATAGGTTACAGGCCGACACCCTAAAGTGTTTTGACATGAGAATTTAAGAATTAGGGTCCTTATGGGATATACCCAGTATTTGAACCGGGAAGGCAATTCAGCATAATAGTGTAGCTCGGGGGAAACCATACTGTTGTACATAACAAAGTATAATTAAGAGGCTGAATTGTATTGATGAATTTTGGTCTAACACCCATATGAAACCAGGAATAACCGGCTAAGTTCAAGTATGAAATATATAAAAAGTAAAGACTGGAGAGCAAGATGGATGAAGGAAGTAGGATCAGGAACAGGAATACCTGCAGTGCACCAATTGAGGCACACTGACAACACCAGCTACTTACGATTTATCATTCCGGCTTCAAGACCCAGCAGTGTGGCCTGGGCCATTCATCATCCAAAGAGCAAAATAGAAAAATGTATTTCTCCTAAGGCTTGAAAAAAAGGTTAGATAGCAAGAAGAAAGAAGCGAGAAGGGGATGAGAATAATGTAGACTAAAAATTGAGAGTAGCAATGGACCGAAGGGCAACTGCCTACAAACCCTTGTAAATTATTTACTTTTTAATGTCCCTCTTTTGGGTTGCTATAATTACACCAAATGCATTTAATTCAGAGCACTACCCTGATGGTATCTAAGTCGGTTTCTGTTAAATATTCTATATTTGCTTTAGTCCTATCTTAGTACCAAGACAACAGCAGCAAAAGAACACAGTAAGACATTAAAGGATACAAAAAAAGGTCTCGAACATAATGGACTGAAATGACATAAAAAGTTACTGGGAAAAATCCTGTGGATTAACTACAATACTCCAAGTGTTACAGGAACTACATCAAATTTTCATGCCATAGCTTTACTTTGTATGGAAAATGCCGTTTTGTATGGGAATATGAAAATGACAGTGTATCAAAAATCTTTATTTCTTAAAATACAATATACAGCTTAAATAACAATATTAGTGGATCCTTAACAGAGTGACTACTATTCTGTCTAGATTGAGCCTCCCTTAAATGACAACAGACCTGCTGTGCCATACAGCGGGGTTAAATAAATTACATAAATGTACAGAATATGTACTGGTCAAGGACACTTCAATGTTGGGTAGCCCTTTCAAAATACTGTAAGTACACATACAAAACTTACAGGATTCAGCCATTATTCAACAATGTAGCTGTTTTAACGGGAGTTTCATAAGATCACTATTAATTATAATGCGTTGAGCAACAAGGCCTAATATCAATCAAACAATCTTAGCTTAAAATTTAGATAAATGACAGACTTGCTAACATCAAATATGTAAGTCTGATATGTCATACTACCAATAATTTACATAATGATTTTGTATGTTTTATACAGTATGCTGAGGCATACTTCACCTAACTCATCTTTTACCATAAAAATATATATAACAAGGATAAGAAATAGACTGGGGAATTTTAAAATACACACCCAAGTCCCCTATTTATACCTGTACTTCACATTCCTCTATTTACAACGCATAGAGAAAATTTAAAGATATGCTGTATATAAAGCATGTACCAATTATGGAATGCCATATTTACACGGTATGTTTCATGAGAAAATATATATATTATACCTACTTGCATATATACTGCATGTACTGCATGAGTACTATATATTTTGGCTTCTTAATATGTTGCGCTATTAGGTAACAATAATTAGAACTGGTGTTTTTAAAGTGAATGGCAACGCTTACCAGAAAAAAATATAGCTTAAGGAGGTAGTTTGGGAAATTCCAAATATGAGCATAATAAACTTATTTAGTAGAACAAATGCAACCAAGTCATAAATAAAGAATCAAGGATGGATTTCATGGCTTGAAGTTGCGACGCCTTCTTTGTCCGCGAGCTCTGACACACTGGTTATCTCGGAAACAGATGATTGGTTCAGATGAACGAATCTCTGTTACAGTAGACTGGCCAAGAATTTTAGGATGTCTACTGAGTTTCTTTATGGCAACTTCTGCTTCTTTCTTCCCAATGCTCTGGAGGCGAGCATATAATGGACGTATGGAAGCAGGTCTTGCTGTTGTTGTTGATGAAGTGTTTGCACGAAGTACTGGAATGGATGTGGCAGGGGGAACTGTTCTTGTTGTAGAATCAGCTGTGATGGTCGTCGTGGCTTCAAAAGAATCAGAGTAATCTAGTGTAGACACAGGTACTTCCTCTTCTGGAATTTCTGTTGCTATATTATAATAAGGAGTAACTTCACCATCTTCCATTAGGAATTCAGTAACAGGCTCGTCTTCAAACAACGAAGGATATTCAGTAGTAATATCAGTTCCTTCCATTCCTAATTCGAATGTTTCAGTTGTCATTGGATATTCTACTTCAGTGGCTGAAACAGCAACCTCAGATTCACTTGTCTTTTCGTTTTCTTCCATATTTTCAAAGTTTTCTTGTATAAAAGTTGTATCCTCGGGAGAATACTCGGTAACTGGCACTGCGAAGACCACCTGTGCACTGCTTCCTCCAAAACTCTGATCGTCGCCTTCTGTGCTGCCCTCATCTTCGTAGGAATCATATTCATAGTAGTCGTACTCCTGCATCTGGCCTGGGGAAAGAGCAGTGAAGTAGTCATTAGGGAATAGTGTTAAAATCTCAGGAGATTCTGTATTGTACTCCTGGTAGGAATCCTCCCTATGATCCTGAGACTCCCCATCCATTTCCCCATCAGCACCTTCCTCCCCCTCCCCTCCTAATTGATGAGTTTCATTGTAAATCTCAGAACTATTATTTTCATTACTAAAACTTGTTCTTTTTGTTACAGAATCATATTCATTTTCAACATTAACTTCATTATCAAAATCTAGTTCATCTGTCTCTTTGTCTAAGGGAAGCACTAGAAGCTCATTCTCGTCACTACTCTCATTCCCTACATACCTTTCTGTGGCGTCCTCTACTTCATCTACAGTGTGATCTATAGAAGTTTCTAAAGGATTTATTTCAGAATTCTCTAAGGAGGGATTTTTTGGGATAATAAGTGGATGTGAGTGTGCAAAGGTATGTATAACTGTTTCTTGGGTAGGCTGAGGGTTGGGGAAAGAAGGGGGCTGCCTACGGGGCTGGTCATGGGTGTTATACGTCTCTGGTGTGTCCTCTGTGTCGTCCTCGTAAGTGTTATAATCGACTACATACTTGTTTGATGATTCAGGCTCTGGTTCTGGTACTGGTTCTGTACTCTCGTACGTGTAGTCTTCATAAGAATCAGCAGCATCTTGTGGTTCTGTTGACACTCCTGCCTCTACACTGGTAACATTATCCTCTGGACTTGCACTAAATTCATGCTGAATACTGGAATTTCCATCTGAATAATCAGTGATGACCTCATCAACCTGCTCATTATCTGAACTAAAATGCTCTTTTTCCTCATATCTAACTTCACCCTCCTCAATTAACTCTTTCTCAGTTTCTTCATCAATAACAGCCTCTGACACTACATTTTCTAAAGGTCTGCTAAATACAACTAATGTTGACTCTGCCCCACTAAATTCATTGTTTTCTATAGCATCTAAGGGAATATCATCTTCTAAGACTGAGTCAACAACTCTAATACTTTCAGTTGTAGTAGAAGTCCCACGGAATCTACCTTGGACTCGTCTTCGAGCTTTTAGCCAATCAGGCAGTTCTCTCGCTTTATTGCCAACTGGTCCTCGAGCCCTTATTCCACTAGTTCTTGGTGATTCTACATCTGACTCATCATTAGAGCGAACTGTGGGTGATTTAGTACGAGGTCTAATTCGCCTACCGAAAGTTCCTGTTGGAGGAACAGTTACCCCAGGTTCATTGGCTACAAGGCTACCAGCGTCATTCTTTTCATCCCGCTGAGGGTTAAGAGTTCTTGCTACTGAGAATGGCGGGAATAGGGTAACTGGTTCTGGCTTTTTGTTTCCACCTTCCTTATCCTTTTTATCATCATCTTCTGTTGGCCTCTGTTTCCTTCTAAAGAATGGTCGCCTGTTTCCAAGATTAAAGTTAAACTTGGGCTTGAAAGTGGTAACTTTGACTGTTGTAGGCTGGGAGGATGTAGACAATGTGGATGGTGTAGTTGTTGGTATAAATTCAGTTGTAAATATTTCTGGTTGTAAAGTCTGATCTTCTTCTTCTGGCAAAATTGTAGTTACTCTTGCTTTCTGGAATCTAGGGAATAAAGGTAATCGTTGCCTTCTTCCAGGCTCTTGAATTTCTTTGGAATTTTCATGATCATCAACTTTTGAAGCCGAAGGTCTTTGGAAAGCAGGTATTCGTGGTGATTGAGGCCCTGGGAATCGTGTAAGTGTTGTTGTTTGGGGTCTTTGGAAAGATGGTATTCGTACAGTTACACTTCCTTCAACTGGTGTACTTTGTGGTTCTATTGGATTCTGAGGTTGTCCACTCTGAATTTCATGATCTTGAATAAAGGGAATTCGAGGTTCTTCAGCCTCTGAAAAATCAATGTTCTGATGTTCATGAGGTAGTGGGGACAAAGCTTCTAACTCAGTATTTTCAAGGCCAAATGACTGTTGGAATGGGTTTGTAGGTGAGCTAATTTCAAATAATGGAAGTGGCGAGAAAGTTACTGGTTGAGGGTTTAGTGAGGAAAAGGCTGGCTGTGAAGAAGTCAAAATTGGCCTTGGAGTTGTGAAAAAGGCTGGCCTTGGAGTTGTGAAAAAGGATGGTCGTGGAGTTGTGAAAAATGCTGAGCTTGGAGTTGTGATAGGAGCGAGCCTAGGAGTTGAGAAATCACTTGGTCTTTGAGTTACAATTGGTGCTGGTCTTGGGGTTGTGAATGGAACTGGGTTTGGGGTTGTGAATGAAGTTGGTCTTGACTCTCCAGTAGAAATTGGCTTTGGGGTTGTGAATGGGCCTATTCTTGAAGTTGTAAAAGAAACAGGCTCTGGGGTTGTGAAAGGAGCTGGTGTTGTGAAAGAAACTGGCCTTTCAGTTGAAGGAAAACCTCCCCTAATGGCAGGATCAGTATTTAGTGATACAGGAACTGGTGTAATAGTGGATGGATTACGGCTGGAAGATATTGGTGTTGAAAAGGAAGTGGGCCTCTGAGGAAATACTGGAGATTCAGTTGTAGGGAATGGTCTGGGTGAAGACTGGAAGAAACCTGTGGGGTTTGGAGAACTTGAAGGAAACTGCTTTTGAGTAAATGGAGTGATCAACTGAGGGCGAGGTGTATTCTGTACCACTGACTTGGGGATAGGCTGAGGGGTATTCACAAATGGTGGAATGGTTGGTTGTGATGATGACGGAGATGGCACAGGAGTAGTTGGCTGAGGAACTTCTGAAGTTGATACATGGTTAGAATTTTCTGGTTGGTTACCGGAATGTGAATTTATAGATGGGAAATCTGACCTCACTGGAGCATTGGGGGACCTAAAGATACTTTGATTTGGATTATTATTGAAAGGCCTCTGGGAATGGTGTGGGAGTGGCTGATTTGGATGTTGGAAATGCTGAATTATTCTTGGGAAGCCCTGACCAGGTTGCAAGACAGGTTGTCCCTGATTAAAAGAGGGTTGGCCAGAATTCAAGAATTGCTGATTGATAGGTTGACCAGTTTGTGAAAAAAGTGGGAGTGGTCTTGGGATACCATGGTTTGAGAATGCCTGATTTTGCTGGACAAAATTACTTTCTGGCCTTGGGGTACTAGGGTTATGCTGTACAAATTGCTGACCTGGCCTTGGGGTACTAGGGTTATGCTGTACAAATTGCTGACCTGGCCTTGGGGTACTAGGGTTATGCTGTACAAATTGCTGACCTGGCCTTGGGGTACTAGGGTTATGCTGTACAAATTGCTGACCTGGCCTAGGGAATAACTGAGTTGAATGAGATAAATGTTGTCCAGGTTGAACTGCAGGTTGTCCAGGGAATACTGAAAAAGGAGGTTGGCCAGGTCTCTGTGCAAAGGGATGTGGCTGATTCAAGTTTGGCAAAGACTGCTGGGGAAAATTGGAAGGTTGGCGTGGTGGAAAGAATTGAGATTGAAAACTGTTCTGAGGATGTGGAGCTGGTCTCTGTGGAATTGGGCGCAAAGCATTATGATTTACTGAAAGAGGATTTGGTTTGGTATCTGCTTGATCTGAAGGAGATGGAAACTTGGGGGGTATTGTAGGTTTTGGTTCCTCTTTTGGGATACTCTGAGAATTTTGGCCACTTGAAACTATATTTTTCCCTGTTCGTACATTTTGGGCCTGGAAATTAAGAGAAGCATCTGGACGGATAGAACCGGGTGTGGGAGAAAATCTTGGGCCATTGAATATAACATTTGGTTCTACTTGTGAATTTGGAACCACTACAGGAATGTCTTTTGATAATTTGCTTACGGTAGATGGAAGATCAAATTTAATAAAGCCTGGAGGAGGATTACGTGAGTCTGGAGTAAGGAATGTTGTTGGAAGTGCTTCATTTTCATTTCCTTGAGATTCGGACTTTCCTTGAGGAA
>NC_090725.1:66915533-66938033 GCF_036898095.1 Palaemon carinicauda
TGGTGGAATTTGCCGTACATTTTGATCTGAAGCTCATTAATTACAAGATGAATAATAGGTGGAGTAGAAGTTTAAAAATAGGAGTATATGGAAAATCCTATCGCTTTTCAAAAGGGTCTTAATGGCTGAGTTGGACTGACGCTTACACTTAATTCATACTATGGTTATTTAAAGGTTTAAAGGCTTCTCGTGAATGGCAGAGGCAAGGGACAATGACACTGCCTTGGCTAGCAAGACAATTCCCCAGAAACTGACCATATACATATGATCAGCGTTCTAACCCGCTCTCCATCCAAGCTAGTGTCGGGGAGGGCCAGGCAATGGCTGCTGATGACTCAGCAATTAGACCTATAGGTTCCCCCAAACCTCCCATCCTTAGCTCACAAGGATGGTGAGATTACAGACACTACAAGAAACTACCGAACTCGAGCCCCAGTCCAGTAAATCGCCAGACCTAGGACGTTTCCAATAGGCCACTACAATTAATTACATCGGAGGCAACACATTTTGTTGATGACTTCCAGACGGACGCAATATTGCGATAATAAGTTTGTTGGATTATAACTTGGAGTTAAAGAGTTCCTGCAACCTCCCCACAGACTGATAAGCGAACAATTACACACGAGTCAGGGACTTCCATGCATCAACAATTACGTTGGTGGAAGACACACCTCCACCAAGGTTGAGCCAACCACTCCACCCTGGAACCAAATCTCTTCTTTCTGAAGTTATTTTTCTGTTTCTCAAAGTTAAATCAGTAGTTGGCCGTGACGAAGTAATAATAGAACGTTATAGTTTTTCTGTCGTTGCAAATAACAAACTCGACTTTTTAATATAATCTAACTTTAAAATCCTGCATAAATTTTCAAGAAATCCAGCAAACAAAATGACCAAATTAATGAAAATTCTAATAACTTTGGCAGAATTAATTACAACCATAACAACAAATATCCATAAATAAAAGATTTGATACTTCACGCACAAGATCAGATCTCCGAGGTATTAAAATCTCCAAGATCCCAAGTGAACAATGATCCAGGAGTTTTCGGCGCATTTTAAGAAATTCAAATAGAACCGTAACTTGAATCTGTTATGTCTTGATATAGAATATTTTCCTCTTAACGTCTCATGCGTGGCTGAGTTTGGGTGTTAATATTTCAATGGAAAATTCGAAATTTCTATTTTTTTTTTCATTTATATTTATCATCATTATTATTATCAGCCAAGTTGAAATACTATTTGGAACAGCAGAACACTACATAAAAATCAGTCCAGATCGGAAAAAAATATGAAATAAAGAATAAACTATACAGTATATAATCGCTGAATAACATAAGTAAATAAATAAAAAATAGACTTTACACCAAATTCACTTGAAGCTACTCAATAAAGAAGCTTTTGCAGCAAATTTGAACTTTCGATATTCCATTCGTACAACTACACAATTAGGAAGGTCATTCCACAATTTGGTCACACCAGAAATACGTTCCAGGAGACCGAGTGATATTGAACCACACATAAGAAAGGGGAAGACTGACAGAATCAACAGCAAAATGGTTGGTATAGGTCTAGTCTCACCAAATAACAACAATTCAAATAAATACATATATTAGCACCATTGAGACTAAAGATCACATGATCCAAAATATCAAATTATTATCGGCTACGAATATAATATGAATCCAAATACAAAAACCTGCACCAATACAATCACACATCGGCGTAGACCCAAAATCACAAAACCATAAAAAATCATCAGTGGGAACATGACAATCGAAAAATTGAAAGGAAAAAAATAACGTGTCACATATAACAGCGTTTAGTGATAGTGTCTACCACATCAACAAGAGAAAGACAAGTGACAGGTAATGCCAGGTCTTCCAGCACTCAACACCTCATTCCCGTGTGGTCTCCCATTCTTGTTCCTTCCTACCTGATGACATCATAGCATCCGCTATTGGAGTAAAAAAAAGTCATGGAAAGTGCCGTGGCAAAGAGGAAGATAACCTTTACAAAATAAAATCTATATTAGAGAGAGAGAGAGAGAGAGAGAGAGAGAGAGAGAGAGAGAGAGAGAGAGAGAGAGAGAGAGAGAGAGACTTTTACAGGCCACGGACACTAGTAGAAAATAATACACTTCTTTAATACAAACATTTGATTTTCACATTCCCTGTGTCTCTCCCCTGATTAAATCAATAATCAGGGGAGAGAGACAGGAAATGTGAAAATCAAATTTTTATATTAAGGAAGTGTATTATTTTCTACTAGTGTACGTGACACGTCAAAAATGATGGCTAAAATTTTAGCTAGATATATGCACACAAAGACTCAACTCTTTCCTGACTACAGCCACCTGGTTCGGCAATTTGCGGGAGTGTGTGGTTTCAAAGTGTACCTCTAGGGGGTAACTCCCTTTCTACAGGGTATGACTATAGTCTCTAGCCCCTGAGCGTGACAGGAAATTATATATATATATATATATATATATATATATATATATATATATATATATATATATATATATTATTAAATGCTAAGTTACAACCCTAGTTGGAAAAGCAGGATGCTATAAGCCCAGGGGCCCCAACAGGGAAAATAACCAAGTGAGGAAAGGAAACAAAAAAAAAAAAGAAAAAAAAATCGAATATTTTAAGAATAGTAACAACATTAAAATAAATATTTCATATATGAATTATAAAAAACTTTAACAAAAACAAGAGGAAGTGAAACTAGAAAGAACAGTGTGCCCGAGTGTACCCTCAAGCAAGAGAACTCTAACCCAAGACAATGGAAGACCATGGTACATATATAAATGTGTGTGTGTATATATATATATATATATATATATATATATATATATATATATATATATATATATATATATATATATATATTGCCAGACATTTGCTCTTTATTATATGGGGGGAGGGCATTGAATTCTGTAATTCCTACCAACAGCAATAAGTCTATTATTAAAGTCCTTGCAGAATGGTTTAAACTGCTTTAATGCATATTCCTTATTGGCAAAATGATCGATCCATAACGATTCCCCTTCATAATATCTCTCTGTATTTGCATTCTCTGGCTCGTCTTCCATTAGTCCATCACATCATATACTTCGCAATTTTTTACCCGTTTTATTGCTCATTCCATATTTTCTCTTAATTGGATATTAATTACCACCAAGAGAAACGCTATTGGATCATTACTTCGGGTGGTTAAGTTTTGTGCGGAAATTATAATAAATAATGATAAAAAGTTAGAGAAATCTTTGATATGAGAGAGAGAGAGAGAGAGAGAGAGAGAGAGAGAGAGAGAGAGAGAGAGAGAGAGAGAGAGAGAAGAGTTTGCAAAATACAAGGAAAATTAAATTTTGAAGGTAACGTTTAATATATTTTGTCTGTATGAACTTCCATAAAAAAAAAATAATATTGAAACACAGAAGATAGGGATTCCAAAGCAAGACTTTAAGGTAAACAAAATCCAAAATGAGTTCTTATACACAAACATTTTTGTTGGTTGAAAAGATTTTTTTTTTTTTTTTTTTAAACTGGAAATATGTCTTCTTACGGGTTTCGATATTAACTTTAATATCACTTCTGCTCTTATCAACCACCCATGACTGGCATAAAAAAAAAGCACTAAACAGTTAAAACTGATTTCTCTTTCCTCCATTTTCTCTTTTCGTTAATTTCTTTTAATTTTGTTTTGCGTTTGTTAAATCTCATTAGCAAACCCAGCAGGAGCATAAAAGGCAAGCCAACTTTCACAAGCATTGCTTTCTTCGACGTATCACGGCGCAGGATTATTGACAATCATTATTGTTTTAAAGTCTCACTTATTGCGAGATAAAAAGAAGTATCGATGTTCAAATGACCCCCTTTACATGTTCAAATGACCCCCTTTACATGTTCACATGACCCCCTTATATGTTCAAATGACCCTCTTTACATGTTCATATGACCTCCTTTACATGTTCAAATGACCCCTTTTACATGTTCATATGACCCCCTTTACATGTTCATATGACCCCCTTTATATGTTCAAATGACCCCCTTTACATGTTCATATGACCCCCTTTATATGTTCAAAATACCCCCTTTACATGATTAAATGACCCCCTTTACATGATTAAATGACCCCCTTTACATGATTAAATTACCCCCTTTACATGATTAAATGACCCCCTGTACGTGTTCAAGTGACCCCCTTTACATGAACAGAAGCCTAATTTACACTTGATTTCATAACGAGATTCAAAATTAAGATTCCTTTCGGGAATAACTTTATTTATATTTACCAACACTAAAATAACGCAAAAGCAAAAAGAGGAAACAAAAGAACTAGCTGTCATTGTTATGAAACTCAGGAGGAAAAGGAAATTCGCAGTGAAAACTATCTTTTTGTGGGCTTTCTGGATATAATGCATAAATGCAACTGTCAAGATTTGCGTTAATATTGCTAAAAACTTGACGCAAAAGCATACCTCAAGAAAAATGAGAGAAAGAGAGAGAGAGAGAGAGAGAGAGAGAGAGAGAGAGAGAGAGAGAGAGAGAGAGAGAGAGATTCTTTGTGGTCCACCAAGCTTAAAACTACGAACCACAAAGCGCAACTTATGGACCGAAAATTGAATATGAAATGAGACGAGAGAAAGTGAAGGCTGCGGAGAAGCAGCAACGGCCTCAGGGAGAGAGAGAAAAAAAAAGAGATGCTTGAAGATGTGCGAATTACAAATGGGAGGAGGAGTGGGAGGGGGAGGAGGAGTGGGAGGGGGGAGGGGGAGGGGGAGGGCGAGGAGGGGAGGGGACCAAGAGAGGTAAAATGACGCAAACTAAAGCCGGAAAAAAGGAGTGGATTGGAACACGGAAGGAACCGGAAACGAAAGGCACATTCATTGAAAAGAAAGAAAGGAAGAGTTTCAGCAATTGTAAAGAATGAGAAAGAAAATAAGCTTTTCAGTAATTGAAAATAAAGAAAGAAAGAAAACAAGGAAGAAAGTTTCAGCAATGGAAAATATGCTTCTTATCTCTTAAGACCTTTCTTCATGCTGAAGAATTATACATATATTCCATTTCATGCTTTAGATATTTCTGTCTTGAAGTGGTATTTTATTGATTTTTCTTAGGCAAAATATCTGGTCACGACTCCGTAGACTTATAAACCAATTGATGGTGACAATGATGATGATGATGGTCATTACAATGATTTTCCTACTGCCATAAAGGACAGGATATAAAAAAAACCTTCTCAGTAAAGGTTTAGAAAAACTTACAATTCTCAAGTAGACTATTCGATCCCGAACAAGGATAAATGTATGAAAAACGGTCTATTTTTACGTGCTTGATCACACTTGCATGTTGGCAATGTCCAATTTCATTAGGGAACAACATCCGATGTCTTATACAAATGTGGCTGCAAAGTCATGTCCAATACGTGCTACTTTTAAGGGGAAATATTATACCCCTACCTTTATCTAAATATTCACCACATTTTATAATGATATTTTCCCCAACGTCCTATCAACAAAACAGATAAAAATTCCTTCTAATCATCCACAAAAAAATAGGATGACAAAACCGTACCTAATACTCAAATTTCTTATGTCAAGTTTCTTTTTCTATACAGAATTCAAAAAAAAAAAAAAAAAAAAAAAAAAAAAAAAAAAAAAAAAAAAAAAGTCCCAATAATCATCGCATCCACATACAAAAATCATCTCAAAATTGAAAAAAAAAACACATATTCCTTAGTGAAGGCTAAAATAATAGGGTTTCATTCTAAAAATAACAGATTCATATTTCCTTTCCCTGTTGGAGTCCTTGGGCTTATAGCATCATGCTTTTCCAACTACGGTTGTAACTCAGCTAATAATAATAATAATAATAATAATAATAATAATAATAATGAGGATGATGATGATGATGACGACAACAATAATGAATTGAAAAAAAAAAAAAAAAAACATGGAGAAAAGTCCGATACCAAGAGAAAGCTATGCAGCTTACAAGATTTCCAGAAAACTTTCTCAGGGCACAAAGAAATTGGAAAATATTTGAGATGTTTGTAGAGAGCCAAACGACTGAATAGGAAAAAAAACAAGATGGCATACTTTTGAAATAAAAAACTAAAATAGTATAATGCACAAACATTTGACGGCTGGCCAAAATACATCAATCAAGCAAAACATAAGAGACTTGACAAATAAATATTGAAAAAGCTTTGTCATGGACCAGTTTATTATAATATCTTCAAATCTACTGCATCATTCTCATCTTTATAGAAAGTTGGCTAGCCAACTCACTACGATAAACAAGATGCAAACAGGAGCTCAAAAAAGAAATTAAAATTCCGGGTTAATTATTACTATTATTATTATTATTATTATTATTATTATTATTATTATTATTATTATTATTATTATTATTATTATCATGTTGAAATTATAATAACATCTACTCAAAAAGTTAACTCCAAGACATGTGTGAGGTTTCCTGCAACCCTAGTTGGAAAAGCAGGATGCTATATGCCCAAGGGTTCAAACAGAAAAAATAGCACAGTGAGGAAAGGAAACGAGGATATAAATAAACTACATAAGTAATGAACTATTAAAATAAAATATCTTGAGAAAAGTAACATTTAAATAGACATTTCCTAAATAAACTATAAATACTTTAACAAAACAAAAGGGAGAGAAATAAGGTAAAATAGTATGCCTGAGTGTACCCTCAAGCAAGAGAACTCTAACCCAACCACGTCTTATACAGTTACAAAGTTACAAGGTCACTTAGACACCACATAAATATCAAAGCAGTGTCGATAAGGACACAAATTTTGTGCATACCACGTATACGAGAACTACAAACTATTCAAAAGAAAAAGTATTAAGGAAAACACTACCGGCAGTTCATATCCTATCTACATAACAATTGAGGATTATCTAACTCTGAAAAAATCCCACAAAGAGCGTATATAATTGAACCGGAACTAAGGTATGAGGCAGAAGAAAGAAATCGTGTGGGCAAAAGAGAAAGTTTACCTGGGAGTAGGTAGACACACCTGGGTTCGGAAGGGACATCTCAAGAACACTTTCATTTTTGTTTGACTCACGTTACTCTCCTGAATCCAAAGGAGAAAACTGCCTTTATCCACGAACCTTTCTTTTCGCCATTTTGCTTTAGGAAGCTCTAGTCGAGTTTAATAATGTTTCATCTTTTAATTTATAATAGCACGAAATGGTTTCCTTTTAATATTAAAATATATGCATATTAGGGTCGATTGAAATTAGTCGAAGTAACTAGCTTATTTCATAAATAAATATTTGCGGTTTCTATGTAGTTTACGAAATTTTAAATCTACAAACTATTTCAACACAATCATATATAAATTGTAAATTTTGCTAAACCTTTACTGGAAAAGTATTTTTGATATCCTCTCCTTTATGTCAGTAAGAAAATGATCTTAATGACCACTGTGTATATACTCATCATCATCGTCATCTCCTACGCCTTATTCAAAAGGAAACATGCAACTGGTTTATAAGTTTACGGAGTCGTGACCAAAATATTTTTCCTAGTTTAAAGAAAACACAAATGTCTGCTTAAAAATCAAGAAAATACCACTTCAAGACAGAAATGTCTAAAGCATGAAATGGAATACATGTAATTTCCGCAGAACAAAAATAATAAAAGCCAAAATTCATTTTGGGAGAAGAAAGTGGGCATCCCAGACCAGTACCGGGGAGAAAGTGGCCATCAAATATATGGCAATAGTCACTAACAAGAAAATATGACATGAAAATACTATGTATCCCATGAAAGCCTTTAATATCAACAAAAAAAGTAATAGTCATGCCTTCTCCATCAAGAGGTTCAATATTGCAGAGTATTCTACAACTTTTGTTCCAGATTTGACCAGACAGTGGGATGAACTTCAAAACCTGAAGCGAATGTTTTTCTTTATTTTGAACAGGCTGACATAAGTCTATCTTTATAGTTTTTATATGAAAGGTCTTACACTGTCTTGGGTTAGAGTTCTCTTGCTTGAGGGTACACTCAGACACACTCCTCTACCTAATTTCTCTTCCTCTTGTTTTGTTAAAGTTTTTATAGTTTATATAGGAAATATTTATTTCAATGATGTTACTGTTCTTAAATTATTTTATTTTTCCTTGCTTCCTTTCCTCACTGGGCTATTTTCCCTGTTGGGGCCCCTGGGCTTATAGCATCCTGCTTTTACAACTAGGGTTGTAGCTTATCATTTAATAATAATAATAATAATAATAATAATAATGTTGTTAATGTTCTTGATTTTTTTTTACATTATTTGTTTATTACTTTACTTGTAGTTTTTATTTCCTCATTTCCCTTCCTCCTGGGCTATTTTTCCTTGTTGGAGCCCTTTGGCTTACAACATCCTGCTTTTCCAACTAGGGTTGTAGATTAGATAATAATAATAATAATAATAATAAAAATAATAATAATAATAATAATAATAATAATAATAATAATTAGAGCTACGCTGGGAGCATTCCTATACACAAAAGAATTCTGGTATTATCATCATTGCTTCAATCAAACCCATCACATGTTACCCTCGTTGCTAATTCTCCTCGTCATTGGCGCCACCTATCGCACATAGATATTAGATATTATTATTATTATGATTATGATTATTATGATTATCATTATTATGATTATTATTATTATCATTATTATGATTATTATCATTATCATTATCATTATCATTATCATTATTATTATTATTATTATTATTATTATTATTTATTGCTAGACTACAACCCTAGTTGGAAAAGCAGGATGCTACAAGCCCAGAAGGCCCAACAGGGAAAAAAGCCCAGTGAGGAAAGGAAACAAGAAAAATAAAATATTTTAGGAATAGCAACAAAAAAAAATAAATATTTCCAATATAAACTATAAATACTTTAACAAAACAAGAGGAAGAGAAATTAGATAGAATAGTGTGCCCGAGTGTACCCTCAAGCAAGAGAACTCTAACCCAAGGCAGTGGAAGACCATGGTACAGAGGCTATGGCACTACTCAAGACTAGAGAACAATGGTTTGAATTTGGAGTGTCCTCCTAGAAGAGCTGCTTACCATAGCTGAAGAGGAAAGTAGCCACTGAACAATTACAGTCCAGTAGTTAATCCCTTGAGAGAAGAAAAATTGTTACAACAGTAAAGTAAATTTCCCACAATTCTTATGTTTATGTTTAGGGACCTTTTCGTGCAATTAGTTATTTAGCAGAAAAGAATTTCTTGTAATTGGCCGATAAATTCCCTACCCATAAAATATAAATCAATAATAATAATAATAATAATAATAATAATAATAATAATAATAATTACTTTATACATCAACAAACTACATTGAACTCAAATAAACTCAGCGTTCTTATAAACAATGATCTAACAACGTATAGAGAAAAAAAAAATATACCAGAAAAAAATAACTAAAACATTATATACAGTAAGGTGAAAAGAAAGTGCGAGAAAAACCCTGTCGTCAAAACGTTATGAAAAGACCAATTCCCATCACCTGAAACCTGTTCTGACCAGAACTATGCCTCCCTCCCACCAGATGATAAAAAAAAAAACTCAAAACTGGAGCAGGAAACACGAGGCACAAAACCACTTTCTTTGCAATCAAGAATGACCGGTTGGGAATAGCAAGTGTCCCTAAGGGCCCATGCTTAAGAAAAAAAATCCTCACTTTCACTGGTGTTACAGTGAGAGAGGGGGTAGAAAGAAGTTCTCTTATGTATCAATATCAGTAGATATTGTCAGCTTATTAGGAGGTCTACAGAAATGCCAATAAGGGATTCCACTTTCTTTGTGAGAGAGAGAGAGAGAGAGAGAGAGAGAGAGAGAGAGAGAGAGAGAGAGAGAGAGAGAGAGAGAGAGAGAGAGAGAGAGAGGCCACTTGCAATTCTACAGGGATGCTATTTCTCAAGAAAGCGAAAGTAGTTTATGGAAGCGGACGTGGTCTATGATTTATTCTTGCTACATCTGCTTTCCCGCCCACAAATAAAGACAAAGAATGTCACAGACAATGTCCTCTTCATTTTCAATGCATAACACGTTCACTGAAAGTCCATGCGCTGGGTCGTTTCCTCTGGCCCAACTGTGTGATGCTATCACTGTCAACAATCAGGAAGGTTATCTCGATACTTTTTATAACATTATCTATATAACTGGCTGCAATGTTCTTATTTCTACTAAAGAAAGGGGAAGCTTCACCCAAACAGAAGTTCAAAAGAAATTGAATTTCAAGGCTAACAGCGTTTCTTAGTTACAAGATCACGCAAACACCACATTAATATTATCAAGGGACCGTCGATAAGGAAAGAAATTCTGCGAGTATTATAAATACAAAAAGTACAAAATATTCAATAGAAAAAGGATTAAAACACTGCCGGCAGTTGATATCCTATTCAAAATGGTGTCTTAAAATATGTGGCATGATTGTTTGAAGCTACCATCCAAATCTACATTGTTACTTACTCGAATGGTTTAAAATTGTCATATTTTGAAATTTAATCAATATTATTTCAAGTGATATTCTTAAATAATTTCAAAGTCAAAATACTTAATACCTTGAAACGGCTATAGTTAAATCAACAGGGAGTATTTCTATGATTTTATCCAAAGAATGAACAAAATCAGATAAAGTTGAGTAAACTAAAACGAAGCTGAAAGTTCAGCCCAGTGCTAAAATCTAATCTTTCATCACATCAATTTCAAGCACTTTAATAAATATTACAATCTATAAAATAAAGCTTATATATATATATATATATATATATATATATATATATATATATATATATATATATATATATATAGATAATTAGAAGTTAGTCCATGATTGTCATAGACAACTAACAAACCCAAGATTAAAGTGACGATTACCATATCTATAAATGACACAGACCAATACAGCGGTGGACGTAGACCTAATTGACTTTCTTGCGTTCATTCGTTTAAGAACGCCTTGCCTTATGCAAGACACAGGCTCTTGCGTTGGGAATCGGTAATAGAAAAATTAATTTGACACGGAAAATTGACTGGCAGAAAAGAATCAAATATATGTAAAGGGAAAATGGTTCAGGTCGGAAAACTTTCTTGCACCCTGAACGTTTTAGCCAGCTACGCCCTACAAGTTCTTCATAATGCGCAAAAAAACTAAAGTAAGTTCCCTATTGGCGCCAAAACCTCGTAATAATTATTCCTTCCGAAATTATGTTTCCAAATACTCAAAAACTAGGTAAAAACTTAGCGGCAAATTATGCCTCGTAGTCCAACATACTCAAAATTAAACATTCCCAGTTCCTACATGTCTTGGACGCAAACCAAAGGAAAATCAATAACTTAACCAAGATTCACTCAGGAATACTATAAGATGAAGGCGAAGAATTTACAAAAATATATCGATCAATCAACTGCCAACTAGATTTATTAGGTTTCATTACGGTGAGCAAGGCTTGTAAGGTGCCTCGTATAAAAAAAAGATGAATAATCTTATTGCCTACCAGTTCCAGGGGGTTCTGTAAAGCTGAATGATAACTCATGCAAATTTCCCCTGTTGTGAAATATAGTAGCACTGGATTGTTTTAAATAAAACATGCCCTGACTATCCAATATTACTATTGAAATAAACACTGAATTAACAAACAAAGAAACCCAAATTACATTCAAAATCATGGTAATTATACTTACAAAATCAATTCTTTTATAAATCTCTAAAAAACAGAAATTTACATATCTTGACACTAGTTTAAACCATGAAATAAAATACGAATTAATAACCTTAATGAAAGACTTTGCGGTTGACCTCGACTGCAGAAAGTTTGCTAAAACTTAACACGCAAAAGCAAACGGTGATTGCACAGATAGAATTGTTATTGCAATGTCATTGGAATTAATATGAGTTTTGTGAAACAACAAAATAAAAAAAATTACTCCTGCAACTAATAACAACAACGATGACAAAACGAATACAGCCAAACTCAATTTTTGAGAGCTGAACACGAGTTTCGAAACGTCATGCCTGTGTGTGGAAAGTTGCCTAAGCATTATTCCAGTGAATAATCTGAAATGATACCGCTATTTATTAGAGATATTCTGCATTCGTTTGAACTTTCCCATGACCAGCTTTAGGAAGTAATTCAATGAAAATAGAAAATTTAGGATGTAGAATGAGTACATATTTATGCTCATCATCATCATCTCCTACGCCTATTGAAGCAAAGGGCCTCGGTTAGATTTCGCGAGTCGTCTCTATCTTGAGCTTTCAAATCAATTTATGCTCTCTCTCTCTCTCTCTCTCTCTCTCTCTCTCTCTCTCTCTCATGTATGTATATATATATATATATATATATATATATATATATATATATATATATAGTGTGAATGGTGTGTACACTCAAAATATACACGTATGCTTTCATGCATAAATTTATGTACACTACACCCGTGTTTATGAAAACGCTTCAATACGCTTCGAATACCTCAAGAAATTCGTGATTGCCAAAAATGAGGATCCTACTCAATATGGAAAGATTCCCACAGGAAGAAGTTGCCAAAAAAAAAAAAAAAAAAAAAAAAACTTTTGTCATTGTCTGTCGCAAATGGTGTGAATAAACGCCATGCTTGACAGACGGAGGGGTTCATGCTTGCCTTGAAAAAAGAACAGCAACATCAATAGTCTAAGAGAGAGAGAGAGAGAGAGAGAGAGAGAGAGAGAGAGAGAGAGAGAGAGAGAGAGAGAGAGAGAGAGAGAGATTGTTTTAAAATCCTGATTCTAACTATACCTCAGGTCGTCTGATCAAATTGCTCCCATTACAGCAGACTTCATTACATAATATCAATCATCGTTGCTCGTTATAACGTAACGCTGTCAGTTTCCTACTTCCTTATTTTCGCTTCCTCGGGCGTTAACACTTTTTATGCTAGTTGTTATGTATTCATCTATTATTGCGATTCTTTTATTCATGAAACTGCTCTCATTTTTTTCACCCGAGTTCTTCATAATCTTTCCCTGTTTACTGGAGAAATGAATGTCATTCACACAGACATACTATTCCATTCACGACTAAACAGAATTCCATCGATGTATAATTAACATTATAAGACTTTCAGAAAAATAAAATTCTACAAAAATATAAAATTGGAAAAAATACTTAAGCTACGAATCCATTTTTGTTTTGGACATCTATCATAACTACAAAATATACTAATAAATTTGTGTGCAAATTATATTCTATTCGACTCTTTAAAAAAAAAGAAAAAAAAAAAACTTCAGTGACCCTTATCATATTTACTAGATTCAAATCCGCTATTTCGACCCACGATTAACTCATCATGATAACTGGCTACACCTGATAACCAGTTTCTCACTAATAAGCTCACGTCGACGGCAGCATAAGACTAGCAGCATTGCAAAGCATTGGCGGTTTTACGAATTCCCGCCAACACCATCCTCAGTGAAAGCTAAGAGTTACGCCATCGTCAGCTACATTGGTTATCGAGAATTACGTTGCCTACATCGAGGGGAACAAATTCTGGTCAACTCTTCTCCATCTCGCTTGTTGGTTTGTTTAATGAACCTACGAAGAAGATAGCATCTGTTTCCCAATGTTCAGATGATGCAAATAGCTTAAGGCTTGCTCTCTAATATGAGACCGATATTTGAATATGTTGACACAACCTGTGATAGGTGTCTGTTAGGTATAAGAGAGGCAAGGTGAATGCAAGTTTATATAAAATCAATTGAGAGCAACAATGTCATAATAAAATCAAACAATCTGAAAGGTTTTTCTAACAGCACGGGAGAGCGAGATAAATAAATAATATATATACACACACATATATATATATATATATATATATATATATATATATATATATATATATATATATATATATATATATCAATAGCATTAGTTTATGAGCTTGTATGAAATACGTGCGGTACAATATATATATATATATATATATATATATATATATATATATATATATATATATATATATATATATATATTCACAAACTCACACTATCCATTTATACTACATTTCCACTCTCAGAATTCCATTATATTCTATTACGAATCAACATATCCATCGCCATATCTAACGTATAACACACACAATTATCTTTTAATAACGGTTATTACAATATTTTTTTTTATTTCATAATAGCCATGACTTTAAATTCCATAAATCTTCTTTGATATGCCTATGAAAATTTTTGCCATAGCCGATGACCTTTCCTGCCTGATTACAGATAAAATTTTGTTTCTTGAATAAAACTATAAATCCAAATACTGACTTTATAAAACATCTTTGAAAAATTCACAATCTTCAGAGAATAAAACTTTTAAACGTACTTGACATGAATCCATATTTTCGGCATCTAACATATCTACAAAATATACGAATAAATGTGTGTGATTTAGATTCTATTCGACTCTTTAAAAGGCTAAAATCTTTAGTGACCCTTATCACATTTACTGGAATCAATTCCGCTAACCATTTCCTATCTATAAACGGCATTGGCACTTTACAGTAGATCAACTGAGCCTATAATTTTCTAATTCATCATAATTTAAAACTAATCATCTTTTCATTTGGATTCAAGCACGACCCCCGATTAACATTAGCAAACTTTAATTAACACAGCATTAAACTCAATATGTCATGTGGGCCTATGTGTAGAGGGACACATGGTAATAAGCCCATACTCACAGCTTCATATTGGAGGCTTTATTCCTGTCTGGCTGAGAAACAGTTCTAGCACATGTTACACTTCTCAAGGCACAAAATTCTTTATGGGTCGGCTTCTAAAATTATTAAGTCCTTTTCCAAGATACTCCGCACACCAAGAAGAGAAGATGCAGGCAGAAGCCACTAAGAGGTGGGACAGTTCACTCTGTCAGTCCGTCCCAGGCCAGGTCTTCCGGACTTCTAGTCGAACTCTGTTCGCTCACATGAGGAGACTTCAATGGTGGAGAAAGACCCTCCTTACTCCCTCCCCCCTCTTTTGCTTCGCCCCTCACTGTTCTCCCCTCTCCCTTCCGTGTCTCAGACCTCGAAAACACACCAGTAACGCCATCATCGAGAGAAAGTGGTTTAGATTTAAACCCGTCCGACGATCTGATTGGTGAAAGTCATGGCTGGTTAGGCTACGCCTCCAGAACCTCTCAACTGGAGGGTTTTACTTCGCACGGTCGACGTTAGATGGGCATAGAAAGGACGGGTTGGGTGGCATCAGGAGGGGTCACTGGGCATGCCGTGAAAGTAGAGGGGATCAATCCCCCAAAATTTTCAAGTTTCGGCTTCTCTAAGGTATCTATGTGCGCCTGTTACACCTGCGCCCATTCTTACCCAACCCAAAGTCGCCCAGATAAAAAAGCAAAACTTATAAAGACAAAAAACTGATGGATACCTAGACACTATATTTGGATATCTACCTTTGCGGAGAGGGAAAGTTGATACAAATACGTTGCTTGAAGAGAGTAGACATGCGTGGTACACATGGATCGCCCGCGTGGACGTATTGTTTACATTTTAACGGAGGAAATCGGAACTACAAGTCCACAGTCCAACGTTTGTCAAGGTTATTGCGTGACGGAGAAATAAAAACACAACCTTCCATATTGCGATGAAATGACATGTTTCTTTCGTTAGGGACCACCCACCTCCGAAATCCCAAGACTCACGTAGAAGACAACCCCTCCCCCCACGCCCATGCACACACATCAAACGCCAGAAGACGCGACAAATGATTCTTGGTAGATTTAGCCTTGAGATGATAATTAGGGGTTACTTTCTGACACCAAGTGGTTGGTTGTTTTGAGTTGTTTAGACTACAAATACACGTTTGTTTTTCTGCTTCGTGTTCTCTTATCTGTGAGAAAGTTGGATAAAAAAGGGTCAATGATTTCTCCCTTTTTTTATCATTTTGGCATTCAAGTGGCCAACTCTCGCTGATAACGATTACAGTATTAATCAAATCATCTTTAGTATAATAATGATAATAATAATAATAATAATAATACAGGGCATCAGCCACCATTTGAGATACTACCGCTAATGGATCCTTTGACTGGCCAAACAGTACTACATTGGATCCTTCTCTGTTTACGGCTCAATTTTCCTTTGTCTACACATACACTGAATTTTCTGGCCTATTCTTTCCCCATTCTCCTCTTTCGCTCAAGTTATTATAGTTTATAAATGAAAGGTCTATTTTAATGTTGTTACTGTTTTTAGAATATTTTATTGGTCATTATCTCTCTTTTAGTTTATTTCCTTTCCTCATTGGGATATTTTCCCTGTTGGACCCATTGGGCTTATAGCACCTTACTTTTCCAACTAGGGTTGTAGCTTAGCTAATGATAATAACAATTCCCGAGTCCACCCCCACATGAAAACAACAATGACAAAATACAACAACAACAACAATTATAATAATAATTATAACAATCATAATAGTAATAATAATAATGATAATAACAATACAAAACAATCAATCTTATTGACATTGAAGAAAATGCTTAAGGATTTTCTAATACAAAATTAAGAAAATATGATATAAAGGTATTATTCATTCTAGTAATTAAAACCCCGTTTTTTATCTTAGTATTCAATAACAACTAACTACGAATACCCACGTTCTGCCAAGACCCATATTTGTGTATATCTTATTTCTTATTATCACATCACTACTGATCCTTCATCAGAAGCATTTACTCTAAAAAGGTATTTTTGTTTCCTGCAACAATAACAACAACATCAAAGCTCGCGTTAAATACGGACACCTCTTGTGTTACCAAATCATCGGTCTAATAGCAATGACAAAAATAAATATAATAATAAAGAAAAGCATGGCACATGAAGGTCACCTATCTATAAAATTAATTTTTGCCTGTCACGCCATTAAACCCGACAATACCACCACCTGGTCACAATGAATCCGACCCAAATTCAGAACACAAGATTTGAGACGTGTTACTCCGTCCGGGTAATGCTCCCAACCGCCCGTGACTCCACACATTCTTCTCTCATTCATTTGCATGTTGCTGCATATCATTGTCCCCGTCATTTCCTGCGTCTCTGAGCGGTGTAACTTTTACTTTTTATTTCCGAGAGAGAGAGAGAGAGAGAGAGAGAGAGAGAGAGAGAGAGAGAGAGAGAGAGAGAGAGAGAGAGAGAGTTTTGGTTGTTAACTGGTCACTCCGCAAAATAAGTTTGCGGCCACTCTATCACAAATTAGATAAGTGCAAAGCTTCTGAGCTCATACTTATTACTGCATTTAAGTTTTTTTCTTTTTTTATCTGTAAGCTATCATTAACAACATTCTTGATTAAAATCTTAATCTTTAGTTCTATCCCATTCTACCTCGAAATCAGTTGGGATAACACCTTGCTAACATCAGTTTTGACAACCTGTGTGGCTAGGTTTGGTCTTTTTAAATTATTTCATATGTGCAGAGAGAGAGAGAGAGAGAGAGAGAGAGAGAGAGAGAGAGAGAGAGAGAGAGAGTTCAGAGTGCTTTCATTTTCTTCTCTACCTTGACAAGCGTAGCCTACACAACGGTCTAGGTATATAGTATACCTAGACCATGGCATAATCGCTTCATAAATCAGCAATTAATTCAACAATTACAGAAGGAATACGAATCAGCGTTGAGCAATGTCCCTTTCACGAGAAGTATGAATAAAATACACGTTGGGAGCATGAGATAGATAATTCCGAGGCGCACACAAAAGGAGTGAAAGTGACCCCTGTTGAACTCAGATGAGCGATTTACCGCGAATACTAATAGTGTTGTTGTTTTGGGTTTAGCCGAGAAAGAAGACTAGATAACAGAGCCTAAATATATGATCAAACCTTCTGATTCGCTTTAATAATAATAATAATAATAATAATAATAATAATAATAATAATAATAATAGACGACTAGATAACAGGGCCTAAATATATGATCAAACCTTCTGATTCGCTTTAATAATAATAATAATAATAATAATAATAATAATAATAATAATAGACGACTAGATAACAGGGCCTAAATATATGATCAAACCTTCTGATTCGCTTTAATAATAATAATAATAATAATAATAATAATAGACGACTAGATAACAGGGCCTAAATATATGATCAAACCTTCTGATTCGCTTTAATAATAATAATAATAATAATAATAATAATAATAATAATAGACGACTAGATAACAGGGCCTAAATATATGATCAAACCTTCTGATTCGCTTTAATAATAATAATAATAATAATAATAATAATAATAATAGACGACTAGATAACAGGGCCTAAATATATGATCAAACCTTCTGATTCGCTTTAATAATAATAATAATAATAATAATAATAATAATAATAATAATAGACGACTAGATAACAGGGCCTAAATATATGATCAAACCTTCTGATTCGCTTTAATAATAATAATAATAATAATAATAATAATAATAATAATAATAATAGACGACTAGATAACAGGGCCTAAATATATGATCAAACCTTCTGATTCGCTTTAATAATAATAATAATAATAATAATAATAATAATAATAATAATAGACGACTAGATAACAGGGCCTAAATATATGATCAAACCTACTGATTCGCTTTAATAATAATAATAATAATAATAATAATAATAATAATAATAGACGACTAGATAACAGGGCCTAAATATATGATCAAACCTACTGATTCGCTTTAATAATAATAATAATAATAATAATAATAATAATAATAATAATAATAATAGACGACTAGATAACAGGGCCTAAATATATGATCAAACCTACTGATTCGCTTTGATAATAATAATAATAATAATAATAATAATAATAATAATAATAATAATAATAATAATAGACTAGATAACAGGGCCTAAATATATGATCAAACCTACTGATTCGCTTTGATAATAATAATAATAATAATAATAATAATAATAATAATAATAATAATAGACTAGATAACAGGGCCTAAATATATGATCAAACCTACTGATTCGCTTTGATAATAATAATAATAATAATAATAATAATAATAATAAAATTTACTTATAACTAAAAATTAACAATTTCTGCAAAACAAAATTCTTAATTAGCCTTATAATATTGATAGCAATCAAACTACAGAAAATAATAAAATTCCACGAATAGCTGCATTAAAACTTAAAAATAAATAAAGAAGTATTTCCTACAAGGAGAATAATATTTATCTAAATTTTGAGAGAAAAGACGTTGCAGTGCCAAACGAAGTACTTGGATCCGATACATTTTTTGTTTTTTGTTTTATTTCAATTCTTCATCTTCGAAAATAACAGCGTTATTTGTTGTCAAAGTCCTGAGAAGAAGAACTCTCCTTTATAGCAGAAGCCACTAAGCCTCCTAAACTAGTACAGTGGTGACGTGATCGCCTGGCATTCGCATGGCGGCAGATCGATCCCCTCCCAGGGCCGTGAGTTTAAGCTGTTTACTGGGGAGGCCACTGCTGTGGTTGGGCACCACAGTGTGGGGGTTGGGCTTGCCCGGCTGACGTTCTGGTGAGCATCTATTCTGATGAAACTGGAACTGAAACCACACCTTTACCTTTAACACCTAAATTCTGGATAAATGTAAAAAAAAAAAAAAAAAAATAAAATAAATACAATAGAACTTGACACAAATTCATTCACTGCAGTTTATTGGATCAAAAAGATTTTTTTTCAGAGAGAGAGAGAGAGAGAGAGAGAGAGAGAGAGAGAGAGAGAGAGAGAGAGAGAGAGAGAGAGAGAGAGAGAGAGAGAGAGATGTTTTCATTGTTATTCGCCAGGATACTTGAAAGGGTGGAGCAGGATCCTGGGGTGGAGATAAATGTAATGCATAATAAGAATAACGGTAATAAAATATAACTAGACAATGAATGTGGTCAACACAATATGAAAACTGAACTTTCACGCTAAAAATAGTTATCATAACAATAATGAATATAGCATAACTACACCATTAATAAGGGCAGTCATACAAGCAAAGGAAAAAAAAAATATTCGAATATAATCATATACTTTCAGTATTATGAAAAAATTATAACTAAAACATAGAGCACAAAACATCTGGAGTAACAAACTAAAAAAAAAACCTTAGACTCTTAGAGAATTATTATTATTATTATTATTATTATTATTATTACTAGCCAAACTACTACCCAAGTTGGAAAAGCAAGATGCTATGTTTTTGTTCTTTTTTTTCTTTATGTGGTCTCTCCACGAATATGACTAAAGAGAATTGAGGTCCTACGTGATAAAAAATAAACGTTTCCCTCAATTTTGTTCATCCAAATTTCATCTTCATCTCCTCCTAGGCCTATTGACGCAAATGGCCTCGGTTAGATTTCGCCAGTTGTCACTATCTTGAGCTTTTAAATCAATACATCTCCATTCATCATCTCCTAATTCACGCTTCATAGTCCTCAGCCATGTAGTTAGGGGTCTTCCAACTCTTCTAGTGCTGAACTAATCTCTCTTGTGTGGTGAACTAATCTCTCCCCAAACTTACCTAAAAACTGCATAATGTTGCAAAAGTGCAAGATGTTCCATGATGTTACTAATCCTATCTGCCTTATCTACCATTAGGCTCAAGACTACACAGTATTCTAGAAGTTTTATTCCAGCTGTGAGTAACTTGTGGAATGTTCTTCCTATTCGGGTAGATGAATCGGTAGAAATTCAAAGTTCAAACTTGCAGCAAATGTTTTCATGTTGACAGAAGTATCTTTTTATAGTTTATATATGAACGATCTATTCTTATGTTACTACTGTTCTTAAAATATGTTATTTTAATTGTTCGTTACTTCTCTTGTGGTTTACTTATTTCCTTTCCGCACTGGGTTATTTTTCCTAGTGGAGCCATTGGGCATATAGCATCCTACTTTTCAAACTAGGGTTGTAGCTTAGCTAATAATAATAATAATAATAATAATAATAATAATAATAATAATAATAATAATAATAATAATAATAATAATTCATCAAACGTCATGTAGTATGATTTCTTCTCGAGCCAAAAAGGATACGGACTTTCAAACCGCCTGTGTACACGCCTAAGGTTTCACCTATTAGAGAACAAATCTTTTTAGTTTCTGTAAACTTACACGTATCTATTTTTTCCATGAACTGGTGTGATGAACTATTTAGACCGGAATTTATTAATGAAAGCACAACGTAGATATTATACTGTGCATTATAGAGCAGTTAAGGAACAAGTAGGAAAACGTCTATAATAATAAAGCCTTTAAAGATAATAACACCAAGCTTCCCAAATATTTTCTGTTGAAAGATTTTTTATTCACACTAAGTAGCCTCCTTGCGTAGTATCCCGAAATAACTGATTGTACATTATGGAATATCATCTCCTACACCTTTCGACGCAAAGGCCCCAAATAGAGGATTCATTGACTAAATTCATCAAAGGATAGCCAGTTCCTTGTGGTGAGCAGTGCCTACCTAACAACGGAAAGTGATCCCTGCCGGTCCATACTGATTCCAGTAAGATCATCCGCCAGGCATCGAGACTAGAAACCGAAGAGACATCTTTTCTATCGCCTTAAACCCAATCCGTCACCATGCTGCCAGTAACTTCATCGAGATTTATGGAATATATAGAAATAACGATACGATACAAGCCAATGAAGTTTGTTTCATGACTAAGAAATTATCACAACTACCCACGAAATGAGATATTTTAAAGACCATTTCCTATTCCCATATCTGAATAAGATGACTAAATTCAGCAAATTTGCGCGAAATTTTCACGGATTTCTCTACACAATAACAAATCTCAATATCGACAAAAACTAACATGATTTACTTTTTCGAAAATAACAATAACAAGACACTCAAATTCACAACTTTCCCTATAAACTAATATTTCAGAAGTCGACAAATATATAAAAATAGAATACAAATGTTACGTATAACAGCGTGGTCAGAGAACAAGCGCTTTCAGAAATGAAAGTAAAACCACTACTACTCAGGAAGGCTCATACTTCGTCCGGTAGAATTTTTTTATACATCTAAGAACGACCAGTTCCCTCAAATTCCTCTGACGAAAGGTAGACCGAGCTCCGTTTTCTACCCAACTTTTTCTAAGAACAAGAACATTCCTTTTCTAAAGCGTGATAATACGATTTCACCGATATTATTATTATTATTATTATTATTATTATTATTATTATTATTATTATTATTATTATTATTATTATTATTATTGTAGTTGTTGTTATTGTTGTTGTTGTTCTCTAGTCTTCGGTAGTGCCATAGCCTCTGTACCATGGTCTTCCACTATCTTGGGTTAGAGTTCTCTTGCTTGAGGGTGCACTCGTGCTCACTATTCTATGTTATTTCTCTTCCCCTTGTTTTGCTTAAGTTTTTATAGTTTATATAGGAAATATTTATTTTGATGGTGT
>NC_090725.1:66943033-66950533 GCF_036898095.1 Palaemon carinicauda
GCTGCTTGAGGGGGAGAAAATATCATTCTATAGTCTTAACGGATGATAAACGGAATAGGCCTACACTAGTTCCTATAGGTAGGTAGAGATGACACCTTCGGCCACATTAAGCAAGAGGGGTATAAGAGAAGTCACTGATCAAGCAAAATGCCTTCAATTTCATTCCATATGGAGAAGGGATAATTATGGGAGTGTCAGAGAAAACATGACTTAACTGCGACGTAGAAAATCTTTTCTACTGTGAAGTTCATTTTTCAGAAGACGAGACTGAACTGACCTGAACTCTAAAATAATGGTTATATAAGAGACCGCCTAAGAGCTTTATTTAAAATTTCAACCAACAATATCCATTGAAGAATTCAATAAACGTAGAGAAAGAGTAGCAGATAGTCTGATTTCAGTGTGCCAGCAGAGGATATCTAGGTAAACGTAGCGCCAAAACTTTAACATATTTAGATAAATAGTAAAAGTTTCAATTGTAAATACAGTATATGTAAAATAAAAGGATATTTATGTAGATATACTACTATGTATATATGTTATAAATATCAAGATTGTAAATGTGTATTTCATAATAAAAGATAAAAAGAAAACTTCAGTTGACAGATGAAATTTAAGACGATTCGAGCTGGGAGAAATCTACAGAAAAGGACTGGAAGTTAAAGGAAGAGAAGATGCAAGGGGTTGAATAACCGGAAAGACACGAATAAGAGATAGGGAGGAGACTAAAAAGTATTGATAAGGATGAGAAATACATGAGAGAAATGAAAGTGATCTTAATCGAAATATAAATTCTGCAACAAACGCAAATCTCTAGAAGTTACTGGAATGCTTAACTGATTACTTGTCAAATTAGTAATTTTTTTAAATTGTGTATTGGAATCCACATGGACAGAATACAAATACAATTGCAGGGTTGATGCCGAAAAGCAAATAAATAACGGAGAATAAGAAAGAAAATGGAATTGTTATAACACCGGAGAAACCAGCCAATGCAACCAACACTGCAAATTGTCGGTATTAAGCCGCAAAAACATTTGGTAAACATTAGCCGTGACAACATTCAAAAGTTTATCAAATGTTTTCATGAGTAACATTATTAAAGCAGATGGGCCATTGTATTACATACATAAATAACTCAACATAAAAGTAAAAGAACACGTATAAACTTGACATGCAAATAAATTTTAACCGCACACAAATAAAACGTTTCGATAAGTAAAATTATGGTACAAATCTAAGAAATGATAGATCACAATTTTACGTGATCGCTAAAAAGGTAAGCAGGTAAAATACCTTTATGGAAAAGCAAGTGAAGAGGCAAAAATCACAAAATATTTCGGTCGTATCATAACACGATGATATAAACCCACAAACCGGTTTCGAAAGCCGCCTCAGTCAGCTCTTAGCGGCCACTGAAATATTCTCTCTCTCTCTCTCTCTCTCTCTCTCTCTCTCTCTCTCTCTCTCTCTCTCTCTCTCTCTCTCTCTCTCTCTCATTGCGAGGACGCTGTGGCAGAGGAAATATCTTTTGGAAGAGCTTTTGAATACGTCTTAATAACTTGGCTTTCGACTTGGCAATTATGTTGTCTGCTAAACCGCGATGGGTTTTCTTATGGCGACACTTAGCGGTCGATGCAACGAGAGAAAGAGAGCGAGAATAGTGATGGATAATGCTTTAGAGAAAGAGAGAAGTAAGTTCATGAAGCTAATTAGAATTATTGCAATCGTCGTCGTCCACCAACCCCCTCCACATACACATTACATGTAGGTGTCATAAGGATAGGCCTACTAATAGCCATCATCGCAGTAGCTGATTTGATAATAGAACAATTAACGTTTGGGTTTTTTATTACTGTTGGTAAGTAATGATTATAATGACCACTTCCTGGTTTTAGCACTTCTAGTAAGTGGCTATTTATCTTAGGGCTACGACCCGTCGACTAAACTTAGTATTGTGCTGAGAATTAGATTAACGGAATTTTGGGCATAGGCACGGGGCTGGTTGCGGGAAGGCCAATCAGCTCCAAGATACAATTTGGGGAAAACACCCACTGTTGTACTGTGAACTCAATATCAAAGAATTTAGTCAGCAGTGATAGAAACAATGAGGACAGACAAACTGCAAAAAGCTGAGAAATGGGTGGAGATAAAGGTTGGATAAAGGCTACAACTCTTTAGTAATACCGGATATAGTGCACAACGTGAGTTACATCGACACTACTTTCCTACGAAGGGATGCTTCATATGAAGATAAAGAGCTATTTGTACTAAACAGATGATTTACTGTCGTTGGTAGCTAGCTGGGATCGATTAATACAGGAACCTAATATTCACACCCACAGAACCCGGAAGAACACATACCGAAGCCACACTCCCTTTACAGTCCGGTTCACTGATCGGATTTAGACTTTCATTGGATTTTTGTGGAGAGTTTGAAAAACATAATTTTTTGGAAACTCTATAGTATGAGAAATCAGAAATACAATGTTTCCATTTGCTCTAAGGCCCATATGACAGCCATATTGGATTTTATAAAATGGCTTCGTGAAAAATGTTTCCGTCAGTTTTCGAATTTTACTCAACGAACGGTGACGCGTCGCTAAAATCGACGGTTTATGAGTTAGTGCTACTCAAGGTACTCAAGGTATATAGAATAAGGGAGAGACTATATACCTTGGTGCTACTGACACGCGATCATCGATTTCAGCGATCCTTTAATTTCAAAGCACGCGGGTAAGAATGGAAGGTGTTGGAGGCGTGATTTTATGATGTCATAGGGTTAACCAACCATTTAGAAGACAGATAAGAAGGAGTGGTGCCTAAATGTCTCTATTTTTGCAATGGAGATGATAATATGCTATGATTGCTTGCACAACTTTATAACAGATCCATCTGTCTTTCGGATGGGCATTTGTTTCTTCTTCTTTGCCCCCGTGGAGATTTCATTAATAATTCTAATGAGCAATCCTTACACCACAGCCACCTCCTGAATTCATAGCTTTGTCAGCCTCATATACTTTACTGACTAAATACTCTCTCCAGTCATTCCTGGCTTTTCTTTTGACTTTACTATCAATACTGGAATACTTATCATGCTCTACCTTGTAATTTTTATTACTTCCTCGAAAACTTTCAACAATCAATTTCTGTCTTTGTCTCCTTTTTATAGTATCCCAAGTATCATTTGATATCCATGGTTTCCTCCTTGTAACTACATATCCCAAAACTTCCCTACCAACTGACTGATATACTGTATGTTCTTAATATCACATTCTTCGTTAATTGTCTGCTCTTCTTCTCTTAAAGTCTCTAAGACTGCAAATAGATTCCTACATTCAATTGCAAAGGTTTCTCTGTGCTCATCTTCTAGAAGTTTAGTTGTATCAAACCTAGGTATTCTATCCATCTTTCTGTTGGGTGCTTTCAGTTTTAAGTGGCAATGAGGTGGTGATGATCACTACCAATATCTGCACCTCTATAGCTTCTCTCATTTCTCAGAGTCCTCCTTCTCTCTTTATTAATGTCCAAGTGATTTATTTGATTTTTGTAATTGTCACATGATGAAGTCCATGTATATTTGTGTATGTCCTTGTGCTGGAAAAGAGTACCTCCAATAACAAGATTGTCTGCTGAACAAAAACTTATAAAATGCGCTCCATTATCATTTGCAACTTCGCTAAGTCCTTCAACACCCATTACATTCTCTATGCTTCTCTGGGATCTCATCTATTACACTCTGCAGTTCTTCATAGTATTCATCTTTCATTTTTTCAGGGGCATCATTTGTTGGTGCATAACACACTATAATGCTCATATTCCACTGCTTTGATTTAAAATTTGGAATTAACAATCTACTATTTACAGCTCTAATAATAATAATAATAATAATAATAATAATAATAATAATAATAATAATAATAATAATATGTAAATAAGTTTAGTAAATGCTCTATCTACTTTCATTAGGGTACGTAGTAAAAGAAATGTTGATAGCGCTATAACAACTATAGTCCATTTCTTTTAGCGATGCATATTTGCACCGACTCGCGGCGGTGCCCATTTAGCTCGGAAAAGTTTCCTGATCGCTGATTGGTTAGAATTATCTTGTCCAACCAATCACCGATCCGGAAACTTTTCCGAGCTAAAAGGGCACCGCTGCGAGTCGGTGCAAATATGCATCGCTAAAAGAAATGGACTTTAATTGCGAGAGGATGATTCTCTTTTGAAACTCGGTGTGAGATGGCTTCGTTAAATGTCTAATACATTTTGAGCTACAATTTATATACAGCTTAAGTTTATCTACAATTTCCAAGATAAATTTAGCTTTGGTTCCTTCACGAAATGATGAAAAAGCACGATCTGTACAAGTGTTTTGTCGACAAGACAAAGTTGAAAATGAAAAGATAAAAAAAAATTCCTTCACATTTCACAATATATCTATCTATCTATCTATCTATCTATATATATATATATATATATATATATATACATATATACATATATACATATATATATATATATATATATATATATATATATATTATATATATATATATATATATATATATATATATATATATATATATATATATAATATTCTCCTTGCAAATAAATATAGCAGTATTAATTGCCATCTTCTGGCGATTCCAGCGGTATATAAAACATTACTATTCTTATCAAAATAAACTGATAAGAAATTTCCAAAGATAATTAGAAAAAAAATCGTGAAATAGGCGTTGTATTTTGACAGCATATACGGTGCCACTCGTGGGTTCGATAACCTAGAGCTTTTATTTTGACAGATAAAATACTAACGAATCCAATGCTCATAGCTACAGATGTGATGAGACATTTGTTACTTCAGTTTTTGCAAATAATAATTTTGTAAGACGAATTGGCCATTAGGTCATACTAAGCACCAACAAGAAGGGCATGTCTACCTAGTCACTAGTGGTTAGATTATTGTATTAGGCCTATATTATGTATATTGAACAGGTTACTGTACCCTACACGTAAGTTGTTAGTGGAGCATTTTTGTTTCTTTTTTGGCATCCCAAAACAGGAGTGACAAACCACAAGCTACGGAAGAAGCTACTTGTCAAAGTATGGAGTGCGGGTGGTTGTGGAAATGCAACTAATAAAGACCCAATCCAATGTGCCCGGGATCATCATGCATGTGCATTAGCTACTGCCAGGCACACTGCCTTGTACTTGAGCCCTTTTAATGTCATCACAGTTTTTTTAAGAATGGGAGAAACAGAGATCAAAGAATGCAATGTTCAAAGCTTCATCTACAAGCTACAGTGGCCCAAATACATCACAGACATGTATGATCTGAGGACCAAACACCCTGAAACCTGGGACCAGAAATCTTAGCCACCCACATTAAGGGGTCCAACTCCACCCCATTACAACTATGTTATTTTGGGGTTTCTTCAAACTCATGATAGCCTTATTAAAATTACCAGAGTCACTCTCAAAATGAGATAAGAGTCAAAGTATCGTTAATAATGTGTAAAGATACTAAAATTAATTTTAGTTGCAAGCAGGCAACATTGCATTCACAAAGAATAATATTCCCTTGGTATCCATCAGGGCAGACCATGCATGTGAGCATCTAAACAAACATGAAAATTCATTCTCGACTTGTCGGCAATTTGAACAATGCCAATGCCAGACAAATGTTCTTGATGGCTACATCAGAACTTTCCAGTGTTGCAAGAGTTCGATATTTAGTTTGACTTGGAACACCAAAAAAACATAGAGCATCATGACCTTGGGCCAAGTGTTGTCAAAAATGAGCATGAATTTTTTTTTTTTCTGAAAAAGACAAGCTGCATAATGTGATCAATCATACCTACATCCTTGGTGAGTATATACCAATGATCTTGAATAAGAGTGTAACTGGTTAAAAACTGTACGAAGACTAGGTGTCAGAGTGAATAATTTGAGATTTCAGCCTATTTGTACAATTAAAGAAAGAAAACAAGATGTTCTTGCCTGCAAACAAGTAAAGTATTGTAAAACTCAAAGATAAGACTATGGATCTTAAGAAGACCAAGGACTTGCATAGAAGACTGATGGTCCTGGCTAGGTCCAGCAGAGACATCAACCAGAAAGAGGCCATTGAAAAACATGAATTCACTCTCACACAAAGAGCCTTTTTTGCTCCAGATGGTAGAATTCTGCTATGCCTGGGCAAAGCAAACTTGATCTACCTCCTCAACAAGCCGGCAACAGTAGAAACTTCCCATTCACCAGCCAGAAGATAAGACATCACTCCCGATGCTAAAAGTCACAAGATAGCCCTGGTATATGGAATGGTTCCTCTGTAGATAATTGCTAAGAAACTAGCGAAAATAGTGACAGTCAAAGATATCAGTGAATGCTCCAGCGACAGGCTGATGTCCCTAACACGAAAATATGATGAAATCATTCTTGTGTTTGACATACACAAGGATGATTCTCTGAAGAGTGCTACCAGGGATAAAATAATACAAGAAAGCGCACCAATTCAGTATCATGTCAGAGATGACACAACCATAAAATACATTCCAATGAGGACGTTCCCTTCACATAAGACGAAGGCTTACCTGACCAACCATCTTGCTACAAAAACTCTATAGGACAACTGTACATCACATAAACTGGCCATAATCTAATTTTCTGGGCATAACATGGGTAATAAAGACTTTCTACCCTGGAACAATGATCATGAAGCAACAAAAACACTGTTGATCTACCATGCTGTCCTGGGGTCACAGCAAACCCATTAGATGCACAGATGGTTTTCTCCTCCCCAGACACAGGTGTCCTGGTGTTAGTCATAGCAAACTATAACCTCATGCTGAAGAACATGTCCATTTCCATGGCCTTTGGGATTATGGGGATAGAGCCAATATGGAGAGCCATAGGAGCTGAAAGAGCAAATAGCATACGTTCACTGACACTGACAACACTGGACGATTCTCTCATATAGGCAAAACAACCTGGTTGGAATTCTACAAGAAGGCAGATAAAGATATAATCCGTTCACTGCAGATACTTTAAATTGAGGCAGAAGTGACTGTGATCCCTTGTCAAACATTAAATAAAATATTCCTGTCAAGTAAGTCTGTGGTTAAATCTAGGTAGTAGGTTGGCCAAGGTACCAGCCACCCGTTGAAATACTACCACTAGAGTTATTGGGTCCTTTTACTGGTCCAATAGTAATACTTTGGATCCTTCTCTCTGGTTACGGTTCATTTTCCCTTTGCCTACAAATACACCGAATAGTCTGGCCTATTTTTTACATATTCTCCTCTGTCCTCATACACCTGACAACACTGAGATTACCAAACAGTTCTTCTCTCAAGGGATTAACTACTCCACTGTGACTACTTTCCTCTCGTTAAGGGTAGAAGAGGGACTTTAGCTATGGTAAGCAGCTCCTCTAGGAGAAGGACACTCCAAAATCAAACCACTGTTCTCTAATCTTGGGTGGTGCCATAGCCTCTG
>NC_090725.1:66955533-66970533 GCF_036898095.1 Palaemon carinicauda
TGTAGAATAAAGCCTAATTCACAGGACTGTTCGTTGTGTCATTAAGCCAAAAAGGTGAAGGAGGCATATTAATAAGGCTAGCTTCCAAACAACTAACTTCATATAAGGGTGACAAATGCATGTGTATATTCAAAGGCTTTTGTCAATAAGGTGTGCATATGCTTAAAATTTGACAATATAATATCTGCAATGCAAAGAGTTGAAATTAGAGTTACATTCAACGGCTTTTGTAGTTTAATTTGCTTGGAGTCAGTCACTGCATGCGCTGCGAAGAAGAAAACATAGAGGGAATTCTTCTTTATTCATACCTGCATTGCTTGTTGTAAATGCATTACATAGCTTACGCAGTGAAGCAGACACGCACTTGAAAAGGGGCAACCTGCCCTAGAGAGTCATACTGTTGGCGGGTCATCTTTCAGGAGATATACAAGGTTTAGAAGGTCAATGGTGATCCAGTCCTCTATTCTACAAATGGTGAGGAGAAAGGCTTTTCGCAAAACGATGGATGACAAGATAAGGGGACCGTATACGGGGCGTAAGCGGAGGCTTGCAAGCGTTTGTACACACGAAAACCTGTGTTGCGATGTGTAGATCTTTTGGTATGGGCTGTAAATCCGGATCTAGAATCCGGATCCGGTAGCGGATCATCCCTAAAGTTAATAGAGTCGTCCATGTCCTGAGATCTGTGTGTGGTAAACATTTCACAAAAATCCATCACTTTGTTTTAACGTGACCTGCAAAATGGCGAAAAATGTAAATCCGGATCTTGAATCCAGATCCGGATCATTTAGAAAATTTAATGGGGTCGTCATGACTTAAGATCTATCTGTGGTGAGAATTTCGTCAAAATCCGTCGAGTAGTGTTGACGTAATCCTATCCAGAGACACACAGACAAATAAATAAATAAATAATCCTGTCCACAGACAAATAAATAACTAAACCGACTCGAAAATATAATTTCCTTGTCGGAGGTATCAACATAAAATAGGAAAAAGGCACGAAAGTAAATGGGATTTGGTAAAATAACGAAATGAAACCTCGTCATTACATAAAACCAAAACTACCAAAAACCCCCAAACTCATTCCATATATCTAAGAGTATCAAAATGCGCTTTGGTGACAATAATTGAGCCATTATAATATATCGGATGAATAGAAGGTCACTTTGGAATTGATTTTTAGTGACACACGAAATTGCAAGTGCGAAATTCTCATGACTTACTCGATTAGTGTCATTAAAAATGACCCACACTTATGCTCAAAGTGGTTGACCTTCACGGCGCCAATTGGGTGAAAATATCGAATCGTTTAGTTCTGCCAATTACGAACGAAGCCGTAACTAAGCTCGACTTGAATGTTCGCGAATGATAGTGCGCTTACATGCAGCTATGTGCTATGCGCGAGCGCGCAGCTTCAGATTTTATAGTGAGGATCAATGTTGCTATGAAAATTTGTCTTCCGTGTGTACCACCTCAAATAAACTATGATAGGAAAATAAATAATCAAAGGGTATCACATAGGCTTACCTTTTAATTAGTAATTATAATCATAACCCTAATCGTTATCATAATCATAAACTTCTAAGTTCAATTATATTGCAAAAAAGGATAATCCTCCGCGTAAAAATAAAATTAAACCTCTTATCAAATACAAACTTTTACCTCAAAACGCACAATCTCACAAGAAATATATAGTGCCAAGTATTCTTTTTTTTTAGATATAGCCTTATATATATATATATATATATATATATATATATATATATATATATATATATATATATATATATATATATACAGTCAGGGCCTGTCACGTTTGCCAATCCCGTTCCACAGAGTTGTATAACGTTTTTTCGCGTCAATCCCGTTTTGTTCACGGTGGCCCGAAACGGGGTTGCCAGGACCGCCGGAAACATAGTGAAAACATAGCATATATTTTTAGCCGGCATCCACGCCAGTCAGGGCCTGTCCCGTTTGCCAATCCCGTTCCACAGAGTTGTATAACGTTTATTCGTGTCCATCCCGTTTTGTTCATGGTAGCCCCAAACAGGGTTGCCGGGACCTCCGGGAATATAGTGAAAACGTAGCCTTAGGGGACTTACCCTGCTGCATGTTACATAGATGACATACTGGTATTCTTCCCTCCAAAGAAATCAAGTCACCACATCACCCTCGATAGCCTATAGCAGAAAGGCATTATAGTCAGGTATCACAAGTTTACCTTTGATGGCAAGAAAGTGGCATTCTTGGGTCATTGCATCAATCCTGAGGCATTTACCCTCTCCCTGAGAAGATATCAGCTTGACAGAAGTTCCCCATGCCCTCGACCGTCAAAGCACTGCAGAAGTTGCTCAGCATGGTGAACTCTTATCACCAGTTACTGTCAGCCCTTGTTGCCATTCTATCCCCCTCTATAACTCCCTCAAGGGCAAGCTACAAAACTGAAGTGAGGACTCCTTCAGGAGGTGACATTCTTTAAGGCAAAGTAGTCCTATAAGCTCCTACTGCTCTCACCATTCCTGTGCCAACTGATGCCAGCGACATCGCTGTAGGGTCAGTGACTCGAACAAATGATTAACAGATCTCGCCATTCATTGGGCTTCTTCTGTAGAAAGCTTTCAAAGGGGGGAATCCAGCTACTCTACCTTCAATGGCGGTGTATTTGGGTGTCAATCACTTCTCAGGGGGCTAATCCTTCATCATTTGCATGGACCACATGCCCCTGTGCACGCCCATCAATGCCGACATTTCTCTGACCTTCCTGAATATAACTGTATCATTCAAAACATCTCTGGTAAACAGAATCACATCGCTAATGTACTTTTCAGAAACACACTGGCTGCCGTCCACTGTGAATGGATTATAAGGCCTTGGCAAAATCCCAAGGAAAAGACCCTGAATTCCAAACCTGTAGGACATGTTGCATATCTCTCCGTTGGGAAGACCGTCTTCGAGGAATCCCATGAAACCCTTTTCTTTTATGTCATTACTGGTAGGTCACAACCGTAGATAGCTACCTCTATGGTATGGCATTTCTAAAGATGCCAAGGATTGGGTTCATGCATGTAGTTCATGTCAAATTTCAAAGTGCATTATCAAAGATTTGGGTGTGGGTACTTTCCATCGACCTCAGCGTCATTTTTTCACATTCTGGATATGGTTGGCCCCCTACCTACGTCACAAGGGCACCTTTTACCTTTTCATAGTCATTGATCACTCGACTTGCTAGCCTAAAGCCAACCCAATGAAAGATGTAACGTCTCTCTCATGTAATGCTGCCTTAATTTCTGGGTGGATGGCAAGATTCGGCATCGCAGAGCATAATACCTATGACAAGGATACCACCTTCACCTCTCATTTATGGACATCATTCCGGCATCTTCTTGGCGTCACCCTACATCAGACTATCTCTTACACCCTGTAGTCAGTGGAGTGGTGAAACGTTTTCATCTTACCCTCAAATCAGCTTTGATGTCCCGCTGCACTGAATTAAACTGGTTTTCAAAGCTTCCCTGGGTACTCCTCAGACTGGGTACCACTCCCAAGAACACCATGGATGTCTTGGAAGCTTTAATGGTATATGGTGGTAGTCCTTGGAGATTTTTTCCTTCTGCCAATTCCTCCAATGATCTCTAGCGCCTACGTCATATGGGGAAATTTACCCTCTGATGTCAGACTTACAAGCCCTCAGCAAAGCTGCACATGTCATAAGACCTTCACTCTAAAACACACGCCCAGACACTTGCAAGCCACTGCTTACTCCCCCTTATATGAGCCCATTCCTTGTCATCCGTCACACCCCAAAAGCTTTCCTCCTCAACATCCGTAGAAAAGGATACCATCATCATTGACTGCCTAAAACCTGTGTATTTCCTGCAAGATGACCTGCCAACAGCAGGACTCTCTAGAGCATGTTGGCAGGGGGGGGGGGGGGCAAGCCCTGTAATGTACGTGCAGCAAACAATGCACATATATAAAGAAGAACGTCCTCTCTACGTTTTCCTCTATACAGCGCATGCGACAATTGTCATATGACTCCAACCAAATTAAACTCCAAAAGCCGTTGAATGTAAACGCGCTAATTTCAGCTCTATTTATATTACAGTTATTATATTGTCATTTTTTACACCAATGTCAACTTTACTGACAAATGCCTTTGAATTTACACATGTAATTGTAACCCTTATGTGGCCCCTTAAGAGCCTATAAATACCTGTGCTGTTGCTAAATATAGTTGGTTGTTTGGAAGTTCTTCTTATTCTCATGACCCCTTCACTACCGTGACATAGCATTGCTCAAGAAAACTATATTCCTTTGAGTATTCATTGATTCACCTCTCCCCTCTCCCCTCGGACTACCACCTTTCAGTGCTATAGTTCCACACTTTCCAACTAAAATTCATTTCCCTATCATAACCTTACTCTTGCTAACATTAACTTCACCATTTTGCAGATTTGAATTCTCCTATCACTTACTGAACTTCCTGCTAATAAACAATGTAGTCTACAAAACATCAGGTCTTGTATATCTGCCTTAGAAATGTGTATTTCTATATGTTACCTTATGATTGACCTTTCATATTTTGGAAAAATGAAACATACAGCCATGATAACATTACTATCTTCTAAGACCCACTTAACACCACTATAATTAAAATTCTATCTACACGTTTCATAAAAAGCTTCGAATGCATTACAAAAACTTCCAATTGCTTCCAAAAAAATTACACCAATCCTCATCCTCTATTTCTTATAAACTTTCTATAAGTCTATACACATTAAATATAGTTTCTCTATTAGATTAGTTTCTCTATTAGATCTTATTTTTTTTAAACACTTTAAATAGCCCCTATCAATCTTTCATGTATGTGGCCTTACCTTATTAACAATCAAAAGCATATTACGTTTGTTTTCATGTATACTTCTTACAATCACCTTAATTACCTATTTTCAAGTAAAAAGTCATTATTAACTTTATGAACTTCCTCAGACTTTTTTCCTCATTAAGAAACCTTACCAACCAAGGCTAACTTCTCGATTGCATTCTCGCCACCATACTATGTCAACTAACCTGTAATCTTATAAATTGGTACCTTTTCATTATTCAGCATTTTAACTGCCTACTTAATAACTAAATATCTAAGATTTAAATTAACCTCAACCAATCTTGTGTTCAGTAAACTATCATATCCTTCATTTAACCTGTACAGGCACGCAAAGTCTTTGCATTTTTTTCTTTTTTTGACCATCATTCAGATATACATCTCTTTTATCCTTTACGTTTAATTACTATTCAAATATTAACTACATTAATACAGGCATGCATACCATCATTTGCGTATACAATCATTTATTTTCTAAGATCCATTAGCTCATTAACCTTTCTCCTACATTTACTTCCATTCAGTTTAACTTGAGGCAATTCTCCCAAATCCCTCCAAACCTTTAATTAGTGGCCACGGTTTCTCTCTAATTCCCTTATTTATTCTCTTGCACAGCCTACCTCCACACGACCTTCTCTCTGCCCTGCAACATAACTTCACAATATCGCTTTTCATCATCCAACATCTGACACCTTTCGATTCCGTACTCTATTTCTTTCTATATGACCTCCTGTGTGCCCTACAGGTTATGTCTACTGAAACATCGACTGAATTATTGAATTCTTAATCCTCCTACTAAACTAGCTCATGCAACTATCGCAAACCCTAGGGTTCCACTCTTTGGCAAAGACCACTTTTGATACATTCTATTAAATACCTATCTGGTTATGCATCTGGTGAGTGAATCAACTATGATGGGTCGCACCAAAGATGCAACAAGGGCATGGAACTATAACCACCTTATTCCATGATGCTGTAAATAGCGGCAGTACCAAAAGAAGCCAAAGTAATATGGCCTAAGATGATATAGATATGTGTGTATATATACGTCATCATCATCTCCTACGCCTAATTTGTGTGTGTGTGTATATATATATATATATATATATGTATATATATATATATATATATATATATATCAGATAGATATACATATGTATATACTGTACATGTATATATATTCACACACATATAATACATATACATAACCCCCCACACACATTTATATATATATATATATATATATGTATGTATGTAAATATATACATATATATATATATATATATATATATATATATATATATGTATATATACATATATAAAGGTCTTATTACTTTCAACATCTAAGCTAAAAAACATTCCTTAATATCTAATTTAACAAAGTTCAAGACCATCTAATACCTCGTTGGAATTTTACATAAGGGCATCTTCCCAATTCAGGATTCGAACGTTGCCCGGTATGTTTGATATAGCGGTAAACATTTTCGATTAATTTTAATAGTTGAATGAAGAAAGAAAAATATTTAAATGTACAAAATTATTAAATTTCAGCGATTTTATGGTCCATAAATCGGACACTTTCTAATCGTCAACAAAGTTAACAGACGGAAAGCAACGATGAAAAAACAATATCCGTTTTGTATGAAGTGTGATCAAAGTAACGATTACTTGTTCACTTGTAATTTCTAGCCAAATGAGGAGAGGAAAGAATTGAAATGATATACAGCCAAGCCTATAAATTTCACACACGACTGAATATCGAGAACGAATACAATTCACACAATGTCAACAAAGCAACAGCATAGAACTTAGCTAAGCATTGTGTATCGTGTTCAACTTTCTATTGGAGCACCTCCAGAAGAAAGGGATTGGGAGGGGGGTTGGGAGTGTAGATTAAATGAAGGAGAAGGTGGTTTGGGCTCCTGTTAGACTTAATGGGGAATGGGGTACTAGGTAAGTTACCCTTGTTGCTACTCATGCAAGGGGCTCCTAGCACAAGAAGTGGGTATGTGATCTCACTTTCATTTGAGACCAACGATTAGCCAAACTGGAAACTGGGTATGCAGTTAATTCTAATAGTCATGCCGTCTCCATCATGAGGCTTAATACTACATAGTATTCAAGTTTTATTCCAACTGTGACCAAATTGTGCTATGATCTTCCTGATAGAGTAGTCTTTTTATAGTTTAAATTTGAAGGAAGTTTTGATATTGTTACTGTTCTTAAAGTATTCTATTTTAATTGTTACCTACTTCCCATGTGGATTATTTCCTTTCTACACTGGGTTATTTTTCCATGTTAGAGCCCTAGGGATTATAGCATCCGGCTTTTCCAACTAAAGCTGCAGCCTAGCTAGTAATAATAATAATAATAATAATAATAATAATAATAATAATAATAATAATAATAATAATAATAATCTGACAACTAAGGTCACCCAAAAGAGAAAATGTATAACTGCCTATTAGTGCCAAAATCTACAAGACGATGCATAACTATCAATAGTACCTTTTTAACACATATACAATTACAATCTTATATTGCGGTTTTATATTCATACAGAGAAAATAAAAGGAATAATGTTTAATACATCAGTAGAAAAAATAGTGTTGGTAAAATTAGTAATTCTTTTACTATTATGTTTGAAAATGACCAAGCAAAAATCATCGCCAACATGATAGTAGTTACAGTTAATAATCTTTTTCATAATAGTTAAGCTCAACTATCAAACCGAAAGTGAAACTGCTCGATACATGGACAAAGTACATGAAAGTAAGAACCATTATAGGGAGAAATGTTCTATGAGAAAGTACTGATAAAAAAAAAAAGGAATAAAAACGAACAAGAAAAAAACTACGTAGATGGAATTGACCCCAAGATCCTTTTGGGGTGGACCCTTCTGCCAACTTTCTCTTTTTCCAGCATCCGTGATGGATGTCTTGCTTCTGATTAGAACCCTTTGTCAGTAGGCCTATCTACGTGCTATTCGGCTAACACTAGATTGGTATGCAGAAAGTAATGGAAATTTTACTCTGAGATAGGTAGGCCTACCTAAATTGATATTCGATGAACACATGATTGGCATGCATAATGATAATTTCACTCTGAGATAATCACAACTTTGTTCATGCATCATCATCTCCTTCGACACCAAAGGGCCTCAGACAGATTTCGCCAGTCGTCCCTATCTTGAGCTTTGAATTCATCATCATCTACTTAGCGCTTCATAGTCCTCCGCCATGTATGCTTGGGTCTCCTAACTCTTCTAGTGCCTTGTGGAGCCCAATTGAACGTTTGGTGAACTACTCTCTCTTGGAGAGTGCGAAGAGCATGCCCAAACCATCTCCATGTACCCTTCATCTTTACAGAATAATTATCATAGCTCAAGATACATTGGTGTTGTCGGTTCGGATCAAAGGAGACTTGTTAATCAATAACGCTAGTTAAATTTTCTGTAATCAAAAGATCTATTCTTTATTATATTAAAGAGACATTTTAATCAATTAGTTAAATTTTCTGTTCGCACTTAGAACTCGCTTTGGCTACATCAGGACTGGTGAAAAAAAAAACATCCAATTTCAATTTAATTGGAAACCAATTTCTTTAAATATTTATGAAAAAGATGGAAAAGCGGGGATATTTCTCTGGGTACAAAAATGACTGTTAAATATAAATTTTTATCTAAATATCTAAACTACAACTGATACCCCACCCTACACGTATACTTATATAAATACACATACAAATGAGTATATTAGAACACTATCATTCTCGCCTTAACTGTGGCATACACAGAACACAACACTCCTGACAGTGACATTGAGTAAAAATATCTGAAATAATAACGCACGGAACTAAATAATTAGAGATCAGAATACAGACCCACTAATTTCTAACCAACAAGAAAGTGAAAGATACTAAAATTACTTCAAAATGACTTTCAAAATAAATACTGTACTTCAATATAGTCTCTACCTGAAGGCTGTGATTACTTTTTATCACTATCTTAAGTTTTTCTCTCTCTTTTTTCCCTAGTATTAGACAGCATAGGTGACCTTTCCGTTGACCTTACGAAGGTACAGTATTTCATGGGCTTCAGACATTCTTCAACGGCCGGTCAACAACCTTTGACTATCTCTCCCATCTCACTTGTTCTAATCGTCATTTTGTAGACCTAAAACGGGTTTTCAACTCATTTTTCTTTTTCTATGATTCGTGAGATTGAGATGAAATAGATGGGACTCATTTTTCGGACTGTGTTATGTAAAGAATGCTAAATTATGTAAAAATACCACACAGAAAAACCGATTCTTTTAGTTTCTATCGTTAGAAAGATGCAGGTAGCAGCGGTAGGCCTACACGTAAAACCACATACATCTATAAATTACGGGCACACTAATTACAATATGCAATTACTGTTGTGAGGGCATTTTAGAGATCCCATCTTACCTGTAAACGAAATACAAGGAATATAACAAACTGGTTATCTTTAAAAAGTCTTGGGTAGTGCTCTGTACCACGGTCTTCCACTGTCTTGGGTTAGAGTTCTCTTGCTTGAGGGTACACTCGGGCACGCTGTTCTGTCTTGTTTCTCTTCTTCTTGTTTAGTTAAACTTTTTAAAGTTTATATATGAGATATTTACTTTAATGTTACTCTTCTTAAAAATTTTATTTTTCCTTGTTTCCTTTCCTCACTGGGCTATTTTCCGTGTTGGAGCCCCTGGGCTTATAGCATCCTGCTTTTCTAACAAGGGTTGTAGCTTAGCAAGTAATAATAATAATAATAATAATAATAATAATAATAATAATAATAATAATAACAAAGGTACGCAACAATCTCAGGACCGCTGAATTCCACCGACAAAATATTATATAGCCCACATACACATACAAAGGTATATATCAGAACACTATCACTATCACCTTATATGTGGCATACACATATGTGCCTACTGTGTACCTAGAATCTAGATAGGCTATATACCTAGACCGGCGTAGGTCTATAATTGTAACGATAGATTAGTTTAAGAAAAGAGAGCTAGATGTTTTGGAACTAGTGAGACTAACGTGGAAAGGCTACGAGTAAAAAGGGTGGGCTCCAGCTCTCTCCCCTTAAACTAATCTATTGCCATAAGTTTATTCTAATTTACCAAATCATGCATGCCCATTCACAAATCAGAGACTTTAATTCTATATTCCAAGATTATTCTTTGATAAAATTACAAGGCTGAGAAATATAAAACATATCTATCTATCTATCTATCTATCTATCTATCTATATATATATATATATATATATATATATATACCGTATATATACATATATATATATATATATATATATATTTATATATATATATATATATATATATATATATATATATATATATTATATATATACATATGTCTATCGATATATACAGTATATGTATATATATTATATATATTTAAATATATACATATATTTATATATATATTATAAATACATATATTTATATATATACATATATATCCCTTAACACTTGCTTAAATTATATAGAGGATATTAAGGAAGACTTTGTTCTGCATCACTCTCCAATTCAACTAGATGCCATAAGCATTTTTATGAAAACAATAATGAGATAAAAAGTCAGTATATTACTCAAAAGTAAACTGGAAAATCTCTACAAAAATACATAAAAACATATTTGCTTATCAATATCTTTAACAGTAAGATATATTTAACAATACACACTACAAGAAATATTCAACTGCATGCCATAAAAGATTTTTCTTAGAAATTTACTTCAATTCGAGAACATTTCACGTAATATATAAGGGAGAGTTATTATTCTCCTGTGGGCGGCAAACTGAATCTGAAATTTTCCGTTGTAGGCTGCTAAGGAGATCTCAAGATAAAAGAGGTGTCATTTATGGCAAAAGCATGAGAATGACGAAATACACAGCCATGTAAAATATAAAAAAGCTTCACAAAATCCATACATTATAATGTACACATGTAAATTGAAATCAGTGTGTGTTACCGAAGACTTTATAAACTGAATAAATCAAAATAAGTCTTATAAAAAAAAAAAAAACAAGTGGAAAACTGATTATTTCTAAAGGGTAGGTGATTAAGGTCCTTTCGACCCAAGATCCTCAAAGCCTATAAGAGAAGAATCAACAAATGTCATAATCAGAATGAGTCTGCCTACAATTTTTATAAAAATTGCGAGATGGTGTAATGAAGTTCTTTCTTAAGAATTGTGACAGCAACCAGATAGTGCACTCGTAAAAAAAAAATGACAGCAAGTTTATTGTGTAAAACAATAGACAGGACATAATAAAACAAAGTCTCCAAGGAATAATCTAAGCCAAAATCTACTCCAAACATCCTATTGGTACAGATGCTATTATCTAGGCCCTCCAGGGGACAGCACCATCTCACCATAACCCCCAATGAAGAAGAAGAAAGTATTGAAAGCCGCATAACGACAGCTTGAACCAGAGACCCTAAAGGAATTCACCGAGACACCCACGGAACAAACGAGGGTTCGCTGACCTTGAGTGAAAGTTGGCCCCAAGGCCAAGGGGCTCTCAAGACGAAGAGCGCTCTTGAAAGCGAGGGGCACCGATCTTGGGGCACGCAGCCTGAACTTATCGTCAAGGGGAATCTAAACTAGACTTATCGACCATATAAATTCGGGATTAGCGTCGACAATAGAAATTTATCGGCAATGGAAATTAGGCTTCGTTTATTCATGATAGGGATTTCTGAGTTTACTTTTGGAAATAGGTATTTAGGCTCTTTATCGATGATTTGAAACGAGAGAAAAGGAAGTGCTATATCTGGGCTTCTTTTAAGGATAATGATTACTAACCACTATTAGATGATAACAGGAATGCAAAGTTTACTTGCAGATGAATTGTATTTTCCAGTTTGAATTATACCGACGACATATAAACCTTTGCTTACTGATGTCGGTAAATGGGAACTAAATATCAATGGTAAAATGGGGAAAACTTAGCCTTGTTTACCGGCTATAAATTTTTAAATTTCTCTTAAAAACATAAACACAGACCAGGTTTAACGTAATCAAATTGGAAACTAAAGGTCTGATCACTGATGAAAAAAAAAAAAACCCTTAATCAACGTGAGTTCCTAGTTTGCTTAATGAAAACTGAAATACCAGTTTAACTTATCAACGACAACAAATATGGGCCTTGAATTTCAACATTTCAGAGTGGGTACACCTTAACGTGGTGAAAGGGTTTGCGTATCGCCATAATCGGGAAAGCTGTACTACTTAGGGCCACCCATACTAAGTTACTAAGTTTGTTTGCTGTGAGCGAGCAGATAAAAATCTCCCACCATCACTAATCCACAGTGGCCAGCGTGGTGATGAAAATGTACAAACCCCAAATATGACTAAGGATATGTTTGATGCATTTACCCTGCAGTGCACTATAAACGGCTGCAGTTGCTGTTGTAAAATGTAGTCTTAACCAACAAGAAATAGGAATTTGCTCTTCACAAACTGCTAAGAGAATCTCTGATATTTGCATGTCGACGCACCGGATTAGAGTAAGAACTTGCGAAGACCCGAGGCCTTATAACATCCCTGCCATCTACCACAAGACTCCTCCTTCACTCACTGTAATTACTCTAAGATGAATTACACGAAAAAAAGCGTGTTTACAACTGCAGAGGATGGGGCTGTCTGCCAGGCCCAGGGGCGAAGCAATTATACAGACCCGTTGATTTTCCCCCGTTACTTCACTGAAAGACAGAAGAAACAAGATGTACCTACATGATTGTAATGAAGTGGAGTCGTTCTTAGTGTTAGTTATTATAATTTTTTAAAATTAATTATTCATAAAATTTTTAGTAGAGCAAACGTTTTATGGGGAACATGCTCACGCAAGTCTCTTGTTATAGTTTATATATGAAAGGTCTGTTTTAATGTTGTTACCGTTCTTAAAACATTTTATTTTAATTTTCATTATGTCTCATATATTTTATCTATTTCCTCCTTTTCTTTCCTCTCTAGGCTATTTTTCCCTGTTGGAGCCCTTGGGCTTATAGCATCCTGCTTTTCCAACTAGGGGTGTAGCTTAGATAATAATAATAATAATAATAATAATAATAATAATAATAATAATAATAATAATATGAAAGATGAAAGGAAAAGGGTCGACGAATGTGTTTCAATGTGTTATAAAGAGATTACCAATATTATTGGGCACCATTTCAATTGTTCATTACTTCTCATATAGTTTATTCATTTCTTTATTTCCTTTTCTCACAGGGCTATTTTTTCCCTCTTGGAGCCCTTGGGGTTATAGCATCCTTCGTTTCCAACTAGGGTTGTAGCTTAATAATAATAATAATAATAATAATAATAATAATAATAATAATAATAATAATAATAATAATAAGAATAATAATAATAAATAAAATAAATAATAATAACAATAATAATAATAATAATAATAATAATAATACGAAAGACGAAAAACAGAGGGTCGAAGAATACGTTTCAATGTATTATAAAGGGATTACTAATGTTATTGGACACCATCATACATCATCAGTAATTGCAAGCTCACTTCAACTTGGGGAGAAAGCGGTTGTGCATCTACGAGGATGACTCGACTGTTGCGCGTGTTGCAATAACAAGCAGTTTTGCTCGTAAAACAATTCTTTTTGTCTTTCCAGAACAAAAGACCTGAATGCAGTTGCAAAAGGACAGATTAGGTTTGATAAGTATAAAAACAGACGGTAAAAAGAGATGGTAGATATCTTTACTATATTGGAAAATAGAGAAATGGTTCGAAATACTTATAGAAATACTGTGGTTTTAAAGCCATTTTCCTAACCAAAAATTTATCCACCATGACAATTCTTTATTATCAAAGAAAATAAAAGAAATTATGCAAATTCCTTATAGAAATACTGTATTTATAAACCCATTTTCTTAACCAAAAACTTATCCACTATGACAATTCTTTATTATCAAAGAAAATAAAGAAATTCTACAAAGTCCTTATAGAAATATTGTATTTGTAAAGCAATTTTCCTAACCAAAAACTTATCCACTTTGACAAAGTTTTATTAGAAGGATGTTTTAGGAAATTTCATAAAATAATCCATATGATTCATCTCTTCTCTATTAAAATTAGATCAACTATGACAAATCTTTATTATCAAAGAAAATATATTATACAAAGTCCTTACAGAAATACTGTATTCGCAAAGCAATTTTCCTATCCAAAAACTTATCCACTGTTACAAAAAGTTTCATTAGAAGATTGTTTTACGTAATCTCATAAAATAGTCCATATGATTTATCTTTACTCTATATAAATTAGATGTGTAAATAAAGCAAAAGCACGTTCCAAGCGCACTGGGGCATACAGAGGAAAACAGAGAAAGCGCCAAGCGGAGAAAAGGTCAAATATTTACGCAGTAGTTCTTGAAAAGATAACTTTCCGAAACTATTTGATTAAAAGGAGATTTCGGTGATAAACATACATGGCTACGCTCCGTGTGGAACGTGATAAGAGATTCCTTTTATAAAACTTTTGTTACGTCTTGCACAGTCAAGTAAAGAGACGTGATGGATTTTGCCCATACGATGAACCGTCTCTCTCTCTCTCTCTCTCTCTCTCTCTCTCTCTCTCTCTCTCTCTCTCTCTCTCTCTCTCTCTCTCAACACACTAAAGACTAAATTATTATAAATACTATGATAACAGGGACGATGGGGACTATTGGAATCGATCTTATTTTGTTATAAGTTTCCCATCAGAAAAATGACCGAGTTACTATATTGATTAAAGTATCATAACGGATTTCAAGGTTCGTTAAGCAATTAGAGTATTATTTTCTGAATAGCTTCAATTAACTTGTGTTCATCCTTATAAAATTAACACTGAAAACCCCTGAACTGTGAAATGGGAAATCAAGTTGAAAAAATAACGGGTAAAAATAAGACTGGTTTTCATAGCTTCTCAATGTCTGTGGACGGGGACGACGAGAGAAGCCAGAGTATAGAAATTCTATTTTTATTCGATGTGGAATAAGATGGGCCAGGAATAACGTTTGGAATAGCTAATGTACAGAGGTGATACAGTCCTAT
>NC_090725.1:66975533-66978033 GCF_036898095.1 Palaemon carinicauda
CAATTGGAAGTAAATTATACCAAACCGTGAGAGAGAGAGAGAGAGAGAGAGAGAGAGAGAGAGAGAGAGAGAGAGAGAGAGAGAGATTTATACTTGAATATCAATGTTGTTTTTATAAGTTTTCTAATGACATGACAGTACTCAGACCAAAAAATCACTTTTAAAAATTTAATACAAAATCCAAGAATGGGTACGACAATGTTCTTGTCATACATCTGAAAACAAATTCAAAATTTCAGGGGGGAAAAAAAGATTTATCTCAACCAGCGTAGAGAACTTAACTTGCTTGAGGGTACACTCAGGCGCAATATTCTATATTATTTCTCTTCCTCTTGTTTTGTTCAAGTTTTCATAGTTTATATAGGAGATATTTATTTCAATGATGTTACTGTTCTTGAAATATTTTATTTTTCATTGTTTCCTTTCCTCACTGGGATATTTTCCCTGTTGGAGACGCTGGGCTTACAGCATCCTGCTTTTCCAACTAGGGTTGTAGCTTAACAATATTATTATTATTATTATTATTATTATTATTATTATTATTATTATAGGTGGTAGGTTACCCAAGGCACCAGCCACCCTTTGAGATACTACTACTAAAGAGTTATGGCGTCTTTTGACTGGCCAGACAGTACTACATTGGATCCTTCTCTCTGGTTACGGTTCATTTTCCCTTTGCCTACACATATACCGTTTAGTCTGGCCCATTCTTTACATATTCTACTCTGTCCTCATACACCAGACAACACTGAGATTGCCAAACAATTCTTCTTCACCCAAGGGGTTACTGCACTGTAATTGTTCAGTGGCCACTTTCCTCTTGCTAAGGGTAGAGGAGACTCTTTAGCTATGGTAAGCATATCTTCTAGGAGAAGGACACTCCAAAATCAAACCATTGTTCTCTAATCTTGGGTAGTGTCATAGCCTCTGTACCATGGTCTTCCACCATCTTGGGTTAGAGTTTTCTTGCTTGAGGGTACACTCGGGCACACTATTCAATTTAATTTTTCTTCCTCTTGTTTTATTAAAGTTTATATGGTTTATATAGCCAATATTTATTTTGATGATGTTACTATTCTAAATTATTTTATTTTTCCTTTTTTCCTTTCCTCACTGGGCTATTTTCCTTGTTGGAGCCCCTGGCCTTATAGCAACCTGCTTTTCCAATTAGGGTTGTAGCTTAGCACGTAATAATAATAATAATAATAATAATAATAATAATAATAATAATAATAATAATAATAATAATAATAATGATATTATTATTATTATTATTATTATTATTATTATTATTATTAAAATCTAAATTACAACCCTAGTTGGAAAAGCAGATTGCTATAAGACTGAGGGCTCCAATAAAGAAAATAGCTCAGTGAAGAAAGGGTACAAGGAAACTACAAGAAAAGTAATTTATAATTAAAATAAAATATTTCAAGAACAGTAACAACATAAAAATAAATATATATTTCATATAGAACCTATAAAAACTTTATAAAAAGCAAGAGAAATAAGATAGAATAGTGTACCAGAGTGTACCCTCACGCAAGAGAAATCTACCCCCAAGACGGTGAAATAACGTCAGATCAGGACCCACCGCGTCAGACACGAGCCCATGCTAACTCTTAAGACGGCTTTCTTGTTACACACCATCACGCGACAGTTGTCAAGATAATATATTACCCGTTTATGGCTCGAAACGGCGTAACCTTTGACCCCTTAAAATCACGTGGGCTCAGATTACCTTCATCTTTATTTATGAAGTCTTCTTCTCTAAGGTCTCGTCCATCCTGTGGCCAGGGAGCAAGACTTTTTGAAAAGCGGTGCATATTGATATAAATCTGAGATATAAAAGGATCATTTGAACATTACTGTATGAAAATTATTATTATCATTGAAATTATTATTATTAGAAGGATTAAAATTACCATTAATATAAAAATAAACAATGAAACAAATGACAGATATAAATCCAGCATTAAAAAGAGACATCAAATCAAATTACTGCGTGATTATAATCATAGATGTATACAGTATAAAAAAGAAAATTGAGTCACACAAGGTCGTTTAAGATATCCATAGGACCGCCTTTATGGAGAAAAAAAAAGTATGTAGACAATACAGCATTACTTAAAAATTTATAAATCTAATGAGATGAAACTCAAAATTTAATTTGTTCAGCTGGTCTCTTGTCGGCTATATTTCCACCATGAGTATGCCTGCCGTCCTTACGAGGTGCCTATAATAATAGCTTTTTCTACGAAAGAACATCTTTATCCCATTGGATTACATTATCTAATTATCTACTTGGTTTATGTTTCTGCGACATACCGGTTCATGCACTTTTTAACCCCATGCTACACTTACATAGAGGGCAAATGATTGAAAATAACCATATCTTATTTTGTGTTGAGACCAGCAAACCGTTGAATACCAGCATCGCTTCAAAACCCAGACTCGTTCTGTTGTTGATAAACTACACAGAAATGAAGAACAAAGCCCT
>NC_090725.1:66983033-66985533 GCF_036898095.1 Palaemon carinicauda
GATAAACTTGATTATTCTGTTCATGATTTCCAACAACAGTTGAGTGAATAATGATTTCCTTAGAAGTTTTTTTTTTTTTTTTTTTTTTTTTCATGATAATCGCTTCCGATTCTTGGAAGGTTGAAAGCACACCAACATCCACTTTTGGTTTAAGCATTTAGAGAAGGAATAATAATTTGTAATTAACTCAGATGACTATACAATTGCTTCCGATATCCCTACGCAAATAGAAAGGATTTTAAAGGAGAATTTACATATTGTTTGAAGAGGGAAAGAGTAAGTCATCTAGAAGACCTGGCACTGTAGTCTGCCTGATATTTCAAGAATTTGAACAGCAAGAAAGTGGGAAAAGATAATCAATTATGTATGAATTCCGAATTCCATTCCTCAAGAGCAAAAGCATTTTATGAGAAAAGTTATTTACCATCCAGAGGTATAAAAATCCAGTTACCTGACAGTCCCTGGTTATAGCTTGATGTACAGAGGGGCTTGGATATTAATCATATGCATATATGGTCAGGCACTAGGATACTGTAAACTGAATTTAAGAAGACAGCAAGGCTAGTGTTCCTAACCCCAAACGGTTATGAAAATTACAGAAATAAAGCAACTAACTGATGTTTTAGCAAGTTTTCTCAGATTTTCAACCAAGAAATCGAGAATGAAAAAAGGAACGTCTGATGAATTATTGCTACCGATACGTATATCGCTAAATTTTAGGATCAAAACTAGCAGGTTGACACCTCTGTATCGTGCGGTTTCCATTGCAGAAATGGCTGACAGGAAGTACAAATTTTCTCACATGTTACATATTAGATAAACTAATCAAAATAGTATTTCGTTTTTTATATATAAAAACTCGAAGAAACTAGATTATTTACAAGGATTATCATCGTATCTATACGAATAAAAAAGAAATTCGTTTTTTTTTCTTTGAAGCGACCAATACAAGGAAGTGATGCAATTAGGCATGTTTGGAAATGCCTTTCTATCGTACAATGCCTCGCTAAATTTCTCTTTTTTAACAACAGAGAGAGATGAATATAGTCACTTTCGAATCAATTATAGTCGATAGAAGAAGCAAGCGAGGGAGATGAAATAACATAATCTAGCATATAGCCTAGTAACGTTATTCCATACTAAGCTTGAGTAAGAGGTAACAATTATTTAGGTGCAAAAGATTATTATATACACTGTTAAAACACCGTTAATTTTAATCGGAAATTCTCCGTAAAATATACTGTTCTCAGCCGTATTTCAGTAAAATACAGGCGACCGTAATTTTACCCTACTTTATTATTATCTTTTACGGGTATTACCGGTATATGATATAGGCCTATGTGTTTTGACGTTGTTACTGTTTTTAGAATTATTTATTGTTAATTTGTTCTCATCATTTATTTATTTCCTTATTTCCTTTCCTCACTGGGCTATTTTTCCCTATTGGTGCCATTGGGCTTATAGCATCTTGCTTTTCCAACTAGGGTTGTAGCTTGGCTAATAATAATAATAATAATAATAATAATAATAACACTCCTTTACGTCAATATATCGATTTTTATGACGGTAAAATTCCTGGAATAAATGTTGCCCGGCATTTACCACTTTTTAAATGCCAATTTTTAACAGTGTACACTATTTCATCACAATGAGACAGGATAATAAAACTTATTTTTCACGCATCAATTCAGCCCCAATACCTTGAGTTTCGATGTCCATTCTTAAAAGCACCTATTGGAAAAAAAGAAAATATTACAGTATCACTATCATCCGCCCAGGGCGGAAGGGCGAGGCTGTCTACAACTGCGTACCAAAACGGGTTAAACGAAGAGGAATTTTACAAACATCAACATAAAAGACAGCCAAAACCAGAAGGATTAAGAAAAAAAACAAAACAATCAAATACCCTCTTGTTATGTGATATTTTACACCCTATCAGCAATCACCACCCCTTCCCATAAAGTAACCCCTTCCCTTGAAAGCGATTTAAGCAACCCCCTTTTTATTGTGCCTAGACTTAAATTCTACGAGTTTTTCCCTAGCGGTAACACTGCACCGTTAAGGAAAATGAATACAATTAATTCTAAATCTAATATTACCTAGTTTTAGAGTAAACGTTCTATTTATCGTATAGATTATCATCATTGTCTAATTTGTCTCCTCATGTGTACACACGTGCTTTAACAATACATCAGGTAATTTGACGTAAATAAATAGAAGGTGGTCCATTTCTCATCATGATGAAAGCCTGACAGAATGATCTGTTCATGAGGAAAGAAATAGTTTATCTCAAAATACTGGAAACCATTCACTGTTTTTGGCACTATAATCATCTTTTCAACTCAAACAATGAGTATTCAACAAATAACAATTGGGAAATGCAAGTCTAAAGGTAGAATGAAAATGTTCGCGTGAATAAAATAATAGAAATGAAAATACAATAATGAAAGCAATTATATATTTACCGTAAAATAATCTTTATAATGCAATTAAAAAAAGG
>NC_090725.1:66988033-66990533 GCF_036898095.1 Palaemon carinicauda
ATATATATATATATATATAGTGTGTGTGTGTGTGTGTATGTGTGTACATGTGTGTATATATTACATAATAGAAAAATATACAAGTTAACTGTAATTTCTGTTGAAAATCCAAAGGAACACGTTCAAGGTACAAGAAGTTATAATAAAAAATTACCCTTTGTTTAAAAGTTGAATATATACGGAATAATATTTGTGGCTTAATGTTGTAGAGCAGATGAGAGAGAGAGAGAGAGAGAGAGAGAGAGAGAGAGAGAGAGAGAGAGAGAGAGAGAGAGAGAGAGAGAGATGTTGGTTTACAAACGTCATCTTTCAATTTTTGATTCTGGTGTTCAACGAAGAAAATCATACTGTATTTACGACATATTTAGAAACCTAAATATGTCGTAAATACAGTATTTACTGATTTTCAAAGATAAATGGCGTTGGTAAACTTCAGTATACAGTATTGGAATACGAGGTTACGCTCCAAGATAGCATCAAATATGACCATTTTACGGTCTGCCATAAGGCCTACTTGTGTTAGACTCATGTAAGGTATCTACGCCTTTGGGTTGATTGGGAATAGACGCAGGCCAATTCTATCTATAAATACCATACCACTTTAACTCAGTGTCATAACAGATATTTCTATCACAATATCAAGAATTTGTCGTCAAAATAACATTTCAAATGTCGCAAACAATATTGACATATTCATTGGACTAGCCCGAGCTACATCCCTATGTTCGAAACATTAATGATGTAGTCCTGCTTTCTTTATACAAAATGTACAACTACAATAATATCCACAACCTTCAAGGAAAACTGCTGTAATCTGGAGCCATCTACACAGCAACGGTTTTTATTTCTTTTTTTTTTTTTTTTTTTTTTTTTTAAGAAGATGTGGAAACAAAAAAATCGCTATAATCAGGAAAGCTTAAGGGATATCTCAACATCACATGTCACATTTAGAATGATCATCAATAAATATTTTGTCACTTTTACCTCTTGTTTTATCAGGATTGTTGATAAGTTACATACTAATTCTCCAACATGGTTCATACAAATTCTATATTGATGATACAACTTCTATGTTGTGTGTAAATATGTGCCCGTGCGACATATCGCAACATATAATGAAGGTTAAAATGCTGTAATTTTTATAATGAATAAAGCTTAATTATTATATTGAGCTGACGAATAAGGGGAGAAGGAAAGACCGACGGAAACAATTATTTCCACCTTACGAATTAAGATGGAGAATGATCATAATTAGACCATTACAAAACCACCAATAATAATAATAATAATAATAATAATAATAAGTTGATAGCCCCAGATTCAAATACGTTTTAAAAACTAACTATATTGTAACAGTATATATATATATATATATATATATATATATATATATATATATACATATATATATACATATATATATACATATATATATACATATATATATATATATATATATATATATATATATATATATATATATATATATATATATATATAGGTGCTACTATAGCGTGAGGTCTACCACACTATAGCGTGAGATTTACCTCCCGTTAGTACTATAGCGTGAGGTCTACTGCTGAATTATTCGTCCCTCATAGATAAAACACATTTCATACATTTGTTTAAGCAATAAACACTTAATTTAAACATATCTTAGAAATGACTTAAATAGATCATTGGATTTCTAATTACATTAAAAAAAAGGAATAAAGGTAAAAATAAACATGTTATCATATATTTCCATACATTTATTCTAGCGATACACTCTTCGTACATCAAACATGTTATCATATATTTCCATACTTTTATTCTAGCGATACACTCTTCGTGCATCAAACAGGTTATCATATATTTCCATACATTTATTCTAGCGATACATTCTTCATAAATCAAACAGGTTATCATATATTTCCATACATTTATTCTAGCGATACACACTTCGTACATCTTCTAAGAATGACACAAATAAATCTGCTTCTTGAACTGTATCCAAGAGATTGTGCTCTCTTAAAAAGGCGAGTGCTGCTTCTTCTGTCAGAATGACTCTTCTATAAAACTCCTTCAGCAACATTTTTAGTACCCTCAATCGATGACATCTCTTTTATGCCGAGGGAAAAACTGATTTAGGAGCTGTGGGACGCTGGTCACGCGGTAGACCTCACCCTCAACCTGGGTAGGCGACATATGGCGGTAGACCTCACACTATAGTAGCACCTCTATATATATATATATATATATATATATATATATATATATATATATATATATATATATATATATATATATATATATATAATATATATATATATATATATATAAATATATATATATATATATATATATATATATATATATATATATATATGTGTGTGTGTGTGTGTGTGTGAATATGCACATATAAATGAGAGAGAGAGAGAGAGAGAGAGAGAGAGAGAGAGAGAGAGAGAGAGACTTGATAATAATTAGTGCTACTGACCGACCGGACGTTATACCGTCG
>NC_090725.1:66995533-67013033 GCF_036898095.1 Palaemon carinicauda
CCTTTAGCCATTTATTCGCACCACACATTAACATTACTCTTGAGAACTACAGTACCTCTACCATCTTATCACATTTTTAGAAATCTTTACTCTGTCATCATACTTACCCTCCTATGCCCACAAACATGCCCAGTCATTCTTATTGCCCCATCATGGAATTTTACAAGCTTTTTACATATTCCCCCCACAACTGTGCATTTTAAACATAACCCACGCTCCACCTATTTTATTTTAATTTATTTTGTATACAGCCAAATTTCAAAGACTTCCTCATAAACGTTCTCATTCACTCACGTATGGACGCATGTACCCCCATCTAATCCTCTTTCTACCATTAGGCCTACCTCTATCATAATTCTCCTATCAACTCTGTATCACCGCAAAACATAGCACACCCTTTTCAAAGGTTTATAAGGCGTACATGAGTGGCAGTGGTTAGGAACAGACTGAAGATATATTAAATGCATATGATCAGAGCCCAAGCCCGGCTTCACCAAAGCTAGGGCGAGAGTGACAAGTAAGGGCTGCTGGCTCCCCAAACCTATATCCCTGCCTGTCTGTCGGTCTGTTATGATTGCCTTGCCTTATGCAAGACACAGGATCTTGCGTTGGCAGCCCGTAAGCAAAGGTAATTGTAATTTACTTTGAAAGAGGGAATATATCCCCAGCGAACAGCGAATACCGCTGGAAACTATCGAGCTTGAGTGGCCCGCAATTCTACGACCCACGTATTGCAAGTCAAGAGACGTTTCCAAGAGGCTACCAAAACACATTTCCTATTTTCTAAGTATATATATATATATATATATATATATATATATATATATATATATATATGTATATATATACATATGTATATATATATATATATATATATATATATATATATATATATATATATATATATATATATACGAGCTAAGAAAATTTGCGGGAAAAGACTGGCATAGAAAAACCATAAACAGATGGGAGTGGAAGGATATGGCAGGGCTTTGTCTTACAGTGGACTAGTTATGGCTGATGAACATGATGATATATATACGTATAGATACACACACATATATATATATATATATATATATATATATATATATATATATATATATATATATATATCATATATACATACTAGCTGAACTCGGGACGGATATTGTTTTTGGGATCGGCACTGTCCCTCGTTGATGTCACTCACTATCACGCAGTTCACTGTAATGTTGCTACATTTAACATCACATTTAAGAAGCCTACATGATAGCTGTGTCTTTTCAATTGTAGATATTACCATGGAATTTAGTAGGAACAGAGAAACTATGTTTCCTATCTATCCCTGAAATTTTCACTTGGATATGTGAATTATTCTATGAACAATTTACTCCACCGTCAATAATAACCATTCATCCCATACTGAAATAAACGACTGCTGTGGCTTTTCTATGGCAGATATCAACATGAAAATTGGTATGGACAAAGTGAATTTCTATCCTACAAATTCCTTAAAATTTCATTTAGATATGTAAAGTATTCTAAGAGTAATTTACGGCGCCGCCGAAAATTGGCCTCCGCGGATATCGAAAAATGGCTACTGTGATTGTTTTAGAGCAAGTATCAATACGGAAATTAGTATGAATGCAGTTCACATAACACCCATCAAACCCTGAGAAAATAATTTGGATATCTTGAAACTCTAGGAGTAATTTGTTGCTCCTCACTGATTTTCTAGCTAAAAATCGTCATTTACGAACAAAAGAGACAACCAGGGCATGCCTATAGTAGGTATGAACATGGAAATTAGCAGAAACAAAGCTTATATATATATATATATATATATATATATATATATATATATATATATATATATATATATATCTAAATAAGCCCTTAAGATTACATTTGAATATATTTATTGGCATAAGAGTTATTGATTCCGTAGCCGAAAATATCAGCTGCTCCCCCACCCCTACCCTCGCTCCGAAATCTATGGTTAGGGAATGACTGAGCTACGGGTTGGGCGAGATATCTTAAACAAATTTTGGTATTTCATAAAAGGTCACTCACTTCGTTCGCGACAATAAACAAAATTGAGACAAGGTAGCGATATATTAAACCAATTTCTTATTTGATAATACCGCTGAATCCTGACACTAATGTGTATGCTTAATATAAAGTAAATATCTAACTTTATTAATTAAGTTTGACATTTTATTCTTAGTACTACTGTAACTATAAAAACATTTCATGACTGCCCCATTAAAAAATACCAACGATCTTAAATTTTTTTGCAATTACTTTTTTCATCTTTCACATATGTCGAAAGTGTTACATTTATATCATGTAATTTGAATCAGGTATTGGCTTCGAGGTTGTCAACATTGAGTAGGCCTACCATAAACCAAGGTCTAAATATGTTGCCAAAAGCGCAGTACTTTCTCAATATAGCAATTATTCTCAAAACTCTCTTAACAATACGTTATCATAATATTTTGCACATCAAACTGGTCCTCTTAACTGTCTTTACGATTACTTTATAAAATAAATTACATACTCAATATTAACTTTAAATAAAATTTACAAAGTACAATAACAACAACGTTTAGTAAATGTGAAGTATTAATATCTAAAACTGTTCTGTTGTAGTTCCAATTTTCTTAACGACTTTGGTTAGCCACATTATCACGTCAGTAGTGAACGTTATGGATGGAATTATATACAACTCTGAAGAGAAAGGAGAAGACGACTAGCTTGAAAAGATTTTACGAGGCCAAATGAAAACCAAAGTAGCCATACCAATCACTTCCTGATATTCATTTAAGACATTTTTGACATTTCAAGAAAGTTCTGTTTTGTTCCGTTTATGCAAAACTAGGTCATGCAATTATTCTAAGAGGAATAATAAAATAATTACTATTAATTGAGTATATTGTCTTTTACTTGTTTCTTTTTAATATTAATGACTTCCCTGTTATGCAACTTTTATGAGGTAATAAGTCCTGACACTTATATGACATTGCATTTATAAGTTTTGAGTTACAAAACTCATTAATTTATAAATATCAACCAGCCATTGATATCAATTATTAATTTCATCTATCACTCAATTGATATTAGGGAAATAAGACTTTTGCAAATTAAAATAATAATTAACATTTCATAAACACCGATTCTTATGTTTCGTCATGCACACCTTAATAGTCCAAAATGATTCAAGACATTTCTTGTGATTTAATTACAACAGTTACTCGGCTGATCACGAAAGGAATGTCTATTAAAGAAGAAAAGAAGCTACGTTGTGAAAATAGTGGGGCAAACTCATTCGTCAATTTTTGTTGACAAATTATAGATTTTTTTCTTTTACATCACACTTGCTCTTAAAAATTCGTAACAGTATTCCAGGGGAAACTATTAATATATGTCGAAGTTTGAGGTGATTTTTAGAGGGTGGGAGTATGTCTTGGAAGGCCAGATTTATCAAAAAAATACTGGTCATTGCTGTCAGTATCTGATTGACATAAATACAGCTGTCAAACACGTATGTAACAGTGTGTCACTCCTTGTGCTACTCATTTGTCAATTAATTGTTTATGTACAGAGTATTTTCAGTAAAGCAGAACTACTTGAGACTCAGGAAATAACAAAATGACAATCTCATGTTGAAATCTCTTCGGAGGCACAAAACCTGGATTGTCACATAATACCGACAGTCACGTTCCATGAATTTAACAGCAGTGTATAATACCTAACGTGATGTTCCCTAATATCAGAGCACAGTTATTCAATACACAGTATTTAAACTACTGCTTGCATTTCAGGACACAATTAGAGCCTCGACCAGGGAATTTGGTTCTCCTTAGCTAAGCTACAACCCTAGTTAGAAAAGCAAGATGCCATAAGCCCATGAGCTCCAACAGGGAGAAATAGCTCCGTGAGGAAAGGAAATAAGGAAACGTGTGCTTGAGTGTACCCTCAAATAGAAAACTGACCCAAAATTGTTTTTACGGGTCGCCTGCACGAAAAGTAATTACCTAAAGACTTGAGCCATTAAACAAATCCGGCCCTTAGATAATTTTGAGGCACCTGTACAGACTGTTAGCCGAAATAGAGGTTGATTTCGTAACCTAGCTTTTTTTTTTTTTTTTTTTTTTTGAGGGGGGTCAAAGTGGTCTTTTCTTCCAAATCGTGAATTATGCTGTATTCAGACCTTCTAATCACGTATGTGAATGCACTGGAAAACACATCGTCCAGCACTTCTTTAGGTGTCAAGCAAAAACATTTAACTTCTGTCTTCTATTTCTTTAGCATAGCTGGTGTTCACCAAGCGTGACTAGGTTTCAAGGTTGAAGTTTCCTCCATGCATAATGATCGTTACATCACGTTATCTACGCAGTAATTACCTCGAACGAAATGACAAGTTCTGGGTCCTCGCGTGCGCTGCATTTAGAGAGGCGTTTGCCTGTGACTTACCATGGTTCGTCATATGGTTTGTATCTTTATGTTATTAGTTGTTTCCACCTGTGAATTTAATAAACCTATGGTTTCCGTGATAAATATCATAAAAAATCTAAATGTGAATCATTTCATATATTCAATAAATTTCGGTAATTTTTCTACATGAAAAATTGAACACTTTGAAATGTTGTTTTGCCAAAATTGTGGCGAAAGGACTTTTTACCCCAATTTTGGCCTTTTCGAAGCAATATATTGGTCTGAAATCTTATTTTTATACCATTAAAAAGGACTACTAAAGGGTTACTAAAATATTTTTACGTGTTTCATGCAATAAAAGAAACAAAAGAGCTGACATAAGAAAACTGCTCCTGTGAGACACAGCGTTATCAATGAGCAAGCTCTCATCGGATATTATATTGTTCACATATCTTATATCTATAGGTAATGCATTTCAGCAAACCACCGCTTAGAGTGCGCCAAGGAAACAAAACTCATCTGAGCAGGAATTTCTGTGTTGAACAACGGAAGTCAAGAAAAAACATTTAGACATAACAGAAGGTAGAACACAGGTGGCTGTGTCAAGAAAAAAAACATCTTGGCACTTAAGAGAAGACAAGACACAAGATTGAAATCTTGAGTAAGTGAAATGCTATTGATTCTACTCTCGAGCAGAACGGTGGAAGGGAAGCTAAAATAGACATGAAAACAGCAATAAAAAACATGTAAAACAAAGCCAATGGTATAGTTAAAATAGCTTTTAAAGATGCTCATTTCAATTTTATTTAGGAATTACTTTCGGCCCCAGAAATTAACTTAATTTTCATTTATACAGATATAACATTTTTATTTACAATTAGAGTATTTATCACCTCATACAGGCATCAAGGCCAATTCACAGTATACATGCATCGTATCCAAAACCGTAAAAATACGTTTTATTACAGTTAATTACTCGAAAGATGGAAATATTTAATAGGAAACTCCTTCTCCAGGGAAAGGTAGAGGGGCATTTTTTTTATTTCTATTACTTACTATATGGAAAATGCTCTTTTAACTAAAAAGCTAAAGAAAATAGATTTTGTTCTTAACAAATTTAAGTCTTTACTTTGTCCTATTCGTCTTGACATTTCTGGATAATAAACATTTTTTTAGCATCAAAATTATTTCCTCATCAAAGTAATCAAATTAAAATATGACAGGAGGGTTCCCAATAAAGATGCAAAGGTTTTTGCCCCAATTGTTGGAAAAAAAATCCAGTATTTGTGCTTTTGCATAACTGAACAAATCATAATTATAACCATTTGAACGCCAACCCCTCAAGAAATAATTTGGTACTCAAACCCAAGGCCTTTTTTTTGGATACTTAATTAAACTCATTTACTTACGAAAACTATAAAAGATGTGACTTCACATATTTTGCAAAGTTTTCTTACGAGTGAATAATATTAAAGAAAACACTGGTAAATACAGGACGTGAATTCTCTATTATCAATTATTATTATTAATTATAATTATCATATTTATCATAATCATCATACATACATACATACATATACCAAGGCACTTCCCGCAATTTTGGGGGGTAGCCGACATCAACAAATGAAACAAAACAAAAAGGGGACCTCTACTCTCTACGTTCCTTCCAGCCTGACAAGGGACTCAACCGAGTTCAGCTGGTACTGCTAGGGTGCCACAGCCCACCCTCCCCCGTTATCCACCACAGATGAAGCTTCATAATGCTGAATCCCCTACTGCTGCTACCTCCGCGGTCATCTAAGGCACCGGAGGAAGCAGCAGGGCCTACCGGAACTGCGTCACAATCGTTCGCCATTCATTCCTATTTCTAGCACGCTCTCTTGCCTCTCTCACATCTATCCTCCTATCACCCAGAGCTTTCTTCACTCCATCCATCCACCCAAACCTTGGCCTTCCTCTTGTACTTCTCCCATCAACTCTTGCATTCATCACCTTTAGCAGACAGCCATTTTTCATTCTCTCAACATGGCCAAACTACCTCAACACATTCATATCCACTCTAGCTGCTAACTCATTTCTTACACCCGTTCTCACGCTCACCACTTCGTTCCTAACCCTATCTACTCGAGATACACCAGCATACTCCTTAGACACTTCATCTCAAACACATTCAATTTCTATCTCTCCGTCACTTTCATTCCCCACAACTCCGATCCATACATCATAGTTGGTACAATCACTTTCTCATATAGAACTACCTTTACATTCATGCCCAACCCTCTATTTTTTTACTACTCCCTTAACTGCCCCCAACACTTTGCAACCTTCATTCACTCTCTGATGTACATCTGCTTCCACTCCACCATTTGCTGCAATAACAGACCCAAAGTACTTAAACTGATCCACCTCCTCAAGTAACTCTCCATTCAACATGACATTCAACCTTGCACCACCTTCCCTTCTCGTACATCTCATAACCTTACTCTTACCCACATTTACTCTTAACTTCCTTCTCTCATACACCCTTTCAAATTCTGTCACTAGTCGGTCAAGCTTCTCTTCTGTGTCTGCAATCAGTACAGTATCATCCGCAAACAACAACTGATTTACCTCCCATTCATGGTCATCCTCGTCTACCAGTTTTAATCCTCGTCCAAGCACTCGAGCATTCACCTCTCTCACCACTCCATCAACATGCAAGTTAAACAACCACGGCGACATCACACATCCCTGTCTCAGCCCCACTCTCACCGGAAACCAATCACTCACTTCATTTCCTATTCGAACACATGCTTTACTACCTTTGTAGAAACTTTTCACTGCTTGCAACAACCTTCCACCAACTCCATATAACCTCATCACATTCCACATTGCTTCCCTATCAACTCTATCATACGCTTTCTCCAGATCCATAAACGCAACATACACCTCCTTACCTTTTGCTAAATATTTCTCGCATATCTGCCTAACTGTAAAGATCTGATTCATACAACCCCTACCTCTTCTAAAACCACCCTGTTTTATCCTTAATCCTATTAATCATTACTCTACCATACACTTTTCCAACTACACTCAACAAACTAATACCTCTTGAATTACAACACTCATGCACATCTCCCTTACCCTTACATAGTGGTACAATACATGCACAAACCCAATCTACTGGTACCATTGACAACACAAAACACATATTAAACAATCTCACCAACCATTCAAGTACAGTCACACCCCCCTTCCTTCAACATCTCAGCTTTCACACCATCCATACCAGATGCTTTTCCTACTCTCGTTTCATCTAGTGCTCTCTTCACTTCCTCTATTGTAATCTCGATCTCATTCTCATCTTCCATCACCGGCACCTCAACACCTGCAACAGCAATTATATCTGCCTCCCTATTATCCTCAACATTCATTAACCTTTCAAAATATTCCGCCCACCTTTTCCTTGCCTCCTCTCCTTTTAACAACCTTCCATTTCCATCTTTCACTGTCTCTTCAATTCTTGAGTCAGCCTTCCTTACTCTCTTCACTTCTTTCCAAAACTTCTTCTTATTCTCTTCATATGACTGACCCAGTCCCTGACCCCACCTCAGGACAGCTGCCCTCTTTGCCTCACGTACCTTGCGCTTTACTTCCACATTTTTCTCTCTATATTTTTCATACTTCTCTATACTATTACTCTGCAGCCATTCTTCAAAAGCCCTCTTTTTCTCTTCCACTTTTACCTTCACTCCTTCATTACACCATTCAATGCCCTTCCTCATGCTGCCTCCAACAACCTTCTTGCCACACACATCACTTGCAATCCCAACAAAATTTTCTTTTACTAACCTCCACTCCTCTAAATTACCAGTTTCTCTTACTCTCACTTCGTCATATGCCATTTTCATCCTTTCCTGATATTTACTTTTTACCCCCGGTTTTATTAGCTCTTCAACCCTCACTAGCTCCCTTTTACATCCACCTACTCTATTCCCCCACTTTTTTGCTACAACTAATAATCATTATTATTATTATTATTATTATTATTATTATTATTATTATTATTATTATTATATTTATCACAATTATTATTATTATTATTATTATTATTATTATTATTATTATTATTATTATTATTATTATTAGCTAAGCTCTAGCCCATCAGACGTAACTCAAGTCGTCCAGAAGCACACAAACAGTTAAGCAGCATTATGATAAAAAATATGTATCCTAACAGACCAATTAACTTTACACAGAATAATAATAAAAAAAACTAACTTAATGCAAACCCAAATAGAGAGACACTCAGGAGAGCACAGACCTCCGCCGTGGCAGCTTATTTCTCGACGTTTTGCTCGATCTTGACCTTTGACCTTAACATGTATTAATTAGCGGGGATTTTAATGTACTCATATATGAACCAAATTTTAAGTCTCTGTGACAACGATGTCCAAACTTAGGGCTGATTACTTGAACTGGAAATTTTGCTTGACCATGACCTTGACATTTGACCTTGACTTTCCAAAATTTAATCATATCCATCTTTTATTTTCATTTTTTTTTCTTTTTACAAAACAATTAATCCCAGCAAGCTTCATTACTTTACTATTAAAATTGTGGTCAGGAAGTTCACAAACATACACACAAACAGGGGGTAACACATAACCTCCTTCCAACTTTTTGGCGGAGGTAATAAATAAGATTTCAACCAACAGATGTACACACAATAAAATCTATACATAAGTATGATAATTTGAGATAAAAAAACACTTGAACACCCTTAATTTGAATACAAAAATCTTATGTTTATTTACTATAAAGCATAAATTACCCATATGCCTAAACTAACATCTCTTTACTTTTATTAACCCTATATACATAAACCATGTGATATAATGAGAATAAACTATAAATTAGGAACAAACAAAACCGAGTATGCCTAATGTTCTGCGTTGGTTTATCACTGTCAATCTTTTTACACCTGTTATTAATACCTGACAACCCTACAGATTTCTTGTATCTGTCATTAGTCTTAATTTCACTTAACCAATGTGGAATTGCTACACCCAAAGTAGTCGTACGTGTGCGTGTCTGGTCAGTAAAACTACATTTACTGTTAAAACTACAGCGATATTAAGCGGTAAGAGCTACGCCCTCTATAAAGCTGGCCAGGGAGGTGCCATTGGATTGAGATTTTAATGCACAATGTCCTTAGGAAGAGGGATTCCTAGAGTAGGCCCTGTGAATCCCTCGGGGGAAGGAAAAGTTTATAAGTGATAGACAACGTAAAAAGTATGGCATAGTTGATAGACTGTTCTTCTTCTTTGTCTGCATCTTTTCCCACTTCTATGTGGGGTCGATGTTTCTGGCCAGCATTCTCCATCTACCTCTGTCCCACACTTCATCAAAAGGGATTAACCGGTGATGAAGTGTGGGACAGAGGTAGATGGAGAATGCTGGCCAGAAACATCGACCCCACATAGAAGTGGGAAAAGATGCAGACAAAGAAGAAGAAAAAGAAGAACAGTCTATCCACTATGCCATACTTTCTACGTTGTCTATCACTTATAAACTTTTCCTTCCCCCGAGGGATTCACAGACCCCACTCTACGAATCCCTCTTCCTAAAGACATGGTGCATTAAAATCTCAAGTATGGCATAGTTGAGAGACTGTTGTGAGCAATTAAAAGTTTACAAGATGGAAGTGATTTATTTGTTAAGAGAATGCAGTTAGGAGAGAGGCTGGGACTGAGATAAAGGTGGGATGTCTCCATGGCTATTCAACATCTTGATGGATGGAGTGATGGAGAGGTTAGAGAAATGACAGAGGATGTAGATGCCAAGTTGTGGATTAAGAAATTGTTTTTAAATTTCATGTTAAGTGATTAATATTTGTAGGTTGATAGAGTACTGATTGTCGGCAATAAAAGGAAACAGCTGAAACTAATAAAGATTTAATATTATTTACATGGGAAAACTAAATGAAACAGCTAAAACTGAAACTGATAAAGGTTTGATAGTATTTGCATGAGAAAACTAACAGTAAACATGAGCAAGAGTAAAGGAAAATATGTAAATGGAAACTAGGAAAATGGAGTAAAGAATGTTAGTATGGATGGTGAAAGAATTAAATGCGTAGACTCCTATAAACATCATGTTTCAAAAATAATGGATGATAACATAACGAGGAAACAGGCGAGTCACAGAAAAAAAGATTTGTAAGACTTGAACTGTCTATGGAAACCAAGGTGGGAATGTGTGATCCAACTGGTTTAACAAAGTGAAGTATGAATGTTAAATGCATAGGAAAGTAAAATGTTGAAGTTGTTGAGATGATTTGTTTTACTAGTATAAGAACACCTGACAGGTTAAGAAATGTGTAGTTAAGTAGGTTTATTTCTAAGGTTGCATGAATCAGACTATTTCACGGGAATTCGATCCATATGGAAACAATGGACACCAACAGTTTAGAGAAAAATGTATAATTCAGAAGCGCTAAAAGGTGGAGGAAAGGAAGGCTTACAAAACGTTGGGTAAATGACATATTGGAAAGGTGAGTCCTTGATACCCAAGGGAGTGAAAGTGTATGCAAGACTACGGTGTAAGTATGGCAAATTCATTCAGCAACCATTGATCATCAGCGTTTGGTTTCCAAAACATTCTGAAGTTTTAGGATTTTAACACTGACTGGCGACTGCTTGAAGTGTCCGCCACGATTTAAATTTACGCAGAAATACCAAATTTAATATCAATTACAACATTAGTTGATAGCGCGTGATGGGTACCCAACTTTTTTATATCCCATTAAAAAAAAGCTTAACACAGCACATAAAATAAAGAATAGTTACTCAATTTTAGTATATTTCAACAGACGACAGTCAACAAAGGGGTGGACAACTGTCACTCCGAAACTTGAAGGAATACTTTCAAAACTCTTGTTTTCTTTTTTTTTTTTTTTCCACTTATCCCATAACTGCATTTTGCCAATACTTCAGTTATTTCTTAGGTGACAAGTACCTCTCCTTATGGCCATCATGAGGTACAAAGTGATTATTCAAAAGCCTAATAAAAAATATCCTAAATATCCCTATTGGCTGTCAGCATTAAAAAGAAAAAAAAATCTACATTTCAGCCTACATGAATTCTGTCGCCTTCATTAACATTTTCTTCTTCTAAAATAGTTGTCTTTCTACGAATTGATTTGACTGAAATTAAAACTTTTTATAGTTGAATTTTGAATCTACTGGTTCTTTTGCTTATTGAGTTGTTCACTTCCTAAGCTAAGGACATAAAAAAAAAAAAAAATCCTTTCCGGGAGGCTACGTACTTGGTCACATTTGCCTTTCTGTTTGTTACATGGAATACGTATCAAACTATATGGAAATTGAAGCTACTTTTAAAAGTTCGTATGATTAATACTGGTTTAAATTCGATGAAGGTTAAATTTGATGTTTTTTTTCGCCTTAACTATCTTTCGTATTCATCTCCAGGATTATTATTATTATTATTATTATTATTATTATTATTATTATTATTATTATTATTAACTAAGCTACAACCTTGCTGGGAAAAACATGCTATAAGCGCAAGGGATCCCACAGGAAAATAGCCCAGTGAGGAAAGGAAAAAGATAGAACAGTGTGCCTGAGTGTACCCTCAAGCATGAGAATATCTACCCCAAGATAGTAGAAGACCATGGTACAGAGGCTATGGCACTACCCAAAACTAAAGAACAATGGTTTGATATAGGAGTCTACTAAAAAAGCTGTTTTTTGAAAATACAAACCCATATATTAATGAGGTTATGATGTAAAGCAGAGAGAGAGAGAGAGAGAGAGAGAGAGAGAGAGAGAGAGGGGGGGGGGGCGTCTCTTCATATCTTTCCTAAGAACGCTGACGTAATGTCAGCGTACGGATACCGTTGGCCCCTAGCAACTCAAAACCACCGAGTGACCACAATAATCGTGGTTTCTCGTTAGACAGTGAAGACTTCCTCGTATTTACAAAATACCGCCCTTTGGTTCATTACAGCTATGCACTTACCGGAAGATATTTCCTTTAAGGCACTTACGCAACAATCGATGAGTGGAAATTACGCAAGGTTACTTCCATTTCGAAGGGTAACATTTTGAACTAGCGTACGAGACCAAAATAGATATGCACATATACGCACGCACACCACCCTCTCCAAAGGATATGACTACTTCCTCTCCCCTATGCTCGGGGAGAGCTGAGCATGACCAAAAATAAGTATGAATATATAAAATATATATATATATATATATATATATATATATGCAAATGTATATATATATATATATATGCAATATGTGTATATATATAAATACCGTGTATATATATGTATATGTATATATATATATATATATATCATATGTGTATATATAGTAAATACCGTGTATATATATATATATGTATATATATATATATATATATATATAGTATATATACCCAGAGACTTACTAGATACTCATTGTAACGACTGCCAGACATGTAACTAAGTAGAGTCTAATACTAAATAGATTCCAGACTTGTTCAAATTGATGATGACGACTTATAAATTGGGCCCACGTAAACAGGCGTTGGGAACGGGGAGGCAATTCAGCATCCTGACACCTTCAATGCCAGGATGCCAGAAAACTCAAAATCAATCAATCAATCAATCAATCAGCGCTAGGGTACTTTGCAGTTGCATTATGAAGTTGAAGGAAATCTGAATAAAAGGAATTGACTAATGAACGGAAAACACTATCTAAAAAAATATACGTTTCTCTATTATTTGTGGTTACTAAAGTATTATTGTTGTTACAGTAAGACCATGTGCTACGTAATCTATATTAAGACAAAAAAACTGGTAGGACGTAGTAGAGGATCACAAAATTTCTGTAAATTAACTCATAAGTGAGAAATTATTTCAAACGTAGTTCACTAAGAATACTGCTTTGGCGTTCATATCCCACATATAATAAAGAGCAAGTGTCTGAATATATATATATATATATATATATATATATATATATATATATATATATATATATATGCATATATATATATGCATATATATATATATATATATATATATATGCATATATATATATATATATATATATATATATAGACGTTAATAGTTTACAAGGACATATCTGTTTTGACGTTGTTACTGTTTTAGAATAATTTATTGTTAACTTGTTCTCATCATTTATTTATTTCCTTATTTCCTTTCCTCATTGGGCTATTTTTCCCTATTGGAGCCCTTGGACTTATAGCATCTTGCTTTCCCAACTAGGGTTGTAGCTTGGCTAGTAATAATAATAATAATAATAATAATAATAATAATATATATATTCGGTTACGTTCCCTCCCTGCCCCTTGAGAAGGAGGGAGAGGGTGTAGTCCTACTCTGATATGAAGGGGTGCTTGTGCATGTGTGTACATACATATCTGAATGACGGGTCGCGTACACTAGTAGTAAAATAAGAATCATGATATAAAATGAATGTTTGAAAATGCTTGTTTAGTTTTTCAGTTGAATGAACAATTTTGGCCACCATTAGGGAAAAATAACTAGAGTGAAGTCTTAATACACGGAAGTTTTATTCATAGAAATTAAGAATTTGCTCTCATTAAATAAAAACTACTCTTGCAAAAATATTTGATGGATAAACTTACTTAAACTTGAGGTCTATGGGTCCAATGCCTCACTGTATATTCAAGTATGATATAAATCTTGTTTTGAGAGAAGAAACCCTGATGGTATTGAAAGCCTAGAAACAACCTTGCTTAGAAAAGCAGAATGAATCCAGCTAAACGGCACCAAAAACGAAAACATCTAATCCAGAGAAAAAAAATAGAAGTTAAAGTTTAAACTACAATTAGAAAATAACACATAAAACAAATAAGATACGCAATGAAGTGACATACAAAAAAAAAATAAAGAAAATGTGCCCAATAAAGAAACATACAAGTTTTACTGATTCAGCAACACATTACGGAAAACATACCACAATTCGTTTAATGAAGGAATAAAACCTCTAAAATATGGTTTTGCAGTGAACATCGCATGATATAAGGTGAGACGATTAGATTCAACCGCAAATTTAGTGTTATATGGTAATTGATATAGTTTGGGAAGATCTGCATCAAAGGATGACTAAATGCGCAGTGAGCTCATTGAACAACAGCGCCAGAACCGTATTTGAAAAAGAAAAAGTTTATTTATCAACAATTCCATATGCCAGTATAATGCTAAAGATTATGCATGGGAACAGTATCCAAACATGGGGAAAAAAAAAACCCCAGGTGAGAAAGCCTACTTTCCTCAATATGAAGATTCTATGCAGCTGACGAGACGAAACCGGATATGTCTCTTAAAAGGGAATTTGGAATAAACAATGACACCTTAAAATTTAAATGAGCTGTATGTATATAAGCATAACAAAATACCGGGGTAAGTTGGTACCAAAATACTAGACTCGCTAAAAATATTCGTATGAGTTTTAATTGTATCACCTTCATTCCTCAAAAATTGACACCATGCACTAATTTTAGCAGGATCTTTTTTAAGAGATCCAGCAACCACTATACACTCAGTGATTCGACTTACGAAAAGAGAGTAGAATCATCTGCATGAAAAAAAATTATTTCCAGGGCCAAACCCAAATACGATTTTGATATATAATTTGCATATATAAATTAAAATGTAAGGGGTCACGATTACTGAACTGAGAAACACCAGAGATTACTTTTACATAGTCGTTCTAGAGTCAAGTGTCTATCGATTGACACTCTTTGTAGTCCAAGACTTGAAAATTCAGTAAAGGTATCGACAAATGGTCCCCTAACTCCCATATATCCATATGTAGAAACATGTCCTTATGATTAACAAAGAGAGCAACAATAGAGTCAAGACCAATCATAATGACCAGAATTTGAGGATCTCTGTAAGTCACTGAACCATTGTTATAAGTGTTATCAATTGGGGCAGCTGATTTTTAATTACAGGTACAGTCATGAATACAAAAGTATAATGTTTGAATTGATATTAACAATTGAAAAAACATAAAAGTTTTATTCGGAAATAAAAGTTGGATAGTTTCATCTGCAACATCGAAAATCAACGCATGGACTAAAGGCAAAATTTCGGTTAGAATAAAAGAAAACTAAGAAATAATTAAACAAAATTTTAAGAGATCAGCAAGAACATTAAAATACCCTTATATATTCAATTAATAAACAACTATATAAAATGGCACTGTCTCGCTGTAAAAAGATATTTCTGGAATTATTATTATTATTATTATTATTATTATTATTATTATTATTATTATTATTATTATTATTATTATTATTATTATTATTATTATTATTATTATTATTATTATTATTATCATTAGCTAAGCTGCTACCCTATTTGGAAAATAAAGATCCTATAAGCGAGGGGGTGGGTTACAATTTTTCTATTCTCACCTTCAGGACGAATGAACACCAATGTTAGATGGACGTTTCAAACACTGATTTCTGAACTTATCAAAACACCCATTAGGGATGTAGTGAAACTCCCAAGGTGTAAACTATTCATTACAATATTCTAGGCAGCATCCAACTGGCCCATACCCGCACCCATTTTTGGCCTTCTACTTCTTGACCTCCATTCCCGCGTCCCCTCTTCCATCTTGCTGTCCATTCTCTCTTAATTTTGGTGCTGAATGTCCTTCCCGGTCTCAACACCGTGCAGGCTCATATGGCCCCAATTGGTAAGTCCTATTAAAGAGGTTTAGGGCCCTTCAAAAATGGCAGAGGAAAGGGACAGTGAAAATACCCTTGAGATTGAACACATATCCAAATGATCAGCGCCCAAGCCCTTGCTCCACCCAAGGTAGATCTAGAGAGGGCCAGGCAATTGCTGCCAAGTCCTATAGGCTCCCCAAATCCTCCATCCTTAGTTCACACGGGTCGTGAGATTGCAGACACTACAAGAAATTATCGAGTGTGAGCGGGACTATCTCCATTCCAACAGAACGCCAAGCAGGGACATTTCCAATAGGCCACCACAACCTCCAATTCACATGCCAAGAGCCCAAACTTTATGAAATTACTCAGAGCTGAACTCTGTTTACATTATTGTTACTGTGGACAGTTACGAAAGTCTTAGAATAGTGTGTTTGCTGCAAGCCAAGCATTTTACAGGATATTTTATAATTTTTCCATTTCATCTGCATCAGCCAAGCTATCATCGAACAGTTTCATACTTTACAGCCATGAATAAACTTCTGAAAGTCTCTCTTGCTAGTTACGCTGTCTCGACTAAACTCATATAAAAATCAGAATACCCTGTGTTTTTATGACTATTTTGCCTCTATATTTACCAAAGAAAAACTTGAAATTTGAAAACCAATATGTATAGCTTTGTATTGACATTTTTTATTTGTTTGTGCATATTATTCTACCACAACTGATAAAAATAACATCAAAATATAAAAAAAATAGGTTTTATAATACAACTGGTTTCTTTACATGTACCAATTATCATGGTTATAGGTGAACTATAAAAACAAGGAAATCACACACATTCAGCGAGAAATTACATATATAACTTTTTAATGATGCTTTAAAGTAAAAGTTAAATAAATAAAAAATAAATAAAACAAATTACACGAAAACCTCATGATAAGCTCCAAATAGTTACAAGCTTTGCAATATGAAAAAGATGAATTTGCAAAAGCTTATTTGAGAACAATATTCTGCGGAAATAAAAAGGTTAAGTGGGGCATGAGAAAGAGAATGGATTTATTTTGTTAACATTTCTTGGCCTTTGGTCATTGCAACAGATGGGGAAGAAATGAATGGCTTTTAAAGTTTAACCGATGAATAAAAATTAACGCGTTTCAAAATATGAAATATTTCGTTCCAGATATTCACATTCGTTGGATTTAATTCCTTTCAGAGAGAGAGAGAGAGAGAGAGAGAGAGAGAGAGAGATATTAGGTATCCATTATTAAAATATATATACATATATATATATATATATATATATGAATATATAAATATATATATATATATATATATATAATATATATATATA
>NC_090725.1:67018033-67025533 GCF_036898095.1 Palaemon carinicauda
ATATATATATATATATATGTATATATATATATATATACATACATATATATGTGTATATATACATACATATATATGTATATATATATATATATATACACACACATATATATATATATATATATATATGTATGTGTATATATACATATATATATGTATGTATATATATATATATATGTATGTATATATATATATATATATACATACTTTTTTATGCCCAGTTGTGTTTCACAACAATTTCACCTTCTATTATTTTCGCTTAATTATATATCCCATGATAGTTTTAGTACAACAATAACTATTAGAACTATTATAATAGTTCTAATAGTTTTTATAGTTTATAAAGCGATATTTATTTTAATATTGTTGCTCTTCTTAAAATATTTCATTTTCCCTTGTTCCCTTTCCTCACTGAGCTATTTTCCCTGTTGGAGCCCCGAGGCTTATAGCATTCTGCTTTTCCAACTAGGGTTGTAGCTTAGCAAGTAATAATAATAATAATAATAATAATAATAATAATAATAATAATAGTCGTATGTAGTTCTGTCCAGGTCGTTAATTAACAAAATTCAACATTACAAGTAGCGATATTCTGTTATGGTAAACACCAGTTCGCCAAATAAAGCCATAATGTTTTCGAATAGAGAGGAGGCTTGGGTGCTGATCATTTGTTTATCTAATCAGTCTCTCGGGCATTCTCCTGCTAGCTAGTGAACTATCACAGTCCCTTGCCTCTGCCATTTATGAGTCGCCTGTAAACCTTTAAACTGCATTGAAAAAGTGGATTGACAAAGGGGTCTACACTTCCATGTAGTAAAAAAAAAAAAAAAATGATCGTGTCTTGAAAGCAATAATATAACTTCACACGATATTAGTCGTACATGAATGATTACATCAGAAATGTAGTTAGTGTTAGTCATTTAACGAAAACTGTTTATAGAATGTTCAGGTCTTGGCCACCACTCAACAGGAAAAAGACAGCTTTAAAAAATCAAGGGCACTAAATTGTGTCTATCTATCTACCGCATAAGGTCCTTCTATTGCATAAGGTACGGTACCTCTTGTAAAATTTAAATTGCATGATTTGGTCAGTACAGTCTTATACCTCTGACATTCCAGCGAAAATTACTTTTATTGAATTTTCGCCCTGGCCTTGTAATCAGTCAATTCAATTTTCCAACCTTCTACTAAATTTATTCTTGGTCATTATGATAGATTCGCAGCATGGGCGTGTAGGTTTTTCGACAAATGGTGCGTTACATTAATCTAATTTCATGACTTGGGGAATAAAACCAACAGTTAAACAATGCGCGCACACTCTCTCTCTCTCTCTCTCTCTCTCTCTCTCTCTCTCTCTCTCTCTCTCTCTCTCTCAGCACTGCTGTTTTAATAGATGAATTTTGGAGCTAAAATTGAAAACCTGATAATAAACAGAAGGATCACAATGAAGTTCCCGTTGACTTCTGAATAAAAAAAAATTTCGGCTAAAATACCAAAGGTTGATTTAAGAATGCAGCTTAACAAAATAATATATATATATATATATATATATATATATATTATAAGCTATAAACGAAGCTCTATACCTACACGTGTGATTTACGGGTTACTCCAACTACCTATTTGTGTCTCTTATGTAAAGGTCAATATTCTGCCTCATATAAACAAAGTCATTATGTACAATAAAACAACAAATGCAGCCGTTTCTCGTTCACTGCAGGACAAAGGCCCCAGACATGTCCTTATTCATGTCTGTGCTTTGGCCAGTTTTCATCACCACGCTGGCGAAGGCAGATTGGTGATGGTGGGAGACTTTTGTCCGATCATTCAAAGCAAACCAACCTAGTGTAGGTGGGCCTGACTAGTACAACTTTGCTGATTATGGCGATACACACAAATCCTTTCACCAAGTTAAGGTATCCCCACTCAGAGAGTATAGATTAAATTATTTCAAAATGATCATGAAACTAGCTATATTGTGCGAGGAGTCGTTGGGTTATAACCGAGAGGAGAGGTGAATGCAACTAAACTTTATTAAACAGACATTGAGTTTATATACAAGGACTTGCGAGCAAGAACGTCGCCGAAAATTCAAACAAAATGAAATATGAGCTAGCATGCTTAAAAAGGTTGGTCTATTAACAGTGCAGGGAAGGGAGAGTGATAAGATAATAAAAAGCAGACCCGTTACAGTGAACGAGCATGTATAAAACACATGCGGTACAATATTCTATATAAATTACCCACCAAGCTTTACGCACAACGAAACCAAATACTCAAAACAATTTTCAAGCTCTCAAGAATTGAAAAATTTTCCAGATTCTTTTCAAAATGAAAAATTCGGATTTCCTTAACTTTTCTAAAAATGAGTAATGAGCTTATGCATAATACTTTATATTGCCCCACCCCTCTATATTCTTGATACAGCACAAGCGTTCACCCACTCTAATACCAGAAACCTATTTTCGTAAAAGAAAACAACTTGCTAAATCAATAGAAGTGGAATTGGGGATCAGACCAAGAAATACTAATAAAAAAGGATACTAAGTACCATAAATAAGAAAAAAAATCTGTCTACAACTGCACAATAACCGAGAACGCCTCGAAATACATTTGGAAAGCTATCTATCATTAACATACACGAACCGTCAAAAATGACAGCTAAATATTTAGATACTGTGCACACGCAACCCCTCTGACCAGGGTATGACTACTTCTCATCCTCTACCTGGGTGACGGGGATAAACAGAGTAGTTATACGTCCGGTAATGAGACTGAGCGTGACCGGAAAGGAATATATGTATATATACATGTATATATATGCATATATATACATATATGTATATATATATATATATATACGTATATATACATATATATACATATATATACACATGTATATATATATATATATATATACGTATATATACATATATATACATATATATACACATGTATATATATACACACATATATATATATATATATATATACTGTATATAGTGACACTTGCTCTTTATTACATATGAGATTCTTATATCCTGCCATGTTTTGAATACTATTCTACGCTGCGGTCTAATTTAGTAGACTTCTGTCTCAAATTTCTTATCTCAAAAATTGGAATTAATATCTCGCCCCTTCGTTTAATAATATGGAGATCTTCCAACAGGTAGGTTTTCAAGTTAAGTACCTCATTACATTGTAAAATTTTGCTACCCGTAATGATTAGATTGTGGAATGATCTTCTGTTGTAGAATCGTTTGAAATTAAAGATTTTGAATTTGATAAAAATAATTTTTATTACTAGGTTAACATGTCTCACTTGATAGCTTTTTATTTATTTATCAGGTTCTACGCATCTTTACTTATCATTTATTTCTTCATTTCTTTAATTATTTCTCTTGCTAGAAGGTACACCCGGGCAACGTATTCTATCTTGTTTCTCTTCCTCTTGTTATTCCAAAGTTTTTATAGTTTATATATGAAATTTTCATTTTAATATTATTATTTTTCTTAAACTTCTCTTTAGTTTTTCCTCATTTCCTTTCCTTACTGGGCTATTTTCCCTGTTGGAGCCCTTGGGCTTGTAGGATCCTGCTTTTTCAACTACGGTTGTAGCTTAGCAATTAATAATAATAATAATAATAATAATAATAATAATAATAATAATATACCTTTGCTTCTAATTTCTTCTGAACTGTGCTGCTTTCTCAAGTGAGGCCCTCGGGCTTAAAGCATTCTGCTTTTCCAGGCTGGGTTGAAGTTTGGCAAACAACAACAACAACAACAATAATAATGGTAATCAGATATCCATAGTCCTACAAAAGTAGGCCTAAAACTGTTTTCTTTCCTGCAATGCTTCGTCGCACCTCTCTTTTCCCCGCAAAGTGATGCAGTTGGTATTAATACATAAAACGAATTAACTGGTTTTAGTACATAAACACGAGGCGATTAGTTTTAGTACTGCACATAAAAAGTTAAATAAGGAATGTGAATATTTCAATCAGTCACGTTAAATTATATGCTGAAGCATGAGTATGCATTATAATACAGTAAATATTAAGGTTTCATTGCCATATGATGATTGCAAAACAATATTTCCCTCGTAAAGTCGGTTAAAAGTCGGTGAAAACGTATACAAATAATTTGTTTCAATTTAGGGCAAACTACTTTCAAGTAACCATTGTCTGAGTGGTGATACCTTGACGCGGTGAAAGGGTTTGTGTATCGCTATGATCAGCAATGCCGTACTAGTCAGACACACCTATACTAGGTTGGTTTGCTGTGAGGGATCAGACAGAAGTCTTCCACCATCATCAATCCGCACTGGCCAGCATGGTGATGAAAACTGGCCAGTGGCCAAATCCAAGACAAGAACTAGAAGAGGCACTCAGTGAGTCAGTAGAGCGCAGACCTCAGCCGCGACAGCTTATTTCTCGACCTTATGCCCGAAATAGACCTTGACCTTAACATGTATGAATTGGCGTGGATTTTCATGCACTCAAATATGAACCAAGTTTGGAGTCTATGTGACAATGATGTCCAAACTTATGGCTGATTACGTAAATTGAACATTTTACTTGACCGTCACCTTGACCTTCCAAAATTTAATCATTCTAGACTTTTACATAACAGTCAATACCTACAAGCTTCATTACTCTACCATTGAAATTGTGGCCAGGATGCTGTTCGAAAACAAACACATACACAATCACACAAACGTGGGGGGGGGGGGGTTAGTAAAACATACACCCCCTTCCAACTTCGTTGGCGGAGGTAATAAAGACATTTCTGAGGCCTTTGTGAACTAGAAACGGCTGCATTTGTTGTTGTTGTTGTTGTTGTTGTTGTTGTTGCTGCTGCTTTCAAGTGACGACAAAAAATCATAGGTGACAATGTTATAATTGCAAGGTCATCATTGATATTTATCTAATACATTTTTATGCAAAACTTCTTTAGACCGATATTGTAGCCGCACCCTGAGCAGTCGGTCTTGGTTATGGTAATTGGAATATTCAATTCATAATTCTTTTTTCTAACCTATTTATGTGTTTTCTGGCCCAAAAGTTCTAGAGCTTTTTTTTACATATCCGAACCCACTTTTCCTTATTCTTTAATAGAACGCTCTTTTCCTTATTCTATAACAACTCTCCTTTGTATCAAGCAAACTTTATATAAAGTTTGGTTGAACTTTTTAGTGGGCCTAGAGAAGTCTAAAAGCAGAAAAGTTGACATCAAATATACATGCGGGTAGACGACGAAGCTTTAATAAGAAAAGCACACTTAGAATTTAATTTATAGAATTTGGACCATATGGCCAGGCGATGGGCACAGAAAGGACAATCGTTGCCCCCAAAGAGGCTTCAGCTCAGAGGTAAAAGGGAACTGTTTCTTCGTAAATTAGCATCTCCAATGTCTTCTGGACCATTATATGTATAAAAAATAAAAGTTATAACAACGACAACTTCATAAATTATGATTAAATAAAATGATTTTCATAAAAATAAATAACATTAACACAATAAAAAAACAGTAAAGATTACAAAATTAAACTAAATGAAGACTGAAACTGATGACATAGAAAATATACAGCATTATATAAAAATGAAATTCCAGAAAAAAAGAGGTCATGAAAAATGACCGCAATGACTCGTGCCTTCATCAGATTTAATAAGTTTTCTCACCACCAAATAAAAGTCAAGGCCACAGGGGGTGACATAATGCACCGTCTCTGCGGTTTAAATCAACTTTCCATTGCATAATTTTTCTTGCTTAATAAACAGTATACAATGGAAACTAATGTAAACATATAGCATATAATACAGTGCTACTGTAATCTCCCCTATATAATAAAGAGCCCTAGTGATTTTAATCAATGTAAATATCAACCACAATTGCATATAATATCGAATTCTATCTTTGGGAATGTATATCCACTGGAATTCATTTATGATAACAGCTTCTGGCTAGGCAGAGATTCGAACTTATGCTTCTTAGTACAAACCGTGCCTACAGGAACTCTACCAATATGTGTGTGTATATATATATATATATATATATATATATATATATATATATATATATATATATATATATATATATATATATATATATTATATATATATTCATATATTTATATATATATGTATATATACATATATATATATATATATATATATATAAATACTGTATAAATACTGTATATATACTGTATATATATGCATATATATCACATATATATATATATATATATATATATATATATATATATATATATATATAAATATAACTTTAATGTCATGCTGAGGGGAGATGAGTAGTCATACCCTGATGAGAGGGGTACCCGGAGAGGTACACTCGGATACCAGACTCTCCCGCAACTTTCCGAACCAGAGGGTTGTAGTTAGGAAAGGGGGAGGGGGTGGGAAGCATTAAACTGTGTGTGTAACTATCTAAATGTTTAGCCGTCATTTTTGACGGGTCACACACACTAGTATGCTATAAAATAACAAGAGGGTTCTGTGAGCAGGTACTACCCAAACCGTGGGCCAAGGTAATCTCTTACTGCAAATTTATGTACAGTAGGAGCCAGTGGCAAGTGAGAATGACCCAGGGCCACAAGAAAGGAAGTTTTACTAACGAAACCAATACCTGCTGATTACCTTTCCTCCTACACAATAAACCATGGATAAGAATTTCTTTCTTTCACATTAACTAGAAAAGAGCGGACCTCTTGCACGGCAGCTTATTTCTCGAAACCAGCTTGTCTTTCCCAGAATCAATTTAAACGTATTTGAAGTCTGTGTGACAAACATGTACGAACTTGAAATTAAGATTAGGGTTAATTCGCACGTCCTTTTGCTCGACCTGGATCTTTGACTTAGGACTTTCAAAAGTGAATTATTTCCACGTCTCAAGTAATATTTAAATGTTTCACTACTCTATGAGTAGAATTGTGTCGAGAAAGTTGTTCACAGAAAAAACAGACAAAGGCGAAAGCATAGCCTCCTCCCCGCGCATACAAAGAGAGAGAAAATTCCTTCTAACGTGACAAAGGGTAAATCATACACACACACACACACACACACACACATATATATATATATATATATATATATATATATATACATATATATATGTGTGTGTGTGTATAGATAGATAGATAGATAGATAGATAGATAGATAGATATGTGTGTGTGTACATCTACTATATCCGGGATTCACACCAATATCATAGGATTGATAGAAAACTAGACAGTTAACTTATCCACTAGGCTATAAAGAAATATATCCCATTGAATATATAGACTGTCTGCTTTAATTGATTCAATAGGGTAAAACATTGATCTGGGTAGCTGTACTAACCAAGTATAAATTTGGTTAAGGTCTGTGACCATGTTAATCCCAAAATATAATTAATTTGATTTTAAGACTACTTGTAGAACAATATTAGAAATAAACTAAATCATATATGCTAGTGACATAACTATCATATACAATTAT
>NC_090725.1:67033033-67038033 GCF_036898095.1 Palaemon carinicauda
TGTAAATGTCATTACTCTACGATTAAAATTGTGGTAGGAAGCTGTTCAAAAACACACACAAACAGGGGGTAAAACATAACCGCCTTCCAGCAACGTTGGCGGAGGAAATAATAGACCGAGGCTTAATTTAACTAACAAATCCACCAAGCAGCACCACCACCACATCCTTCCCCGGCAGGTAACTATTAAAAAATCACAAATTTTAAAAGTAATCAATGCAAAATAAGAAGAATTACTTTTTAATACCAAGAGAATTCAGTTATTTTCTCCAATCGCTTTCAATAGTGACAACCTTGAATTCTCCCGTCCACTAATCAAAATAAATTCCCAGATAAATGGACTAAATAATGACTTGTCACCTCGATTAATCTTCCAAAATTACAGCTTGTATTAAATTAGAAACGATTCGTTATGTCAGTCACATCACTTATAATATGATTTTGCTTATACTTACAGACCCTGGAATAACGACAAGGTTTCAGTTTTCTCTCACGCAAAAAAATAACTTCAGTTGTTTATTCTTTCAAAAATATGAACATCTGAAATGATCAGAATACAAATATACTTCAGTGAAGACAGGCCTACTACTACATTGAGTTTTCTCTCGTATTTTCAGTTCATCATTTTAATAACTGGCCAATCTCAAATCACATCAGTTTTTCTCAGGTCTTGTTTCTACCCATGCCTAAAGAATATCTCTAACCCAGACATTCCTCTCTTTTATTTTTCCGTCTAAGACTAAACTCCGTCAAAAAGGCGTTAACTTTACAGGATATTTACCCTTTTCCCACATTTATATTTATCATCTTCTCATGCATCATTACTTAATTGAAAAAGGTAAACAATTAATTTCAAAAGTTTCTAATTTACTCGATTTAAAGGTTTAAAGGCCACTCATGAATGGTGCAGGCACGGGACAGTGACATTGCCCGAGCTAACAAGTCAATGCCCTAAAGACAGACCATATATCCATATGATTAGTGCCGAAGCCCCTTTCCACCCAAGGGCAGGCAATGGCTGCTGATGAACTTGTCCGGTATATCTATATGCTTACCCAAACGCCCCATCCTTAGTTTAAAAATGAGGTTGCAGACACTGCAAGAAACTATCAAGCTTTAGCGGGACTGGAACCCCAGTCCGGCAGAACGCAAGGCAGGTACGTTTCCAATAGGCCATCACAACCCTACTGTAACACACGAGTGGTCCAATAATTTCTCTCTTATCTATTCTCAGAAAACCATATTAATCATTAAAAGAAATAATAATTCCAAACCACCGGTTATTTTATAGACAAGGGCCTCACTGGAACAGAGTTAACTTCATATTGCAAAAATAAGAAAATCCATTTCTTTTTTGCCAAGAAACAAATAAATTACCTAAAAATATTGTCATTTGCTATTTCAAATCAAGAGAGAAAATCGGGAAAACAAAACTGTAAATTGACTAAATTCTGAGGCATTAAATTGGATGATACAAAATCGTACCTTGCCTGGATTATTATTATTATTATTATTATTATTATTATTATTATTACTTGCCAATCTACAACCCGAACTATAAGCCCAAGGGCTCCAATAGGGAAAAATAGCCAAGTGAGGAAAGGAAATAAGGAAATAAATAAATGATGAGAACAAATTAACAATAAATCATTCTAAAAACAGTAACATCGTCAAAACAGATATGTCCTATATAAATTATTAACAACGTCAAAAACAGATATGTCATATATAAACAATAAAAGACTCATGTCAGCCTGGTCAACATAAAAACATTTGCTCCAACTTTGAACTTTTGAAGTTCTACCGATTCAACTACCCGATTAGGAAGATCATTCCACAACTTGGTAACAGCTGGAATAAAACCTCTAGAATACTGTGTAGTATTGATATCTAAAATATCTAATAGAACACTATGCGCAATCATATAAAATACTAAAAAAACATTTTCGTTAAATAAAGCATTCAAATATTCTATTGGAAAATCAAGATATAAATACACAGGATTTAAAGAAAAAGTACAAGTTGTCAGTCTAATGTCAACATTATTATTATTATTATTATTATTATTATTATTATTATTATTATTATTATTATTATTATCCATCAAGATATATATACTCATATCTTTGGTGGCTATTCTGGAAATAGGGCAGCCATACTGGAAAGATGGGGTCATTTTATCTCAATGGCAATAAGAATGCCAAAATCTGAATTCATAGGTCATTATATGGACAGCATGCATCTTTTGCAGGCTTATGGGATGAAAATATTTGAAATATAGAGCAAATTTAACACCATTTTCTAAAAGTGTCAGCCACCTTGGGAATAGCCGTATTGAGGTGGCTGGGTTGATTTTGATTGATGGGGATAATCAGAACTCTCATACCAAATCTGTTCCTTGTGTCATCATTTGCACATTTTCGCCAAAACGCCACTCCACTGTGTACAAAGGTAAAATATTTAAACATTGTTATTGTAGGTGACATGCACACAAATAATAATGAGAAAAGCAGGTTGCTACAAGCCCAAGGGCTCCAACAGGTAAAAATAGCCTAGTGAGGAAAGGAAATAAGGAAATAAATAAACAATATGAGAAGCAATGAACAATTAAAATAAAATATTTTAAGAATAGTAACAACAATAAAATGAGATATTTCAAATATAAACTATAAAAAAGACTCATGTCAGCCTGTTCAACATATAAACATTTTCTGAAAGTTTGAACTTTTGAAGTGATACTGTTACATTGTTATATATTTTGTTTTTACCCATATGAATAAGACTAGTGTCCATTTCAATAACAGAGTTCTTGAATCGCGTTTGTATTATTTGTGCCAAGAGCAAATGACTCGCAACTTTATCCATACAAAAGTAAGTATATAGGCGGATGTGGAAATTTACTATACATTCATTTATGCTGTATATTAAGCGGTTCCCCATATTGTATGGTTTTCCACAATGTAAAAATTACAACTTCAGATAAACACATTTTAATCAGAGGAACCACTGAATTCTTTGAGATGTTAGATAACATATTAAGGGATATATGAATTTGACCCTGTGAGGACATTCAGCGCCAAGGTCAACAGGAATAATAATAATAATAATAATAATAATAATAATAATAATAATAATAATAATAATAATAATAATAATTAAAATAATAATAATAATAATAATAAAAGTAGACATCCCAATCAAAGATGGCAAACCCGCAGTTGAACTAAGAAGTCAAGGTTAAAACAGGTTGGACAGCGAGATCGAAGGGGGATAAAACAGCAACGGAGGTATAGTAAAAAGCTAAAAACTGAGCGCAGCTATGGACTGAAAGGACGTTGGAAAGACCTTTTAGTAAATGGATATAATGCAGAATTAGGTTTTTGACTTCCAAGTGGACTCGAGCATTCCCCAAACGCATTTTGTAAAAATAATTCCTGGTAAGAATCTATCATAACTCTGAACAATACGAGCTGGAGAAAGCTTATGTTTTATGTGGACCAGAGGACGCCTGCAAGGTACAATTAACTTGTGCAACCAACAACGTAACTAATTATAATGCAAACATAAAAATTGTCTGAAAATATACTTTACGTAAGAGTTTTGCATGCATCTACGATTTTTGTGTCCGTGTTTCAAATGTTTTCATCGAAAATGGAACTATCAGAAAACCAATATTTTACCATTAATCAAATTAATATTAGTCCTTGAAATATTTTACCTATGTAAAGGCAATTTATATATTACAAAATGACATTTTAATATAAAAACTAATCTACCTTTGTTATAGTTTGCTAAATAAAAGTTCAGTTTAATTACGCAAGATCATAATGAACGTAAACAGAATAATATATATCCTTAAAGACTTCACAATAACTAAGGCTTTCATATTACACTAAACAAATAAATGAACACGGACAAGTCCTCCGAAGACGCCTGACGTAAGCAGACAATTGTCTTATTTAATCAAACTGACGCCAAACCTCCGACCACAGTCTTCCCTCAATATAAAATGACCTATTGAATTTTCCCATGACATTCCATGACCTAAGGCTCGCAACCTTTGCTAACCGCAAAACAATATATTCGGATACTTCTTGTACGCACTACTTTAGTCTTGTTACGATTGGCCAACCTTATTTGTGGAATACGGTAAGGCAATCGTAACAATTTAGCAGTTCGTTTTTTGTTGTTTTTGATTGCCCCACATTAGCCTGCATTTCAAATAAGCTGGGACAATAAAAAAAAATACTACAACAACAACAACAACAACAACAACAAACAACTTAACTGTTACGATTGCCCAACCTCGTTCCATATTCGGTTGGGAAATCATAACGGAACAGATCAGGCTCAAGCAAATGAATGATCATTCTGAGAAGAAGAGAAATGATCAGATATTGTATTAACTTTTCCATACCTAAACAAAGCAGTGAAACAACGATAGTTACTCATAATAAACTCGGTTCGATATGCATTCGTGTTATCAGGGTTAAACTTTCACCATTACATCATATATGTATGAATATCCCGAAGGACGGTTCCTTGGCCTGAAATTGGCCTGAAATTCGAAATTGTAAATATAATGAATAGAATTTTCTATTTTGGATGAAGTGTTACTGTGTGAACTGATCAAAACTAGAAAACACTCGAAGTGCAGACCTCCACCCCAGCAGCTTATTTCGGTCGACCTTATGCTCGACCTTGACCTTGGCTTTTGACATAGGACTTTCAAAATTTAATCACTTCCACGTCTCAACATAGCATTTAATCCCTGAAGTTGATCACAAACAAACAGACAACCAGACAAACAGAGGCGAAAACTTAACCTCCTCCCAACTTCGTTGGCGGAGGTAATCAAATCTCAAGCACATTTCCATGATTACTGTAAATATATTATTAGGGTAAAGATATATAAAAAATTAATTTAAAGCAAGTGTTCATAGTAGCTTGTTGACCAATGTGTAAAAACGTAACTAAGGGTAAATCAAACAATGATCCTTT
>NC_090725.1:67043033-67068033 GCF_036898095.1 Palaemon carinicauda
AGTAAAGATCAGTTTCTCGTCACAGAAAGTAACACTTATTCAATGTGGAATTACTTCTACAATTATCTTACTGAGATAAATAGGTTATAAATATTCAATCATGGATGAGAGAGAGAGAGAGAGAGAGAGAGAGAGAGAGAGAGAGAGAGAGAGAGAGAGAGAGAGAGAGAGAGAGAGTCTCAACTAAGTCTGTTCTTGTAACGACCATTAGACAAGAAAAGAAAAATAGCAGAACCCGCCTCAAGAAACCACGAGAGAATTAAAAGTTGTTAAGAAAAAGCTATTCTTAAAAAAGAAAAAGAAAAACTGGACTGACATTCTCAACGTAAAAAGATAAAAAAAAAAATAAAAATAAACGGACCAGCTGGAAATGGTGTTATATAATCATGGCAGCCTCCGATTCAATTAACCATATAAGGTACGAACCAGGTTACCTGGGTACCATGGCAGCACTTTCACTGTATAGAGCATTCGCATTGATAATCCGATGACACAACCGCAGATAATAGATTTGCAATCTTGTACTCTGGCGGGAAGCGGTGCTTGACCGGGTAAAAACTGACCGCGTAATTCCAGTAATGGTCGACCATTCTCCATCATACTTTATTGGATCCAAATTGCGCTTAATGTTGATGTTGCACTTTCCATTCATAAATGTTTAATGTGCGTTTGTTACGAAGGAAAATTAGTATGATGTAGTCGCAAAATAACATTACCGGGGAGAGATGGTACAGTACATGAGTATGCCTATATGAGAGAATGATCAAGAGTAAGAGGGTATTAGGATTTATTAAATGTATCATCAATAACAAAGAGGATAAACAGAAAATACTGAACAAAACACAAATGTGCTTCTTTACAAATCAAAATTAGGAAGAGGCAGTCCCAAAAATAGCATTACCGGTAGCATTGGGGAGAGATGGTACACAAGTAGGCCTATAGTCTATATGAATGATCAAGGGTAGGTAGGTATTAGATAACGAGAATAATTTATTGAATACGTTATAGATAACAAAAGGAATAAACGGAAAACACAGTACAAAAAAAAAGGCAAAATACAATGTAGTGTAATGGGATTAAAGGCAAAAAGGAACAGGACTAGAGAAAATACTAAAATAATCAACAAAGAAAATCAATAAAACACGGATCTATCAGTTAACTAAATGAAAATATATATATATATATATATATATATATATATATATATATATATATATATATGAAGTTGAATTGGAATAAAATTAAATTCAACTAAAATGACGGCATAAAACTACCGCAACGAGCACGATATAAAAACAAAAACCCAATAGAGCGCTGAACAGAAGCGAAAAACATCAATCAACTTAAACCAAACAAAGCAAATAGATACGAAATAGGAACAGACATAATAAAATGTGATAAAAGCAGTTGATAAATGAGCTTGTAGAATAACCTCACAGGGAACATTGGGAAGGATAAAAAAAAATTAGGCACAAGATTCCTGCATACTGAACAACACATACTAAACAATAATATAAGAAAAAGAACAAACAAAAAAAAAGAAAAAAAAAACCAGCACAGCCAGACGCATCTTGTAAAGCAAGCACAAAAGTAAAATGAAAATGAAAGCAGAGACATGATGGGTCACCCAGCTAGGGGATGGGGAGAGGGATAACTCGTCAAACTTTCTCTAAACTCTCCCCATCTGATAACCCACCACCACCCAGCCCCACCAATGACCCAAGACCCATGTGCACTCCACGCCTCTTTCGGGTAAATGATAGAATTTCTCTCGGTTACGTAATTTTATCTTTTTATTTCCCAGTGTTGATCGAATGCTTTACATAATAATTAATAAAATTGCATAGTATTGGTGCAAGCATTGTCGTATTCAATCGAGCAATTTGTTCATTTGTTAACGACTCAAATGTAGCAAGTTATTGGAATGTTCTAGAAATGATTGACAATAAAAGACGAAACTTGCCAGTGACTACTTTTTCTTACTTAATCACAGTATTTCATTCTGGGTATAAGTGGTATGAGAAATCCAATTTTTTATGACAATGTGGAGGAAATATGTACTGTATTCCATAAATTGAAATGGTGATTTCTAAATTAAGGAAATTTATATTTAGACGAAAATAATGAAAGAAAATAGATTCTTTCCCTCGAAGTAGGACAGTCTTTGTAATCCTCTCATATAGGCAATGCCGTAAGAAGTCAAGAGCTTTCTCGTTTATTTCTACGTGATGAAACGAAATAGTAAGTTTAGATAATGAAGCAGCTCCTCTAGGAGAAGGACACTCCTAAATCAAACCATTGTTCTCGAGTCTTGGGTAGTGCCATAGCCTCTGTACCATGGTCTTCCACTGCCTTGGGTTAGAGTTCTCTTGCTTGAGGGTACACTCGGGCACACTATTCTATCTTATTTCTCTTCCTCTTGTTTTGTTAGTATTTATAGTTTATGAAGGAGATATGTGTTTCAATGTTGTTACTCTTCTCAAAAATTTAATTTTTCCCTGTTTCTTTTCCTCACTGGGCTGTTTTCCCTGTTGGAGCCCATGGGCTTGTAGCATTGTGTTTTTCCAACTAAAGTTTTTAGCAATTAATAATAATAATAATAATAATAATAATAATAATAATAATAATAATAATAATAATAATAATAATAATAATAAAAGACAGCACGAATCTACAACCATTTAAAGTATTCCAGAAAAGATTACTCAAACGGCTTTTCGTTTCGATTCCAGGTGCCTCCTTCATTCGGAGTAACTGTGCAATTTTAGCCAGCCGCAAATACCAGCTGTGGTGTTAAAACACAGATCTTCAGCGATAGCTTTGTCAACTTCATATCTACAAGATTTTTACTTTCATCATTTAGTGTTACCTCTCCACATATTTTGTTAAAGGATATGCTAATAATGATAATAGCTATAATAATTTCTACATTATTTTTGGATAAGCTATCACTATAAGACTCGAGTCAATGAGCCTCAAATAAACACTTTAGTGACAAGTATTTCATCCATTGTGAGTAAAGAGAGATAAAGCGTGGACGTTGTGACAAAACATCCAGAACTTTTATTATTATTATTATTATTACTTGCTAAGCTACAACCCTAGTTGGAAAAGCAGGATGCTTTAAACCCAAGGGCTCCAACGGAGAAAATAGCCGAGTGAGGAAAGGAAATAAGGAAAAACTACAAGAAGTTCAAGAACAACATTAAAATAAATATTTCTTATATAAACTATAAAACCTTGAAAATAACAAGAGGAATAGAAACAAGATAGAATAGTGTGCCCGAGGGTACCCTAAAGCAAGAGAACTCTAACCCTATTACTAATGAAATATATAGTATCATTATTAAAACTGCTACCGTGCGTTTTTAATGGTGCCATTCGTTGTACAGACGAATGTCCAAAGACTTTGATGAAGCGCTGGAAACAGGTTACAGATAACGGACACAAATGACATCACAAATACGAGAAAAACTGGTCTGACAGTGTTTAGAAATTACTGTAAAATTAAATTATTCTCTACGGGATTCCATTGCACTCAAAGGCGTGGATGCATCAAACAATATATATATATATATATATATATATATATATATATATATATATATATATATATATATATATATATATATATATTGTTTGATGCATCCACAATATATATATATATATATATATATATATATATATATATATATATATATATATATATATATATATATATTGTTTGATGCATCCACGCCTTTGAGTGCAATGGAATCCCGTAGAGAATAATTTAATTTTACAGTAATTTCTAAACACTGTCAGACCAGTTTTTCTCGTATTTGTGATGTCATTTGTGTCCGTCATCTGTAACCTGTACATATATATTTATATATACATATACATACATATATATACATATATAAATATATATATGTATATATATATATATATATATATTTAATATATATACATATATAAATATATAAATATATATATATATATATAATATATATACATATATATATATACATATATATAATATATATACATATATATATATATATATATATATATATTCAGACATTAGCTCTTTACTGAACTATATAGGGGAGATAATTGATTAGATTTAAAATAAAAATCATAAAGCAATGGGCTGGGGACCATGGGGCCATTCAGCACCCATGTGTAACTGGGAGAAACCTCAGTTGTATAAGAACGTCAAAGTCGAGAGGTTAATCGGCAAAATGGATGAAATGAAGCTGATGTTGTTGCTGTTTTAAAAATATTTTATTTCAGTTGTTCATTATTTCTTATATCGTTTATTTAATTCCTTATTTCATTTCCTCACAGGGCTATTTTTCTCTGTTGGAGCCCTTGGGCTTATAGCCTCTTACTTTTCCAACTACGGTTGTAGCTTGGCTAATAATAATAATAATAATAATAATAATAATAATAATAATAATATGGTAAAAGGCTAAAAAGTGAGTGCAGCCAAAGTTAATGTGCGCTACGTGAGACTCACTGAAAGCTCTATCCCCCTACCGGACGTCCCTATCATAACCTAACAGTTTAAAGGTTGCTCATGAATGACAGAGGCAAGGGACAGTGACGATGTCCTTGCAGGACAATGCCCAGAGTCTGTCCACATATCCATATGATCATCGCCCAACCCCCTCTCCACCCAAGCTAGAACCAGGGAGTGGCTGCTGATGACTCAGCAGATAGACTTACAGGCTCCCACCCCCCTAACAAACGTCCTCTCCTAAACTCACAAGGATGGTCAGGCTGCAGACACAACATAGAAACTCAAGTTAAAGCCAATGGGCTCAGCCACCGATTCCGACACCTTTATCCATATGCTTCATGAAGGAACCATACAGCTCCTGGATTTTAAAAGCAGACTAAAGCAACCACTTCTTCTAAGTATTTCCTTTTCATACTTTCTTTATCTATACACAAAATGGTTACTTAAAATCTATAACCCACCAGAGAGCACTAGGCCTCCTGCAAATCAATTTTCTCTCGAATAAGATATGGACATTCCTTGTATATCATCACTGACAATAAAAGTAATATTAAACCAGGTGACTAAACCGGTTGGCGGTTTACTTTCCCTGGTTTGGCCTCAAGCGAAGAAAACTTAATCTTACCTTCATTCGGTGTTTCCACGAGTGTTTGCATGTCGTTGCACATTCTTTATATGCTTTTTTATCTGTATTTTCTCTTCCCTTATACGTCTTTTTGGTTACAAACTTGGACTAGACATTAATACTTTCACGCTAGTCTTGTACGAAACACCATAAAAAGGAAAGGCAAAAAGAAATATTTAAAACATTCATAGTTTGAATTCTATTAAACACCTTGACTGATTTCATTATGTGCTGAAATATTCTTTAGCAACAATTTCCCAGTTTACATTAAAATACCGGGTGTGTGATGAAGTCAAATTTAATGTAACCTACGAGGTAAGTTTCGGGAGCTTATAGGTCTATTTACTGGCTCTCCCGTGTCCTAGCTTAGGTGGAGAGGGGGTCTTTGGTACCGATCAAGTGACCCTATTGTATGTAAATATGGTCAGTCTCTAGGGGATTGTTACTCTCCCTTGCCTCTGCCATTCATGGGTGGCCTTTAAACCTTTATTGATCCTAACTTTCTGTTAGGCAGGGGGACTTATGATATGTACATTAAATTTATGTGTATTATGTTATATATAGGGCCTATGATGAAGATTATTTTAGCCTACTAAGTGTTAATGTAAAAATAAAATCATTGTAACCCGAAGATGTGTTCTGGAACAAGTGTTTCTGAAATCCTCTCATAACTACTGTACCGCCACTGGCCCCCGTGCATATTGCATGATATTAGCCCTGGATACTTCTAGTCCTACTGGAAAATTCGGGTGAATTGGTCCCTGATATATAAGGGATTAGATATATGATAGAATTAAAAGCCCAAGCTTGGTAGGAACCTGTTAGGGAGAGAAGATCAAGAGGGAGGCATATACTAGATGGCGGGATAAGGTGAAGGAAGATCTAGAGAAAAGAGATTTGGTGGAAGAGGATGCCTTTTATCGAAGGCATTGGAGAGGGGGCATCAGGCAACCGACCCCTTAATGTAGGGATAACGGTGGGGAAGAAGATATATAATGGGATTACAAAGGAAATTATGATAGATTACTCGAGTCCCATATGTGGATGAGATCATGGTGAGAGGTAGATGGAGATGGTTTGGGAATGCTCTTTGCACTCCCCAAGAGAGATTAGTTCACCAACAGATTAACTGGGCTCTACAAAGCATAAGGAGAGTTGGAAGACCCAGGCTTACATGACTGAGGACTATGAAGGGTGAAGTAGATGATGAGCGGAGAAGTGCTGGAGATAAAAAAAAAAAAAAAAAAAAGATAGAGACGTCTGGCGATTCGAGTGGCGAAGTCTAACCGAGGCCCTTTGCGTCAACATGCGTGGGAGATGATGATAAGATAAGGAAAAAGCAAGCGCATTGGCGATGAGATTTGACTCATTTATTTTAGTAAACACTGCTCGTGTGGAGGCACTTCTACGACCAGGAATTTTGAATCTCATTTACAACGAAATAAAGTCTTATAGATACACTGTTAAAAATAACCGTAATGTTAATCGGAAATTCTCCGTAAAAATTTACTGCTCTCAGTAGTATTTCAGTAAAATACAGGCGACCGTAATTTTACCATATTTTGTTCTTATCTTTTACGGGTTTGTGACCGTAGTATCAGTACTTTACGTCAATATATCCGTTTTTAAAACGGTAAAAATCCTGGAATAAATTTTGCCAGACATTTACCGTTTTTTAATGCAAATTTCTAACAGTGTAAGGAAACCTTGGAAAATCGAATAAATATCAGAAGCTGTGTCCCTGCATATCAACCTTTATATCAGAAAATTCGTCCTGAAAAGTCCTTCAAAATTGAAGATAAGCATCATCATCTGTCTCTAACCACACAGAAACATAAAATCAAGTCCTACATTTCCGTATAAACTAGATTGGGGGTGTTGTGAGTATTCCCTGGACCTTGTCAAATATTGTAAATCATTATGTTAAATCTTAGAATATATTTATTGATCTAGTTTGCTGATTATTATTTTATTTTGCTGTTACGGGTTTGACAAATCATTTATTAAGGGAATAAGTCAAATTGAGTAGATTTTATATATAATCTACGTTGTGTAATTCCTGAACGTAACAGTTTCAAGTTACATTTTCACGTTGAAAGAAAACGTACTACAAAGTTTTCAAGTTAAAAAATCTACAAGTGATTACAATACAAGGTTTGTGAATACAAGAAATTCACGATAGACCTCTATAATAGGGCAGAGAAGGAAAATGAAATGGTCACTGGCGCTAAGGTAATCATAATGTTCCCTTTCATTTATGTTGAGTAATTAATAGGAGTATCTAACATGTCAATTTCCGTTGCCTTATTACCGTAAACAAAAATATGGCTTATTTTCTTGATGGAGCTCTTGGGCTTATAGCATCCTGCTTTTCCAATTAAGGCTGTAGCTTAGCAAATAATAATAATCATCATTATCATCATCATCATCATCAACAACAACAACAACAGCAACCACAACAACAACAACAATAATAATAATAATAATAATAATAATAATAATAATAATAATAATAATAATAATAATGTTTTTACTTCGTAGCAGCTTCAGCGAAAGCTCATGCTTAACCTATGTTAGACCAATGGTACAAAATAGCAGCAGATGCGGACAAGGTCTCTTCTCCATCTATTACAGAAACACTGTTGCCTTAGGACATGCTTTTATAACATTAAACCAACATCGCAACCGACGAAAACCTTCAAGGACGCAACATAAATAATGACGACCAGCGCACAGCAGATTCACGGCAAGGTTAAGGAAGAGCTTTCCAAATGATTTTACCCTACAGCTAAACGGTAATTTAGAGCGGTAGAAATAATAATTGGGCAGCTGTGATTTAGAAATACAACATCAATCAAACGCAACACCAAAATCACGTCAGTAACTTCAAGAAAATCTTTCCTTACGTCTATTAGCGATATAATATTCTGATATTTAAATCAATTCTGAGCGCTGAATTTTTACACTGACGCAATTAAAAATAAAACAAACAATTAACATTCTAACTGCAAACACATCTCAACAGGGAAGATTTTAAAAGCAGGATTGAATTCACGAGGCCTGTGAAACCATTTATTATTATTATTACTTGCTGAGCTACAACCGTAGTTGGAAAAGCATGATGCTATAAGCCCAGAGGCTCCAACAAGGAAAATAGCCCTGTGAGGAAAGGAAACAAGGAAAAATAAAATATTTTAAGAACAGTAACAATATCAATATAAATTTTTCCTATACAAACAATAAAAACGTTAACAAAACTACAGGAAGGTAAATAAGATAGAATAGTGTGCCCCAGTGTACCCTCAAGCATGAGAACTCTAACCCAAGGCAGTGGAAGACCATAATACAGAGGCTATGGCACTACTCACGACTAGAGAACAATGGTTTGATTTTAGAGTGTCCTTCTCCTAGAAGAGCTGCTTACCATAGCAAAAGATCAGTCTCTTCTACCCTAACCAAGAGGAAAGAGGCCATTGAACAGTTACAGAGCACGTAACCCCTTGGGTGAAGAAATGTTTGGTAATCTCAGTGTTGTCAGATGTATGACAAAAGAGGAGAATGTGTAAAGACTACTCGGTGTCTCTGTAGGCAAAGGGAAAATGAATCGTAACCAGAGAGAAGGATCCAATGTAGTACTATCTGGCCAGTCAAAGGACCCCATAACTCTCTAGAGGTAGTATCTCAACGGGTGGCTGGTGCTCTGACCATCCTACTATCCCTGGCGACCAATTGCAACAAGGTGACGGGAAATTCCCGCAGTTATACAACGAAGTAAGAGTTAAATATGAAAAAGGAATCGGACAGCAAGAAGAAAGGAGTAAAGCGGGACTACTTAGGCTAGTTTTAGGTAGCTTTGCCGTATGAAAGACGGCCTCTTACGTTGGTAGCCCGTTGAAGAAGGAATGCAAAGAGCATTGGGAGAGCGGAAGACAGCTCAGAATCAGCTGTAGACTACTGCATAAACCATAAACAATCATCATCGTTCAACAAACAGCCCTGGGGCTATTGTATGATTCGTGGGAATAACGGATACTTAATCATAATGGGAAAAAAAACAGGGACTTTGAGTAAATTTCCCCATAATTTAGCAAGTTACATATTTATTAACGATGAACAAACAAAACTTTCCCGCCATTGTATCTAGTTCGCTATTTAACTCGACCACTGAAATAATCAACCCTCTCGGGGGATTATGACCGAAAGTCTGATTAATTATTTTATATTCTACAGTATTCTGACAGATGACCAACAATATCTCCTATAGGTTACGACTGTCGTTAATTCTTAGTTAGGCAGTAAGTTGGCCAGGGCACCAGCCACCCGTTGAGATACTACCACTAGTGTGTTATGGGGTCTTGTGACTGGCTAGACAGTACTACATTGTATCATTCTCTCTGGTTACGGTTCATTTTCCCTTTGCCTACACACACTGAATAGTCTGGCCCAATCTTTACATATTCTCCTCTGTCCTCATACACCTGACAACACTGAGATTACCAAACAATTTTTCGTCATTGAAGGGGTCAACTACTGCACTGTAATTGTTCAGTGGCCACTTTCCTCTTAGTATGAGCAGAAAAGACTCTTTACCTATGGTAAGCAGCTCTTCTATAGGAAGGACATTCCAAAATCAACCTGTTGTTCTCTAGTCTTTTGTAGTGCCATAGCCTGTGTACCATGGTCTTCCACTGTCTGGGGTTAAAGTCCTCTTGCCTAAGGTACACTCGATCACACTATTCTATCTTATTTTTCTTCCGCTTATTTTGTTAAAGTTTTTTTATAGCTTTTCTTTGGAGATATGTATCTTAATCTTGTTACTCTCAAAATATCTTATTTTCCTTTTTTCCTTTCCTCACTGGGCTATTTTCCCTGTTGGAGCCCTTCGGCTTGTAGCATCCTGCTTTTCCAACTAGGGTTGTAGCTTAGCAAGTAATAATAATAATAATAATAATAATAATAATAATAATTACTTGTTAAAATTCGTTCTTACACATACGCACACGTAAGAGGGGTTCTAAGCCTAAATAACGTTTCTTTAGAGTAATTTCAACTAAAACTTTCCTAGAATGCGATATATTTAGAGATGCATGTTCTCAGAAAATGCAATTTACAAATGGAATATTAATCTTTTTCATGGAAATGGCAATATTTATCTTTAAATAAAGTTAAGTTCATGAATAACGTATACCGTACACTTAGGTTCAACTTAAATCTTTATTTCTTGCCCTTTTATCTAATCGATTGGTATTAATAAAATAAAAATAAAAATGTCTATTCTTTCCAACGTCTTCTAGGTATAAATCCATAATACTCAAAAGAGGAGACGAGAAAATAAGGAAAGTTTAAATTTGGTAAATATGAATTTATTGTCGCGAACGAAGTGGGTAACCTTATATGAAATCCCAAAATTTTCGCGAACGAATCTCGCCCAACCCATAGTCTAGTCAACCAATAGCCCAGTCATTCCCTTTTATCATTATCGCCGGGTGGGGGAGGGGGGGGGGGGAGCAGCTGATATTTTCGGCGGCGGGGTCCGGAACTCCCATTCCAATAATAATATATTCAAATGAAATTTTAAGGGATTACTGCTGGCCAAACAGAACCTTTGGTTAAACAGCTAAAAAATAACTGTTGAAACGGCTAGAAAGAAGACCAATAATACTTTAGATATAGGTATTCTCCCATGACTCGATGTCGGCCACTTCACCCTCAGTACGGCCATAGGGATAAATGAAAGGCTTAAGTCCACATGCCAGAAAAAGAAAGTTAAATTTATGGATCTTTGGGACACTTCCAACGGCAAGAAAATTTTTTACACAATAGACGGAACACACTTTAGTGAAGATGGCAAGAGAGTATAAGGAAACCCACTTAATCTCGCCCAGTACAATTATTTAAACACAGTAAACCAAGAACATATAGAGGAAATACGGCAGAAAACTTGGATAATGCAGATAAAAGTAAAACTAAAACACTAGTAAATCAGGGAAACAAGCAAAGCCACAGAGGAAGAGAAAAATGATGGAAAATTTCCTCAGGGTGGCACAATTCCATGCTCAGTCAGTTAGAAACAAAATGAAAACCTTCAGGGCAATGATAGCTAGTGAGGAACTAAAGGTCATAGGTATTACCGAGACCTGGATTAAAAAAAAAAAAAAAAAAAAAAAAAAGGATTTTATCTGAGGATACGAAATCCCAGGTTTCGAACTTGCCAAGAAGAATGACTTTAACAAAAAAGGTGGAGTGATAATGCTCCATGTTAAAAATCACTTAAAACCCATAGAAAATTAAATTAGAAACCGAATGTAAAGTGACAGGTGCAAATATTAACACCATGGGAAGAAACATGTCCATACTGGTAACATACAGACCACCACATCAAACACAAGAACAGGACGAAGAACTGTATAGACAACTTTGACAACAAGTTAACAATAAGCTAGCTGTCCTAATGGGAGACTTCAATGCAGCAGTAAACTGTGACACTATGAATTCTACATCAAACACAGTGGGTCGATAAACCAACCAGGGGAAACAACATACTAGATATTGTGCTAACAACAGAACAAAATTTAGTATCCAGTGTTTCAGCAGGCGAAAATATTGGCAAAAGTTACCACAGAATAATTAGGTTTCAGTTAAATATTCATCTAGAAAAAAAAGGAAAATTATAAAAAAGCTAGACTACAGACGTGGTAACTAGATAAAACTGGAGGAATACACTACACAGGAAACATAATTCAATGGGTGCACAGAATTCTATTTATAAAATTTCTGAGTACAAAAAGGCAAGCCGAAAAGTAAATAAACTTATTAGAAAGGCCAAGATCAATGAAGAGAAAAGAGTGGCTTCAGCTAGTAAAGAAAACCCAAAAGAATTTTTTTTGCATATGTAAACAGTAGAAAACCAATCAAAAACAAAGGTATCCCATTAAGAGACTCGGAGGGTAATCTTATAACTAATAATTTGGAAAAAGCCAAACTGATCAATGCATATTTCACAACTGTATTCACTGGGGAAGAATCAACGACCCTCCCCGAACCAGCTACCAAATATGAAGGGCCACAACCATTAATAAAATCCAAAACAAAACAGCATCACCCAAGATTATAACAATACAACCAACAAATGATTGGTAACAGACTACTAAGAAGGAGAACTACAGTAAAAACTTTGAACCAAAGAAGGAAGGGGACAGAAGTAATAGAAACTGGCTCAAAGAGGAATCCTTGATTTGTGACATACTATCCAAAATAAAAGAAATGCTAAAGCAGAAAAGATTGTTCAGTTTTTTGTTGTATATGGTATTGGTTATCAAAATTGAATAACCCCTTCCAACATACCTGGAATAATGATACAGTATTTTATTAGTTAAGAATATTCCTATCCCATCATCTTCGCAGATTTGTCGTCTTGTTGGATAGGATAAAATCAGAGACTTCTTCTTAAAATACATTTAATCTTGCTGAGATCTACATTACAGCTCTACTCTCTGACTTGTTGTGACTCTCGAGTGAGAATATGTAAACAAAACTCGTACACATACATAGAGAAAACAAAATTGCATCGCTCTCAAAAAGATCGAATTGTGCTGCAATACAAAAGTAAGAAGAATCACATCCTAACTTTAGGACAGCTAATGAATGATTAAATCCTTCATAACATACGCTACTACACCTATGAACTGTGCCGAAACACGTTCTAACAATGCAATACTGTGCAATCATTTCTCTTAAGACCCGTAGCACATACAGTATTACAGTAAAAAATGCATAACATTTTCTATACAACAAAATGAAATTGCAACATTGCATGGCTTTCAATAGCCAACATGTGTAATTATTGCAGCCTGGAATTATCAGTTCCCCGAGTTCTACTCACCTGCGATTGTTTGCCATTACAAGGTGTAAATTCTACAATCATGTGGAAAGAAAAACAAATAGTATTGCATTAATTATAGACAATGAGATAACCTGAATTTCAAGCTCAACCAGCATGTGATGAACCTGCCAGAATTATGATGAGGAGCTTACTGCTTGACGCAGTTGTGTAGGCTCATATTTTAGTGATTGGCTAAACCCTATCCTTATGTTCCTATGTTACTTTTGATTTTACATGAACTCGAACAATAATAAAGCTCTTAGCCTTTACTTTTATGTAAGGGCAAGGGGTACATGAGGAAGATAATGACAGCACACGACTATATAAAAAAAGGGAATAAGTGAGTTGTACACTGAGGGAGTCAATGAGGCTTACATACTTGATAAAGAAAAAGCCACAGAAAAAATGAGGCGATATGGAGTAATCAAAAGTGTCTTGAAGGCAAGACAAATGTCTGCTAGGACTGTGTTAGGGGGCACTCTTCAACTTAATTTCTTCGCTTCCATTTCTCCCACAGGAGTCAAGTCTGCAGCCAAGCATAGGCACAACATGCTCTTTTGGTTGGTATTACATAGGGGGAGTTTTATCCAGTCTCACTTTTGGGAGAAGTGGCTCATCTTGCACTAGGGAATTGCACTCCAAATGGATGATATTGCTGAAGGCTCGGCTTGTAGACACCTTTCTCAGTAAGACTCATAGAGAGAGCATCTATTCTGTCTGCATTTGAGTATTCTGCCTCCACTACTCAGAGGGGTAGTAATGCCATTTTATGTCGTCAAGTGTGACCATAACAAAATCTGTGGCCTCTCAAAAATGGAATTGAGGTAGTAGTTAGTGCCAGAGGATAAATTCTAGGACAGGTATACAAGGTTCTTTGACTTCCTCTGTCAGGGGAGTTGCTTGCAGCCATCTTTAGTACCGAATCAGCCCATCTTCAGTCTTGTAAAGGCTTAATTTTTTGTTTCTATTGATCCTCTTCAAGCTCCAGTGATAGCATTTCACAATATAGGTTTTGTAAGAAATTAAGGTGTGCCCATCCCAACATCTCCTTTAGCGTGTTCCTAAACTTCAACTTGACAGTCTTGCATGGGTAAGGAGCAATGAACGAATTATTAGTAGCATCTTGACATTCCATATACCTCTGCTCAGGAAGATTTCCTTGAGGTTCCAAAGGCTTCTCCATGTGCTTTGGGTGACATGAGACAGATCGTGAGTGTTAGAACCTGCTTGGCAAACCTCTTGTGATTTTGCCAGATTTTTATCTGTAGTCACGCAGCATAGACAGATCTGGAATTGCTCTTGGACCTTTGTGATTTTCTTGACGCTATTCGCTACAGTTATTGCAGCTATGTTAGAGGGTTTCCCACAGCAGGGCATTGAGATTGTCTTCAAAATATTTCCATGTGAGACCAAGGCATCCAGCTAGTGCCAAAGATGGCTGAGGAGCTCTGTTTCTACAATGAGCTATGAGCTCCAAGCTGGAGAATGACAATTTCTTCTTGGACACCACTAAAAAGCAAATACTCAGGTGTGCTTGCTCAGCCCCATTAAGGTCAGGGTGAGAAATTGACAAAGACAAAGAGTTCTTCCTCAGATGAGGATAAGCAATGCTGGAGGAATTTCACCTCTTCATACAGTCACAGTGGCAAATAAGTTTCGTTTTATGTTCCTCATCCAGGGGCTTATCCCTTGTGTAATAATTACTGCAGCAAGAGTTTACCCTGGATTGTTACAGAAGTCAGCAAATCCAGCAAATAAAAACTGCTAGCAAAGCGAGATACAATTTTGTGCTTTGTCAGCTTTAGCAGAGGACTTGCCAAGGAATTTTAAATCTTGCATGGTAGCTTAATAGTCAAAACATCATCCTTGGCATACAATAGAATGCAGAGTTTTGTGTTTCTTGGACCCAGTAGCATAACTGGGGTTGAAGGGTTCGATGCTTACTTACCCAAGAACATTATCTTGCATTTCCTTTGCCTACCTATGTCCCGTTTTGCTCTATATAATACTGTACTGCCTCGTCTGGTTCAGCAGGAAAGAGGAATACAGTAGGTGGCTTCACAGAGGCCTACCTTGAACAGGTAAGCCTTCACTTAATCCAGACAAGCCAGACAAGATGGTAGGGAGTCAAGCCCCTCCCCCCAAAAAAGCAGAGTCTCGGAGTGCTTCTCATATGCCTCTGTGCAACAATGTCTTGTTGATGTCCTTCTTGGTGCTTCGTTGATCACTTCTGGATTGGTGTGGCTACAGGGTGGGAGATTGTCATTTACAAACAGGTATGATGTTTCTTGCTGCCTTGAGGTCGTCCTTGACTCCGTCAGTGACATTAATTTCTACGCACTTGTTGGGCACTCTATTACAATTAAGGTATGTACAGTGCTGGCTTTCTTCATGTGGTCTACTGGAGAGATAAAAATTGGCTGAGGGGAGACTTGCATCTTGAGGATGCCTTGTCCTCGTCCTTTACACATAACACTATGGTAAAGATATTTACCTCCACTTGGATTCATTTCTCAAGGCTAACGCCGATCAAATCAATCTGATGACCTGACACGTCGTAGCCATCTCTCCGGTTAATGGACACTGCTGACACCCTGTGCTACGTGACTCTCCTGGTATTGGATGATTACATTAAAAAGTACTTCCAAACCCTTTACAATCAGGTAGGAATGATGCTCTAATGCTCGAAAAGTATAGCAATATCCTCTAATTCCATCCCGGACTTAACGACAACTAGAGACCCGATTTGGGCTATGAACAGACAATTACGAAGTCAGATTCAGAGAGTAACATTTTTGACTGCTCCGTACCCAAGAGAGGTGGGCTGAAAAATAGAGAAGAGCCAGGGATGTTGCCAGGGTGAAGAGGAGCCGTGGCAGGGGTTCGTGACGCAGATTACGGTGCAGCCACATACATACCAGACCATAGCCAAGAACTCGAGTCATGGCTTTACGGCCCAAGGCTCATTACTCAGACTCGGGGTCAGTGCTCCGAAACAGAAGCAAAACAACCTGTCACACTCAGACAAAGTAACTGAGGGGACTCAAATCAAAGCCCCAGCTCCATGGGGGGAGGCGTGGAACTGTGACATGGGGCCACGGTCCCGTGCATCGATTCCCGAGGGGAGCCTGAAACAAGGGCTACACAGATACCCCGGCCACAAGTTTGACTGGATATCCATGTCTTGGTCCTGGGACCAAGATCATGCCCTAACCCCATACTTTGGTTGTGTATCTCACCCACATACAGAAGAAGCCAGAGACTAGAGCCCCGACCCCAGGGGCCGGGGATTGGAACCACGACACTGGATCATGGCTCTGAGGCATTGAAATATCAGGCCAATGCAATGCAAAGCCCCTGTGGACAGAGACTCGAGGCAGTGACACTGGGTCACAGGCAAACCATGTCCTGATTGGTTACCAGGATAGTCTTACACTTGAGTTCCAGCTCATTGAAGCCATGACACGGGGTCATATTTCAGGTGTGTGTCGAACACAATATTAAATTCATTAACAGGTTAAGAAGGGTTAATTTTGATTATGACTAAGATGATAAGTTTTGATGTAAATTCCTTACTTAGAAAGGCTGCTGTATTTATCAAAGTGGTTAGTCAACGAACTGTCACCTATGCTTGGAAACATTTCAGGTGTGCCTGTTGTAAACCATATACATTTCATTAAGAGAATGAGAAGAGTAATTTTAATTATGACTTTAAAATGATAAGTTTTGTTGTTAACTCCTTATCTAAAAAGGTATAAACCAGTATATGAACTACTTGAATTTCTCAAGAAAGAAATTGAAAAATATACTTTGCTAACTCTTGCACCATGATAAATTTAATAGAACTATGCATTATGGGTTGCAAATTCGTCTTCGGAAAAGGTATGAAAAAAAATTGAGATAGCAATAGGAAACTCTTCATCTCCATTATTGAGTAATCTGTACATAGATTTTTAAAACCAAAGCACCTTCCAACAATAATACCTATAGGCATCCTTTGGGTAAGGTATGTTGATGACACTTTGTGGCCCATCAACAAAGACGAGAAGAGACTTTTAACAGCAATAAATAATTCCATGCCGACCATAAATTTACCATTGAAATAGTATTGTACAGTACACGTACAGTACTGACACGGCGTATTGTAGCACTTAAACTTTAAATTAACTTAATTGAACTTAGCTTACTTAATTAAAAAAAAATCTAATCTTGTCTTTTTTCTACTTTTTTTAATTTCTATTTTCTTTACTGTTCTTGTCTTTTCTTAGCTTTTTGCCTCGGTTTCACTTTCACTTGCTGCAGGCCTTTTAAGAAAATACATATCCAGGAGCTTTATTTCTGTCTCCCTTTCAAAAAGTTAGGGAAATGAGTCGGGCAAGTGTCGTTGACAAGAGCTGAAGTACAACCACTAGACAATTTATCAGGGTGTCTCTTTTCAATGAGATCAGAAGCATCCTGCAGCTTATCCAACACTTCCTTAATCTCCCTTGAAGAAAGTAGTTCCTCCTGTTCCACCTCCTCCTAGCTACTAAGCTCTTGCAACACCTCCGTATATTGTATCGTCTGGAGCTCGATCAACTCCTCTGTCGTTATCTCTTCTTGATGCTCCTCGATAAGGTCGTTGATATCTACCTCATCTAGCTCCAGCTCCATGATCTTTTCAAAAGGCAATCTCTTCCAACACAATGGGTTCATTGTTAGGCTGTGATGTATTGAACCCTTCAAAATCCCTTGTAACTATAGAATCTGGCCACAATTTTTTTCCCATGCTAAATTTAAGGTTCCTCATGTTACACCATGCCATGCTACATTTATAATTTTTAAACAATGCAGAATATTAAAGTGGTTCTTCCAAAATTCACGAAGGGCGAGATTGGTGTTATCTGTGACATCAAAGCATTTTTTAAACAAATGCTTTGCTTACATCTTCTTGAAATTGGAAATGACCTGTTGGTCCATGGGCTGGAGGAGTGGTGTAGTGTTGGGTAGGAGATAAGAGGATATTGATGAACTTTAATTCATCGAGAATGTCATCTTCAAGACCTGGAGGGTGGCCAAGGTCATTGTCTAGAATGAGAAGCCATTCCAATGGCAGCCTTTTCTCCAATAAATAGTTCTTGACTGCCGGACCAAAGCACAGATATGACAAATTCGAAGATAATTTGTATTTTTCCTAACCATACAAACCTTAGCTATTTACAGAGGGTTTACCTTTTAGCGCAGCTGAAATGACGAGACAATAGTTTTAACGAGGGTTAATTACCCCCGCGCTAGTTAGCGGGGGGTGGGGAAGGGTAGCTTGCTACCCCTCCCCCCTCCACACACCGGTGACTTGCTTCACTTCACTTAGAGGTAGGACTTGACTTGGGGGTCAGGGATGGCGGGCACATATGTGTAAATAGCTAAGGTTTGTATGGTTAGGAAAAATACAAATTATCTTCGAATTTGTCATTTGTTCCGTAACCGAAATACAAACCACGCTATTTACAGAGGGTGACTTACCCCTTAGGAAGGGTAGAAAGTCCCCAGCCTTACTGACTTCGGCTTGCCAGGGGGCTCGATCCCTCAGTGAGCAGCACTAGAGAGAGGGAGCCCCTGTACCTCACAGGTTCCTAGCATCGCTAGGAACGAGTGGCCTACATAAGCAGTGTGAGGAGGAGAGTGTGACTCGTCCTATGAAGTTGATCTTGAGACCTTCAGATAGGAATTCTAGGATAGGACGTTCCCCATACCACCTCGTCAGGGTATGGGAGACGCAACAGTATTAAGCTTAATACTAGGAGCACAAAGAAGCATGGGTTACCTGCAGAGGTCGAGGTCAGCTATGCGAGGACCAGGATGCTGCTTCCCCAAGAGAGGGGAGAATGAAGAAAGAAGTAAGGGTCAGACATACTCTTTCATTCACGCAGACTAAGACCGGGTAACAACGCCCTCAACCTACTGCTACTTGTCCAAAAGGAGCCTGAGGTTAGACCAGCTGTTGTGCAGCCACCACAGGGCCGATAGAAAACGTATCGAGGCTCCTGTGGGTCACGTCTTGCAGGTAGTGGGCTGTGAAGGTCGTTTGACGCTTCCAGACCCCAGCTTGAAGTACCTGCGTCACAGAGAAATTTCTCTTGAAGGCCAGGGATGTAGCAATACCCCTGACATCGTGGGCCCGAGGGCGACGTGACGGAGGAGGGTCAGGCTTCAGGGCATGGTGGATAACCCTTCGAATCCAAGATGAGATGGTGTTCCTGGTGACCCTCCTCTTAGTCCTGCCTGTGCTCACAAACAAAGCTTGCACATGAGGACGGACTGCAGCCGTTCTCTTCAAGTAGTGCCTCAGACACCTCACTGGACATAGTAGCAGCTGGTCTGGGTCGCTTGTTACAGAACGGAGACTCGCGATCCTGAAAGAGTCGAACCGAGGATCCGGCACTCCAGGATTCTGAGTCTTGGCAACAAACTCAGGGACGAACCTGAACGTTACCTCCCCCCATCCACTTGAATGGGCGATGTCGTACGAGAGACCATGAAGTTCACTAACTCGCTTGGCCGAAGCCAAGGCGAGTAGGAAAGCCGTCTTCCAAGACAGGTGGCGATCGGAGGCCTGGCGTAATGGCTCGAAGGGAGGTCTCTGAAGAGACCTGAGGACTTGAACCACGTTCCAAGGAGGGGGTCTCACTTCCGACTGGGGGCAGGTAAGCTCATAGCTATGTATGAGTAAAGAGAGTTCTAGCGATGAAGAAATATCCACGCCCTTCAATCTGAAGGCCAAGCTTAAGGCTGAGCGATAGCCTTTCACTGCCGAGACAGAAAGGCGCATTTCTTCTCGCAGATACACGAGGAAGTCCGCTATTGCTGGAATAGTGGCATCGAGTGGAGAGATACCCCTTCCACGACACCAACCACAAAAGACTCTCCACTTTGCTTGGTAGACTCCCTCAGAGGACCTTCGCAGGTGCCGAGACATTCTCTCCGCAACCTGTTGAGAAAAGCCTCTCTCCGCGAGGAGACGCTGGATAGTCTCCAGGCGTGAAGCCGAAGCGAGGCTACGGCCCTGTGAGGGACGACGGAGTGGGGTTGTCTGAGAAGCTCGTGTCGTGGAGGAAGCTCCCTTGGGAGTTCCGTCAGGAGTTGCAGAAGGTCCGGAAACCATTCCGCGTGATGCCATAGCGGAGCTACCAGAGTCATCGAACAGTTGACCGATAGTCTGGTCCTGTTGAGCACCCTTCTCATCAGACAGAATGGTGGGAAGGCGTACACGTCGATGTTGTCCCACTGTTGCTGGAAAGCATCTTGCCAGAGTGCCTTGGGGTCCGGGACTGGTGAGCAGTACAGGGGCAGCTTGAAGTTCAAGGCTGTCGCAAACAAGTCCACAGTCGGGGAACCCCACAAAGTCAGGACTTTGTTGGCTATCTGAGGATCCAAAGACCACTCGGTACTCACTATCTGCGAAGCCCTGCTCAGACTGTCGGCGAGCACATTCCTCTTGCCAGGAATGAAGCGAGCTGATTGTGTTATCGAGTGGGTTTCGGTCCACCTCAAAGTCTCTACTGCAAGATGGGATAGCTGTTGCGAAAAAGTGCCTCCCTGCTTGTTGATATAAGCCACTACCGTGATGTTGTCGCTGATCACCACCACGGAGTGACCCGCCAGGGACCGTTGGAACTGCTGAAGAGCCAGAAAGACGGCCTTCAATTCTAGCAGGTTGATGTGTAGGCACTTTTCTGATTCTGACCAAAGGCCTGAGGCCCTCTGGTTCAGAACGTGCGCCCCACACCCATCTTTTGACGCGTCCGAAAACAGAGTAAATTCCGGGGGGAGGATGAGAAGACTCACTCCCTTCCGCAGGTTCTCGTCGGCCAGCCACCACCGCAAGTCCGTCTGTTCCAGAGACCCCATTGGGATCAGAATGTCCGGGGAATCGGATCCTTGATTCCACCGGGACTTGAGCCGCCATTGAAGGGATCTCATCCTGAGGCGGCTGTTTGGAACCAGACGGGCCAGGGAGGATAGGTGGCCTAAGAGACGCAACCACGATTGGGCGGGGAGTTCTTTTCGCCTGAGGAAGGGTTCCGCCACCCTCCTCAGCCTTGCTATCCGGTCGTCTGATGGAAAGGCTTTGTGGAGATTGGTGTCTATTAGCATGCCTAGATAAACCAGTCGTTGGGACGGCTGCAGATAGGACTTCTCGAGGTTTACCACGATCCCCAGATCCTGGCAAAGATCCAGAAGCCTGTCTCGGTGCCGAAGAAGGGTCGACTCCGAGTCTGCTAGGATCAGCCAATCGTCCAGGTAACGAAGGAGACGAATGCCGTTCCTGTGCGCCCAAGATGAAATCAGGGTGAACACTCTGGTGAACACCTGAGGAGCTGTGGAGAGACCGAAACACAGCACCTTGAACTGGTAGATCTTGTTGTCTAGGCAGAATCTCAGGTACTTCCTGGAAGACGGATGGATTGGGATCTGGAAGTACGCGTCCTTTAGATCCAGTGTGCACATGAAGTCTTGTGGTCTCACCGCAAGTCTGACCGTGTCTGCTGTCTCCATGCTGAACCGGGTTTGTTTGACAAACCTGTTCAGAGCTGAGAGATCGATGACGGGTCTCCAGCCTCCAGTAGCCTTCTTTACAAGAAAGAGTCGACTGAAGAAGCCTGGGGAGCCGTCCACGACCTCCTGGAGAGCACCTTTCTCGAGAATGGTCTCGACTTCGGCCTGAAGGGCCAGCCCCTTTGCCGATCCCGTGGCATAGGAGCTCAACGACACTGGATTCGCTGTCAGGGGAGGTTGAGATGTTGCGAACGGGACGCGATAGCCTTGGCCGATCACTGAGACCGTCCAAGCATTGGCCCCGTGTTGCTGCCACCTGCGGACACAACGCTGAAGGCATCCCCCCACAGGTGGACATGCAGGGGGACTGCCACCCCTAGGGCTTGCGGCCGCGGCCGCCACCCCTAGGAGTCTTGCCTCCCCTGGAGGACTTACCGCCCCTCTTGACCTTGGCTGGAAAGGGCTGGGGCTTAGACACCACCTTCTTAGCTGCCGGTGCCTGTTTGGGAGCCTTACGAGGCTGTTGCTGCTGGTGGGGCTGGAGGCTTATAGGGCCGAGTTGTAAGGGCCCTATGGAGGAGGGAGTCCGTGCTGGATTTCCTCCACCTCTCAGCCGTTCGCTCCATGTCTTGAGGCTCAAACAGGCTCTCCCCCAGAAGGGAAGCATGTCGGAGCCTACACACATCTATGGCGGGGACCTTCGGATGGAATCTCTCGGACACAGCATCGCGACGCTTCAACACCGAGTTGGCCCACAGGGTGGTAACCTGGTGCGCCAAAAACTCGATGGAGCGGGTGCCCAAGAGCAAGAAGGTCTCTAGGGCCTTCCTATTGGTCTCCTTGGACAAGTCCTCCAATCGCAATAGGATGCCCAGAGATCCTAGCCAAAAGTCCAGCCACGAAGTGGCCTGCATGGCACACTTAGCGACCTTCTCGTGGTTAAGGATCTCTGCCGCCGAGAACGACACCTGCCGGGCAGAGAGTTTCTCAAGGGGAACTCCCTTCGCCAGCTCCTCCACAGAGTGATGGAGAGGAAGAGCGAGGTTGTGCTCACCCAGGATCTCTAAATACCTCCTCTGCTGAAGACGAGGAGGAGGGATGAGCTTGTTCCCGGCAGTGAAACGACTGGAGGAGGCAAGAAGTGCGAGCTGAGCGTTGGCCCTAGCCCTGGCACTCTTCAGCCCCCGAGACCAGGGCAGAGCCGCACTGGTCTTAGGGGCCTTCCGAACGTCAAACACTTCATCCGAAATCGTGTCTTTACCTTCACGGGGGGCGATGACTGGATCCAAAAGCCCGCGGGCGAGCGGTCGCGCGGGCGCGCAGGCGAGCGGTCGCCCGGGCGCGCAGGCGAGCGGTCGCGCGGGTGCGCAGGCGAGCGGTCGCGCGGGCGCGCAGGCGAGTGGGCGCGAGGGTGGGCAGGTAAATGAACGCGTGTCCGAGGCGACGAACGCAAGCGTTGGCGCGACGGCGAGGGAACGCGCTGCCGCGTAGGTGAGGAAGACCGCTGGCGATGTAGATCCACAGGCGATCGATGACGAGTTGGTGAGTGCAGTCGCTCAAGTTGGCGATGGCGCATGTCGACGCATTGGCGAGCGATGGTGAGCAGCATGCGCAGGTGAATGACCGCGTAATGGCAAGCGATGGCGAGCAGCATGTGCAGGTGAATGATCGCGTGATGGGGTGCGATGGTGATCAGCATCCGCAGGAGGGCGATCGTGCAATGGCGAGCGATGGCGAGCAGCATGCGCAGGAGGGCGATCGCGTGATGGCGAGCGATGGCGAGCAGCATGCGCAGGTGGGCGATCGCGTGATGGGGTGCGATGGTGATCAGCATGCACAGGAGGGTGATCGTGCAATGGCGAGCGATGGCGAGCCGCATGCGCAGGAGGGCGATCGTGTGATGGCGAGCTAGAAGCTGGCGAACCATGTTCCTTCAGGAGCGTTGGAGAATGTTGGCGCGCTAGCTGTCGCTGTTGAATAGGCGATACTAAGATCGCCTGTGCGCGCTGGCAAGCAGGTGAACGCTGGTGAGGAGGTAATCGCTGGCGCGTAGGTGATCGCTGGCGAGCTGGAGATCGCTGGCGAGCTGGAGATCGCTGGCGAGCAGAAGGTCGACGCGTGTCATGTGAAAGGACAGGTGGCGCGGCGCGTTCACGAGCAGTAACTGGAAGATCGCTGGCGCGTTGGCGAACATGTGTTTTTGACACACGCGCAGCACGATGTTGCGTAGCCACAGGACCAGGCAGATGGTGAGCAGGGAGCTCAGCAGGAACTAAAGGGTGGTCAGAGACTGCAGGGCGATGGTCCTCAAATGAGCGCTGACGCTCAGAAGAGAGCTGACGAGCAGGAGAGCGCTGGCGAGGGGGGCGAACATCAGCAGAGAGCCGACGAGCAGGTGAGCGTCGACGAGCAGGAGAGTCTTGGCGAGCAGGAGATCGCCGACGAGCAGGAGAGCGCTGAAGATCAGGAGAGCGCTGGCGAGCAGGAGAGCGCCTGTGCGCTAGCACTGCTCGCGGAAGGGAAGGATCCCTTAGCCCCGAAGGGACCGTTGCCCATCGGGTGACGAGTTCTCCAGAAGGCGAAGATCTGGCAGGAGATGGTGAGCAGTCTGCAGAGAGGTTCAAGGAAGGCGGAGCTGTAGGTTGAGGCTGACGAGGAGAGTCCCCCCCGGAGGATGAAGACCCAAAAAGGCGCCTCTTAGTCCCCCTGTAAGGGGAAGGGAGGCCCTTGTGGCGTAGCGGACGGTGAGCCTTACGGCGGAGGCGGCCTCGGGGAAGATCGTCGGGACCATCAGTCCTCCGAAGGGGAGTCTCCGTCAAAGCACTTCCCTCAGAAGGAAGCTGAGCAGCAGCCGAGACCGAAGGACTCACTTCCCCCTTCGAAGGATGTACGGAAGGGGGAGGAGAGCCTTTAGCACCATCATCCGCAACAGCACCTGCGGCGGATTGCCCAGCCACGTCGGAGGCCTCTGTCACCATGACATCGACAATAGACAGAGGGTCTACCCCTGCTACCGCCGGCGACTGCTTAACAGCGGCCCCCAACGAGACAAGGTCAATAAGAGCGACCCTGGAGCCCCAGGGACGACCAAATCTGTAAAAGATCATCACTGGATAAGGCATTATCAATAACCACCCCCGGAGGAGGAGGGAGAACCGCCTCGCTATGGGAGGCGACGCCCTCTCCCCCCACCGAAGGTCGGGAAACAGAACAAGGGCCTGCGCTCCCACTCGGCCGACTCTCCTTAGGAGCCGTACGAGGGGGAGCTTCGGAGGAGGTTTGGGAGGCGGAAGAAGAGTCCCGAGAACCTTCCTCCTTCAAGGCTAACCCCGGAGGAGAACGGTCTCTCTTGGACTTCTTCTTACGCCGACGGCCAAACCTCTCCCACTGGGAGGCAGACCACTCCCTGCACTCACAGCACATGTTCTCCTGGTCACACCGTCGGCCCCGA
>NC_090725.1:67073033-67330533 GCF_036898095.1 Palaemon carinicauda
TATTACGAGACCCTTCCAATTTTTTTTTCAGATAATTACCAAGTAGACTAGGTATTTTTCTCTATAATGCATAGATTTAGGGTTTTTAATTATTTAATTTTTCCTCGTTTTAATTTCTCTTTCTTAGTCTAACTCCTGAATATTATGATATCTACTACTTTTATTACTTCTCTTTGAACTGATCTATCCTTCGTGTTGTGTATTAATGCTACTATTCCCTGTATTTATATATAGGATAAACATCATTGTTACATTTTTTATTGAAATGGGTGAACGAACGTAACCTTATAATATAGACTACACCGATTGAGTTCGGTCAAGGAGCTCATCAAGAACAGAGGTGAAATTGGAAAAAAAAAAGTTGAACGAACTTGGACAGCAAGATGAATGAAATAACAGAGATATAAACCGAAAGGATAAAAAGTAAGTGCAACGGGGGGAGGCTAAAATGTGTTGTAAATACGCCTTAGCAGTAATTACAGTGCACTGCACAAGGTACACTCACGGCAATAACACCCAACAGCGGATTCTATCGATAGCTGCAGAATGTATTTTGTATCCCTTACAGTTTGTTATAGTGGCATCGACTGCAAATAAATATCTTCTTATTCCTAAAATATAGTCTTAATATTAACAAGGTTATTTCCATCCCCTATCCATGTCATGTCCTCTTCATATAAAAGTTGAAAGTAGCTCCATTGCTTTACTTTTCTACTTACCAAGGTCAAAATGGACTAGGTATAAATTCTTATACCAAGCTCAAAATGGACTCCGTATGAATTCTTATACAAAGCTCAAAATGGACTAGGTATAAATTCTTATACCAAGCTCAAAATGGACTACGTATAACTTCTTATACCAAGCTCAAAATGGACTACGTATAAATTCTTATACCAAGCTCAAAATGGACTACGTATAAATTCTTATACCAAGCTCAAAATGGACTAAGTATAAATTCTTATACCAAGCTCAAAATGTAATACTTATAACTTCTTAAACCAAGCTCAAAATGAACTACGTATAACTTCTTATACCAAGCTCAAAATGGACTATGAGATTCAGGGCCTCTGTAACACGGTTTTTTCGCAATAACTTTTTTTTCTATGAATTTCATAAATATAACGCTTATTCAGAATGCACATCACTTCTACACATAAATTTTGACTATATTCTGCATTACGTAGGTTGAATTAATTTGGTACTTTATTAAGTAAAAGTGACGATTTTTGAAGACGGGCCAACTTACTCAGAGAAAAGGTCTCGAACGCACTTGTTACGTAACTTATGACGGCATTTCTTCTCTCTTTCTCGATCGATGATTGGTTATACGTAACGAAGGCTATACCTCTGCCAACAATAACACAAAAGTGTAAATAAAAGCAAAGCAGTACACCTTTATGAACTCTGAAACCTCTCCACTGAGAATTGTCATAATGAACAAACGAACAAAATATGTTAATAAATACAAAAACACTTCGATTATTAGTCTAACTCCCAGAATAAGTTTCCTAAGAAATTACAGTCTACTTTATAGGTCCCAATCAGATTGACAAGGTGTATGGATTAGTTGGTAATTTTAAAAAACGTAGTAGACCAGCTTGATTTGATAACTGCTATATCCAATGTCCAGTAATTTTTATTTATTGTCCAGCTACCTACGTATTTACTGTAAAAAAGAAAAAAAAATAAATAAATAACTGGTACTATATTTTGGCTTTAAACCTTCACCAGTAATTATCGTCAGAATGATGACTTCACGAGGCTCCACCCACTTTGGCCTCGTTGTAATTCAGGATAACACTGAAGGCTATCATGGGCATTGTTGGATCAGAAAATTTAAATTCTGGCTATAAAAACTAATTTTTCGAGTAGTTGTAAGAAGTGGTAAATGATCCTCAAGGATCCCAGCAGTTGGCCTAAACGTTTAATTCATGTATAGTACTGTTACGGCACTACTGCTACAGTACAGTAGTATTACTACGCTAGCACAAATACCACACAAACATTCATGTATCGTTCCGCCATTCATAAAGTCTTTGTCATATTCTTTCACTGTGCAATAAGCCATGGCCTCCTCAGAAATTAAGTTTAACTTTAGATGATAGGTTATTTCATTAAGCTGACAAATTATGGCAACTGGGTATGTTATTGCCGATGTTGAAGCTAAAGATAAAGTATGGTATCATTCCTTCATTGCATTATCATCTTTACTACTATTTGTTTTGCTACATGTAGTAATTATTTTAAAGGATAAATGAATTATGTTCACTTCACTTCTATAAATTCCCATTAGATGTACAAATAAAACTCCTAAAACTATTCATGATTTATTTATAAAATGCAGTCATGCCCAAAACATAGCTAACACGGTTGGTCTGATGGAGATTTTAGCACAAAAATCTTATTTTAACAAAAATAGTTATATAAAGACTGTTTACATACAATCCCTCTCTTTCTCTCTCTTTTGGTGGCATAGTGAATAGTTAATAGAAATGTTCAAAAGCCTGAATGACATTACAAGTATTATAATCCTGTTACGCTAAATACAAATCAGACTATAAACATTGGATTTAAACTATAAACTGAATAATTACCTATTCAGGCTATAGTAAATATGGCCACGGGCTTTCTCTTGACTGTATAAAGTTGCAAGTCGTAAGACAAATGCAGTTTTGCAACCACGGGGGCAATTCCAAATCCTGTTAGCCATTCTTGAATGTTATGGGTTTCAGAGCCGATGGAAGAAGTTGAATGGATGTCCGGTGGATGGGCGGGGCAAAATTTTGTCAAAAGGTGTTTACATTGCTTACGTAGTGAATGTTTTCGACTCTTGGCTCGTTATCACTGGCCATGGCGTCGGCTAGAGCATTTTTACTCTATGAAAATTAAAACTATTGTGTTTAGGTTATTGATAATGCTGACAAAATTTGTGTGTGGTTGTAAAATATACATATGTCAACTTTCAGCTACATCCGATGCTTTGATGAGGAGCAAAGTCCAAAAAACCGTGTTACACAGGCCCTGAATCTCATAGTAGGTATAAATTATTATACCAAGCTCAAAATGGACTAGGTATAAATTCTTCTACCAAGCTCAAAATGGACTACGTATAAATTCTTATACCAAGCTCAAAATGGACTAGGTATAAATTCTTATACCAAGCTCAAAATGGACTAGGTATAAATTCTTATACCAAGCACAAAATGGACTACGTATAACTTCTTATACCAATCTCAAAATGGACTAGGTATAAATTCTTATACCAAGCTCAAAATGGACTAGGTATAAATTCTTATACCAAGCTCAAAATGGACTAGGTATAAATTCTTATACCAAGCTCAAAATGGACTACGTATAACTTCTTATACCAAGCTCAAAATGGACTACGTATAAATTCTTATACCAAGCTCAAAATGGACTACGTTCAACTTCTTATACCAAGCTCAAAATGGACTACGTATAAATTCTTATACCAAGCTCAAAATGGACAGAATATAAATTCTTATACCAAGCTCAAATGGACTAAATATAAATTCTTATACCAAGCTCAAAATGGACTACGTATAAATTCTTATACCAAGCTCAAAATGGACTAAGTATAAATTCTTATACCAAGCTCAAAATGGACTACGTATAACTTCTTATACCAAGCTCAAAATGGACTACGTATAACTTCTTATACCAAGCTCAAAATGGAAAAGGTATAAATTCTTATACCAAGCTCAAAATGGACTACGTATAACTTCTTATACCAAGCTCAAAATGGACTACGTATAACTTCTTATACCAAGCTCAAAATGGACTAGGTATAAATTATTATACCAAGCTCAAAATGGAATAGGTATAAATTCTTATACTAAGCTCAAAATGGACTACATATAAATTCTTATACCAAGCTCAAAATGGACTAGGTATAAATTCTTATACCAAGCTCAAAATGGACTAGGTATAAATTCTTATACCAAGCTCAAAATGGACTACGTATAACTTCTTATACCAATCTAAAAATGGACTAGGTATAAATTCTTATACCAAGCTCAAAATGGACTACGTATAAATTCTTATACCAAGCTCAAAATGGACTAGGTATAAATTCTTATACAAAGCTCAAAATGGACTACGTATAACTTCTTATACCAAGCTCAAAATGGACTACGTATAAATTCTTATACCAAGCTCAAAATGGACTAGGTATAAATTCTTATACCAAGCTCAAAATGGACAGAGTATAAATTCTTATACCAAGCTCAAAATGGACTAGGTATAAATTCTTATACAAAGCTCAAAATGGACTAGGTATAAATTCTTATACCCAGCTAAAAATGGACTAGGTATCAATTCTTATACCAAGCTCAAAATGGACTATGTATAACTTCTTATACCAAGCTCAAAATGAACTACGTATAACTTCTTATACCAAGCTCAAAATGGACTACGTATAACTTCTTATACCAAGCTCAAAATGGACTAGGTATAAATTCTTATACCAAGCTCAAAATGGACTAGGTATAAATTCTTATACCAAGCTCAAAATGGACTACGTATAAATTCTTCTACCAAGCTCAAAATGGACCACGTATAAATTCTTATACCAAGCTCAAAATGGACTAGGTATAAATTCTTATACCAAGCTCAAAATGGACTAGGTATAAATTCTTATACCAAGCACAAAATGGACTACGTATAACTTCTTATACCAATCTCAAAATGGACTAGGTATAAATTCTTATACCAAGCTCAAAATGGACTAGGTATAAATTCTTATACCAAGCTCAAAATGGACTAGGTATAAATTCTTATACCAAGCTCAAAATGGACTACGTATAACTTCTTATACCAAGCTCAAAATGGACTACGTATAAATTCTTATACCAAGCTCAAAATGGACTACGTTCAACTTCTTATACCAAGCTCAAAATGGACTACGTATAAATTCTTATACCAAGCTCAAAATGGACAGAATATAAATTCTTATACCAAGCTCAAATGGACTAAATATAAATTCTTATACCAAGCTCAAAATAGACTACGTATAAATTCTTATACCAAGCTCAAAATGGACTAAGTATAAATTCTTATACCAAGCTCAAAATGGACTACGTATAACTTCTTATACCAAGCTCAAAATGGACTACGTATAACTTCTTATACCAAGCTCAAAATGGAAAAGGTATAAATTCTTATACCAAGCTCAAAATGGACTACGTATAACATCTTATACCAAGCTCAAAATGGACTACGTATAACTTCTTATACCAAGCTCAAAATGGACTAGGTATAAATTATTATACCAAGCTCAAAATGGAATAGGTATAAATTCTTATACTAAGCTCAAAATGGACTACATATAAATTCTTATACCAAGCTCAAAATGGACTAGGTATAAATTCTTATACCAAGCTCAAAATGGACTAGGTATAAATTCTTATACCAAGCTCAAAATGGACTACGTATAACTTCTTATACCAATCTAAAAATGGACTAGGTATAAATTCTTATACCAAGCTCAAAATGGACTACGTATAAATTCTTATACCAAGCTCAAAATGGACTAGGTATAAATTCTTATACCAAGCTCAAAATGGACTACGTATAACTTCTTATACCAAGCTCAAAATGGACTACGTATAAATTCTTATACCAAGCTCAAAATGGACTAGGTATAAATTCTTATACCAAGCTCAAAATGGACAGAGTATAAATTCTTATACCAAGCTCAAAATGGACTAGGTATAAATTCTTATACAAAGCTCAAAATGGACTAGGTATAAATTCTTATACCCAGCTAAAAATGGACTAGGTATCAATTCTTATACCAAGCTCAAAATGGACTATGTATAACTTCTTATACCAAGCTCAAAATGAACTACGTATAACTTCTTATACCAAGCTCAAAATGGACTAGGTATAAATTCTTATACCAAGCTCAAAATGGACTAGGTATAAATTCTTATACCAAGCTCAAAATGGACTACGTATAACTTCTTATACCAAGCTCAAAATGGACTAGGTATAAATTCTTATACCAAGCTCAAAATGGACTAGGTATAAATTCTTATACCAAGCTCAAAATGGACTACGTATAACTTCTTATACTAAGCTCAAAATGGACTAGGTATAAATTCTTATACCAAGCTCAAAATGGACTAGGTATAAATTCTTATACCAAGCTCAAAATGGACTACGTATAACTTCTTATACCAAGGTCAAAATGGACTAGGTATAAATTCTTATACCAAGCTCAAAATGGGCTAGGTATCAATTCTTATACCAAGCTCAAAATGGACTAGGTATAAATTCTTATACCAAGCTCAAAATGGACTACGTATAAATTCTTATACCAAGCTCAAAATGGACTAGGTATACATTCTTATACCAAGCTCAAAATGGGCTAGGTATCAATTCTTATACCAAGCTCAAAATGGACTATGTATAACTTCTTATACCAAGCTCAAAATGGACTAGGTATAAATTCTTATACCAAGCTCAAAATGGGCTAGGTATCAATTCTTATACCAAGCTCAAAATGGACTATGTATAACTTCTTATACCAAGCTCAAAATGGACTAGGTATAAATTCTTATACCAAGCTCAAAATGGACTAGGTATAAATTCTTATACCAAGCTCAAAATGGACTATGTATAACTTCTTATACCAAGCTCAAAATGGACTAAGTATAAATTCTTATACCAAGCTCAAAATGGACTAGGTATAAATTCTTATACCAAGCTCAAAATGGACTAGGTATAAATTCTTATACCAAGCTCAAAATGGACTATGTATAACTTCTTATACCAAGCTCAAAATGGACTAAGTATAAATTCTTATACCAAGCTCAAAATGGACTAGGTATAAATTCTTATACCAAGCTCAAAATGGACTAGGTATAAATTCTTATACCAAGCTCAAAATGGACTATGTATAACTTCTTATACCAAGCTCAAAATGGACTAAGTATAAATTCTTATACCAAGCTCAAAATGGACTAGGTATAAATTCTTATACCAAGCTCAAAATGGACTAGGTATAAATTCTTATACCAAGCTCAAAATGGACTAAGTATAAATTCTTATACCAAGCTCAAAATGGACTAGGTATAAATTCTTATACCAAGCTCAAAATGGACTATGTATAACTTCTTATACCAAGCTCAAAATGGACTAAGTATAAATTCTTATACCAAGCTCAAAATGGACTAGGTATAAATTCTTATACCAAGCTCAAAATGGACTAGGTATAAATTCTTATACCAAGCTCAAAATGGACTAGGTATAAATTCTTATACCAAGCTCAAAATGGACTATGTATAACTTCTTATACCAAGCTCAAAATGGACTAAGTATAAATTCTTATACCAAGCTCAAAATGGACTAGGTATAAATTCTTATACCAAGCTCAAAATGGACTATGTATAACTTCTTATACCAAGCTCAAAATGGACTAGGTATAAATTATTATACCTAGCTCAAAATGGACTAGGTATAAATTTTTATACTAAGCTCAAAATGGACTACATATAAATTCTTACACCAAGATCAAAATGGACTAGGTATAAATTCTTATACCAAGCTCAAAATGGACTAGGTATAAATTCTTATACCAAGCTCAAAATGGACTACGTATAAATTCTTATACCAAGCTCAAAATGGACTAGGTATAAATTCTTATACCAAGCTCAAAATGGACTACGTATAACTTCTTATACCAAGCTCAAAATGGACTAGGTATAAATTCTTATACCAAGCTCAAAATGGACTACGTATAAATTCTTATACCAAGCTCAAAATGGACAGAGTATAAATTCTTATACCAAGCTCAAAATGGACTAGGTATAAATTCTTATACAAAGCTCAAAATGGACTAGGTATAAATTCTTATACCAAGCTCAAAATGGGCTAGGTATCAATTCTTATACCAAGCTCAAAATGGACTACGTATAACTTCTTATACCAAGCTCAAAATGAACTACGTATAACTTCTTATACCAAGCTCAAAATGGACTACGTATAACTTCTTATACCAAGCTCAAAATGGACTAGGTATAAATTCTTATACCAAGCTCAAAATGGACTAAGTATAAATTCTTATACCAAGCTCAAAATGGACTAGGCATAAATTCTTATACCAAGCTCAAAATGGACTAGGTAACAATTCTTATACCAAGCTCAAAATGGACTAAGTATAAATTCTTATACCAAGCTCAAAATGAACTACGTATATATTTTTATACCAAGCTCAAAATGGACTACATATAAATTCTTATACCAAGCTCAAAATGGACTAGGTATCAATTCTTATACCAAGCTCAAAATGGACTAGGTATAAATTCTTATACCAAGCTCAAAATGGACTAGGTATAAATTCTTATACCAAGCTCAAAATGGACTAGGTATAAATTCTTATACCAAGCTCAACATGGACTAGGTATAAATTCTTATACCAAGCTCAAAATGGACTACGTATCAATTCTTATACCAAGCTCAAAATGGACTAGGTATAAATTCTTATACCAAGCTCAAAATGGACTAGGTATAAATTCTTATACCAAGCTCAAAATGGACTACGTATAAATTCTTATACCAAGCTCAAAATGGACTAGGTATCAATTCTTATACCAAGCTCAAAATGGACAAGGTATAAATTCTTATACCAAGCTCAAAATGGATTACGTATAAATTCTTATACCAAGCTCAAAATGGACTAGGTATGAATTCTTATACCAAGCTCAAAATGGACAAGGTATAAATTCTTATACCAAGCTCAAAATGGACTAGGTATAAATTCTTATACCAAGGTTAAAATGGACTAGGTTTAAATTCTTATACCAAGCTCAAAATGGACAAGGTATCAATTCTTATACCATGCTCAAAATGAACTACGTATAAATTCTTATACCAAGCTCAAAATGAACTACGTATAAATTCTTATACCAAGCTCAAAATGGACCAGGTATAAATTCTTATACCAAGCTCAAAATGGACTCCGTATGAATTCTTATACAAAGCTCAAAATGGACTAGGTATAAATTCTTATACCAAGCTCAAAATGGAATACATATAAATTCTTATACCAAGCTCAAAATGGACTAGGTATAAATTCTTATACCAAGCTCAAAATGGACAAGATATCAATTCTTATACCAAGCTCAAAATGGACTAGGTATAAATTCTTATACCAAGCTCAAAATGGACTAGTTTTAAATTCTTATACCATTCTCAAAATTGGACTAGGTATCAATTCTTATTTTTTTCCATTCATAGGTAGTAGATAGACCAACCTCACCAATTTTGGTCAATTGTTCTTCCTCTGCTAAATGTTAATGAAGAAAAAAAAAGAAAAAAAAAACAGCCAAAATGTTCCTATTCACTTTTTATTATTAATTTATTAGTAAATATTTTCATTGAAAATAAATTTTACTTGAAATATGTGTACTCAAACCAAACCAGTGGCGCTGTCCAACAATGATTATGGCAGCTTTATGATGACACATGCACGCACGCGACCACATAAACACTCACATACATACATATATATATATATATATATATATATATATATACACTGTACAATATATATATATATATATATATATATATATATATATATATATATATATATATATATATATATTTATATATATATATATATATATATATATATATATATATACACTGTACAATATATATATATATACATATATATATATATATATATATATATATATATATATATATATATATATGTATATATATATATTGTACAGTGTATATATATATATATATATATATATATATATATATATATATGTATGTATATATATATATTGTACAGTGTATATATATATATATATATATATATATATATATATATATATATATATATATATCTATATATATATATATATATATATATATATATATATATATATATATATATATCAGCACAAATCATGGGAAGAAGAGTTCCTAAAAAGATCAACAACAACTATTAGAAAACACAAAAAACCTAAAAACAGAAACAACTGGTAATCAGGGTAAAACCCAAAAAGAGAGGAAATATAATCAGCAAAACTATCCGAAACAATAAGCAAACTGAAAGGCCATGATATTTTTAAACAAACTCAGACCAAAATTGAGGAAACACTAAAGAAAGAAGCATCAAGTTGATGAATAGACTAGGAACAGGGCGCCATCAGATATTTGCATTAATGAATGAAAATGAAAATACCAACAAAAGAGATGAAGTAATGAAAATTGCAGAGGATTCTAATAAAATGCTCTGCAGTAGTGATATAAAAAAATAACTTCACCAAAATAAATAATGAAACACCTGAGCCGGTACCAAACGTAACAGTTGAAGTAAAGAAACCACTGAAAGGCATGAAAAGAGGCAAGCAGCAGGATAAGATGGCCTAACAAGTGATTTATACAAAATGTTTGCAAGAATAAAACTTTATCATTGTACTAAATGACAAAATTGGATACACAAAAGACCTGAAATATTACCGCCCAATAAGTTAACTCTCAGTTATTTATAAAATATTTACAAAGATCATATCAGGCTGAATAGAAAGACAGCTAAACTTTATTCAACCAAGAGAGCAGACAGATTTTAGAAGAGGATATTCAAGTACTGAACATATCCAAGTAATTAACCAGCTAATTGAAAAATCAACAGAGTATGGCAAACCCCTATGTATGGCATTAATAGACTATACAAAAGCTTTTGATTCAGTCAAAACTTCATCAATAATGGAAGCCGTTCAAAATCAAGGAATAGATGAATCTTATGTTAAAACACTCAAAGATAGATATCTATACGGGTAGCAGGCCTACAGCAATCCTAAAACTACATAAATATAGTGATCAAATTCCAATTGAGAGAGAAGTTGGACAGGCAGACCCCATCTCTCCTAAATTATTCACAGCATGCCTAGAAGATTTTAAGAATTGATATTGGGAAAATGTGGGAATTAACGTATGGCTAATAGAGAATACCTTAACAACTTAAGATTTGGACATGGGAGAGTTCTATTTAGTGAGCCATGGGAGGAATTGCAAGAGATGGTTGAATATTTGAATAGGAAAAGGATAGATGTACGGCTAAAAATTAATGAGAAAACTGTGATAATGTGGAATGAAAATGCAAAGACAACAATTAAGGGTTGTGGATGAACCTCTAGAGATTTTTAATGTATATACATACTTTGAACAGACAGTAAGGGTTTCACCATGACATGAGACTGAAATTAAAAGAAAGATAAGCTGGGACCCATAGCTTTTGACGAACAAAATGAGATTTTGAAACGTAAATTACCACATTCTCTAAATGGAAGAGTATTTAATCAGATGGTCCTACCAGTACTAACTTGTGCATCAGGATATTTGAGCCTTACTAAAGCCTTAGGCCATAAATTACTTACAACTTAAAGAGCTAGGGAAAGAATAATGAAGGAAATAACACTAAGAGACAGAAAAAGAGCAACACTGATACAAGAACAAACTAAAGTAGAGGATATTCTAATAACATATCATCATCATATCTTATTGCACCTTTTTCCTACCCATCGGAGTGCAGTATTACTTGCTGTTCTTAGATCCATGTCTCTACATGTGGGCCTTAGTGGGCAGGTACACAAGATGTGATTCATTGTTTGACTTGCCTCCTTGCAGGGGTATTCAGCACCATTTGTGTAACCCCATCTCAGGAAGTCATTCCTTGTCCTACCAGTTTTTGTTCTTCCTCTATTCAGGGCGACCCATTTCCTCCTGGTAAGGGACAATTCACAAGGCAGGTCTCCACTAGGGTTAGGGAGGGCATTGCCAGTGGTCTGAATGTCACGCACTCTCCATTTATGCAGTTTGTATTTTGACAGGCTAACTCTCTAGTTCTATCATGGCCATGAAGCTCTCCCATGATTTCAGATATATTCTTGTTGTATAGTGGGTGCCTGGAATCATTTGCTTGTTTAAGTCTTTTCACTTGTAGCTATGGCATCTCGATGTATGTCAGATAGTGTGATGCTGGCTAATCTTTACAAAACTAGTAGGGGTGTTGCTCTCAATGTTTCAGTGATTAGTCAGCAGGCTTTATTCAGCTCAGTATCCACTCTTTTGCCATGACTTGATCTTTCCCATACAGGAGCACAATATTCTGCAGTGGAGTAAATTATACCAAGACTGTTCGTTTTAAAGTTTCTGCATCAACTCACCACTTGATGGATGCTATCTTGCTGAGGTTGTTTCTGGTGGCCATTTTATTCTTGAGGTTGTTGACATGCTCCTTGAAAGTCAGTGTTCTATAAAAAGTGACCCCAAGATCGAATGGAAGTGGATAGTTTTGCAGTTCTTTGTTTTCCCTATTTTAATTTTCTGTATGCCTGGTGGTTGTTAAGATGGAATGATCATACCCGAGTTTTCACAGGGTTTGCCTTAAGATGCCATTTTCTATAATACTGTGGTCTGAGATGATTAGGCCATCATCAGTCTTTCTTCAATGGTTTAAAGGACTGTGACTGTGTTGCAATGCAGAGATTGTCAACATATATAAGCATCCAAAAGTCCTGGAGTTCTGGTAGGTTATATTTTGTAGATGATGAAACATAATGGAGTCAGTAAGGTGCCCTGTGGGAGACCATTTGTCTGATTCATCCACCTACTCTTCTTGCCATCAATTTCAACATAGAGATATATTTTCTAAGAGTGATCCAATGGTGTGTACAATAGCAGGGTTTTGGGTTATTTGGGGTACCTTGAAGAGAAAATCTCTATGGTTAACTGTGTCATAGGCAGCTGTGAGGTCAACAAAAACAGTTACTATAATTCGCTAGGTCTTAAATCCTTCTTCTATGAATTGGGTTAGGTTCAAGACCTCATGGCATCATGAGCCTCCAGGTCGAAAGCCTGCTTTGCCTGGTGTAAGAAAAAGAAATGGACATGGGCAGGACATATAATGAGAATGACAGTTAATAGGTGGACATTAAGCATAACAGAATGGGTCCATTGCAAAATAAGCAGGGGAAAGATAAGATGACATTGATTGATGAAAATTTATGGGTGCAGAGTGGCGTGGAAAGACCATTAACAGACTCGGGCGGAAGAACATGTCTGAGGCTTTTGTCCAGCAGTGGACTACTTATGGCTGATGATGATGATGATGATGTGTGTATAGTAGGAGATATATCTAATCATTAGGCTACTTAGTAAAAGCTAAAAGAGATGCATGTTGGAGAGGAGCATGGGAAAATATGGCTGTAGCCTACATTTAATCAAGGAGAGCTGAACATTTGCAAAAAGAGAGATAAAGTGTGGAATAGAATCAAATAAATAATGATGGAAGGAGTGGATAGGAAGTTTTTAAATTTTGATTAGGAGATAATAAAAGCAGCAATGATTTCAACAATATGGGAGGTAAGCAGTGATAATACAGACATGCAAGTGGTAGGATAACAAATCAAATAGCTTAAGAGAAAAAATGGAGACGAATGAGCATGACTGAAGAGAAGAGCATGTGCAGACATACAAAGGGTGGGATAGGATACAAAAGACAAAAGATTGGGAAGAAAAGATATTTGGCAATACAAAAAAGGGGATAAGGTGAATGACGAGTTTGGGGAAACTAAAATGTATTCTTACAGGAAATTTAATGAACAAATAGAATTCTCAATAGAAAATGAAAGTGGAGATATGCTGCCCAATGTGAATCCAAACCTGAGTCTATTTAGTTTTTATTTTGAAGATTTTTTTTGATGTGGCAGATAGAAAAGAGGAAGAGTTGATTGATGCAAGACTTGAAAAGATTAGCCTAGAGAAGAGAATGTTTATTAGAGTTACTATTGATGATAAAAAGACTATAAAGAGTTTGAAGAAAGGAAAAATACCAGTTGCTCTTATGGTTACATAATATACAGTATCTCACTTTTAACCTCAAGTGCATGATTGAATGCATGACCAGGGTTCTAAGGTATTTTGGGATGAGGATTCCATGAAAAGATTGAGAGAAATAACTCCCCTGCTCTATAAGGGTAAGGTGATAATGGCACCAGAATGAATTATGGGGGCATAATGTTGGTATACCCACAAGGTATAAGGTAGGATTTTGACCATAAAAGTAAGGCAGTTGACTAACGGACATATAGAGGAATAACAGAATGGGTTTTGACAAAGTAGAAGGTGCATTGATTACAGTTATAAGAAAACTTTGATAAAGAAAAAGTTATATGTGGCTTACATAGATAAATGAAAAGCTTCAGACAGAATCGATAGAGATGATGTTTGGATGACTATTAATCATCAAAAGGTTTTTTTATCTCCTTAATGAAAAGTGATAGGGAGTTACTTTTCGTTTTTCAAGACATCAAATGTGTGCTGGAGAGGTTTGAAAGCTTTCATTTTCAAACAGGCAACTTTAATGGGCTATTAGGTGTCCACCTTGCAGGATAATTTTCCGTTCTTGCTTTCTCAACTTATGCCTCTTTATATAACTTCACAAGATGTTCTAATCTAGTGTTCTTCTTTTATGATATTGACAAATCTTCTCTACCAAGTTGTCTTGAAGTTCTGATTATTTCCTTTGCCCCCATATTTATCCTTTCAAAACATTTGAATGCATGTGCAGTTTCTTCCATAAATTCTAGCATCGAGTCACTATTTTTAGCTTTAATGTTTCCACTTCTAATTTGATAAAACTAATTGCATAAACAATCATAAATGACTTTCAGCACTACATAACCTCTAATTCAATGGTTAGCATCAATGGCTATTCAAATACAGTAATTCCAAACGCCTGCAGTATGTGAGGCCTTAACACACCTAATGATACCTTGGTAGAGTGGCTGAATCTATGAGGTCATGCTTTCTGGCAGAAATATCACCTAAAAATCCTCTTCATCTTCAATATTGATGGAGTGAAGATCGCCACACACATTACAAGTAACAGCTCAGGTTGTGTTGACTGAAAAGGATCCTATGCAGACAGTACTACATAGGATCCTTCTCTCTGGTTACGGTTCATTTTCCCTTTGCCTACACATACACCAAATAGTCTGGCCTATTTTTCACATATTCTCCTCTGTCCTCCTACACCTGACAACACTGAGATTACCAAACAAATCTTCTTCACTCAAAAGGTTTACTACTGCAATGTAATTGTTGTGGCTACTTTCCTCTTAGTAATGGTAGAAGACTCTTTTAGCTCTGGTAAGCAGCTCTTCTAGGAGACGGAGACTCCAAAATCAACCATTGTTCTTTAGCCTTGGGTAGTGCCATAGCCTCTGTACCATGGTCTTCTGCTATCTTGGGTTAGAGTTCTCTTGCTTGAAGGTACACTCGGGTGCAATATTCCATCTTATTTCTCTTCCTCTTATTTCAATGAAGTTTTTATTGTTTATATATGAAATATTTATTTTAATTGTTGTTACTATTCTTAAATATTTTATTTTACTTGTTAATTAATTCACTTATTTCCTTGTTTCCTTTCCTCACTGGGCTTTTTTCCCTGTTAGAGCCCCTGGGCTTAGAGCATCTTGCTTTTCCAACTAGGGTTGTATCTTAGCAATAATAATAATAATAAAATGTCAAAAGCAAAGGTTTTTTTATCTACATGAAATGTTATTTTCATTAGTAAAATAAATTTTTGAATATACTTACCCGGTGATCATATAGCTGTCAGCTCTGCTGCCCGACAGAAAAACCTAAGGACAAAATACGCCAGCGATCGCTATACAGGTGGGGGTGTACATCAACAGCGCCATCTGTCGAGCAGGTACTCAAGTACTCCATGTCAACACAGAACCAATTTTCTCCTCTGCCCACTGGGTCTCTATTGGGGAGGAAGGGAGGGTCCTTTAATTTATGATCACCGGGTAAGTATATTCAAAAATTTATTTTACTAATGAAAATAAAATTTTTCAATATTAAACTTAGCCGGTGATCATATAGCTGATTCACACCCAGGGGGGTGGGTAGAGACCAGCATAATATGTTAACATTAAGAGCTAAGTATTTTGTATTTCATTTTAGCAGTTATTCAAAATAACAAACATAAAATTAATAAGTACCTGGTAAGGAAGTCGACTTGAACAATTACTCTGCCTTTTTAAGTACGTCTTCCTTACGGAGCCTCGCGATCCTCTTAGGATGCTGAGCGACTCCTAGGAGCTGAAGTATGAAGGGTTGCAACCCATACTAAAGGACCTCATCAAAACCTCTAATCTAGGCACTTCTCAAGAAATGACTTTGACCACCCGCCAAATCAAGTAGGATGCGAAAGGCTTCTTAGCCTTCCGGACAACCCAAAAACAATAATAAAACATTTCAAGAGAGAGATTAAAAAAGGTTATGGAATTAGGGAATTGTAGTGGTTGAGCCCTCACCCACTACTGCACTCGTTGCTACGAATGGTCCCAGAGTGTAGGAGTTCTCGTAAAGAGACTGGACATTCTTAAGATAAAAAGACGCGAACACTGATTTGCTTTTCCAATAGGTTGCGTCGAATATACTTTGCAGAGATTTATTTTGTTTAAAGGCCACGGAAGTTGCGACAGGTCTAACTTCGTGTGTCCTTACCTTCAGCAAAGCTTGGTCTTCCTCATTCAGATGGGAATGAGCTTCTCGTATTAACAGTCTGATAAAATAGGATAAAGCATTCTTTGACATAGGCAAAGATGGATTCTTAACTGAACACCATAAAGCTTCAGACGGGCCTCGTAAAGGTTTTTAAATAGAACTTAAGAGCTCTTACAGGACATAAGACTCTTTCTAGTTCATTTCCAACCATACGATAAGTTTGGAATATCGAACGATATTGGTCAAGGCCGAGAAGGCAGCTCGTGTTTGGCTAGAAAACCAAGTTGTAGAACATGTAGCCGTTTCGGATGAGAATCCGATGTTCTTGCAGAAGGCATGAATCTCACTGACTCTTTTAGCTGTGGCTAAGCATATCAGGAAAAGAGTCTTAAAGGTGAGATCTTTCAGGGAGGCTGATTGTAGCGGTTCGAACCTGTCTGACATAAGGAATCTTAGTACCACGTCTAAATTCCAACCAGGTGTAACCAAACGACGCTCCTTCGTGGTCTCAAAAGACTTAAGGAGGTCCTGTAGATCTTTATTGTTGGAAAGATCTAAGCCTCTGTGACGGAAGACTGATGTCAACATGCTTCTGTAACCCTTGATAGTGGGAGCTGAAAGAGATCGTTCTTTCCTCAGATATAAGAGAAAGTCAGCTATTTGAGTTACAGAGGTACTGGTCGAGGATACGGATACTGACTTGCACCAGTTTCGGAAGATTTCCCACTTCGATTGGTAGACTCTAAGGGTGGATGTTCTCCTTGCTCTAGCAATCGCTCTGGTTGCCTCCTTCGAAAAGCCTCTAGCTCTCGAGAGGCTTTCGATAGTCTGAAGGCAGTCAGACGAAGAGCGTGGAGGCCTTGGTGTACCTTCTTTACGCGTGGCTGACGTAGAAGGTCCACCCTTAGGGGAAGTGTTCTGGGAACGTCTACTAGCCATCGAAGTACCTCGGTGAGCCATTCTCTCGCGGGCCAGAGGGAAGCAACTAGCGTCAACCTTGTCCCTTCGTGAGAGGCGAACTTCTGCAGTACCTTGTTGACAATCTTGAACAGAGGGAATGCATATAGATCTAGATGTGACCAATCAAGTAGAAAGGCATCTATATGAACTGCTGCTGGGTCCGGGATTGGTGAGCAAAATATTGGGAGCCTCTTGGTCATCGAGGTTGCGAAGAGATCTATGGTTGGCTGGCCCCAGGTGGCCCAAAGTCTCTTGCATACATCCTTGTGGAGGGTCCATTCTGTTGGAATTATTTGTCCCTTCCGACTGAGACAATCTGCCATGACATTCAAGTTGCCTTGGATGAACCTCGTTACTAGTGAAATGTCTAGACCTTTTGACCAGGTGAGGAGGTCCCTTGCGATCTCGTACCATGTCAGAGAGTAGGTCCCTCCTTGCTTGGAGATGTACGCCAAAGCCGTGGTGTTGTCCGAGTTCACCTCCACCACTTTGCCTTGAAGGAGAGACCTGAAGCTTTTCCAGGTCAGACATACTGCCAGTAGCTTCTTGCAGTTGAAATGCATTGTCCTTTGACTCGAGTTCCATAATCCCGAGCATTCCCTACCGTCTAATGTCGCACCCCAGCCTACGTCCGATGCGTCCGAGAAGAGAACGTGGTTGGGAGTCTGAACAGTCAGGGGAAGACCCTCTCTAAGGTTGATATAGTCCTTTCACCAAATCAGACCAGACTTTATTTTTCCGGAAACCGGGATCGAGACCGCTTCTAGCGTCTTGTCCTTTTTCCAGTGAAAAGCTAGATGGTATAGAAGAGGACGGAGGTGTAGTCTTCCTAGTGACACAAATTGATCCACGGATGACAGTGTCCCTACCAGACTCATCCACAGCCTGACTGGGCAGCGTTCCTTCTTCAGCATCTTCTGGATGGATAGCAGGGCTGGGGGTTGATCGTCTTGTTCAGCAACGTCCTCATCAGAGGGTTCCTCATCTGAAACTGATGAGGAAACGGCAACGGAGTGGGCAACGTCTGACTCGCTGAATCCGGTCGCACTGGTGGATGCGTGACGGAGCCGGACGCAATATAATGGCACTACTGCACAGTCTGTGAACTGTCAACAACCATGGTTGCGCGAGGAAGTACAGCGTCAACCCGAAACTGTCTAGACTGTCTGGGTTGTGCAGTCAACACCCTACCGGGTTGCTGAGGTTGACGCACTGCGTCACAACAAGTCACCTCTGCTGGTTGTTGAACGTCTTCCTAGTGACACACTGAACGTCAACAACCACCTCCGAGCGTCGCTTAACGTCAACGTGCGACTGGCAACCCACACTGGGTCGCATCGGTGGAGGAACCACCTCAACTGGCAGACGCGAGTAGGATACCTCAGCGTCAACAGGGCGCACAACCAACCGGTAGGAAGGTTGTTGGCCAGAAGGTTCTTCTCCGTATTTAAGTCCTCTATCAAGGACACAAGCTTGGACTGCATGTCTTGCAGCAAAGCCCATTTAGGGTCTACGGGAGCAGGTGTGGCAACAGACGGGGTTAGCGACTGAGGCGGAACCATTTACCATCCCTGGAAGCCTTGTTATGTGTGCATAATAGTACAGCAAAACTTCAAAGGCTCGACAAAAGTAGAGAAGTTGACCTGTAAACAACTGGAGCGTCTCCTGGCTAGGCGCCAGGGCGAGTCTACCAGAATTGAGAAGTCTACCTGGGCAGAGGCATGAACTCCCAAGCCGAGAACTTCTCTCGTGTCCTATCAGACTCTCGCTCTATAAGCCAGTTTAAAAGAAGGGAAATCAAAGGCTGTATCCCTAAAACTCCTCCTGGTGCAAAACCAGTCGCCTAGCCAACGTAACGCTCTCTAGGAGAGCGAGAGAGCACTAGCTTAACAACAACGGCTTCGAAGTAGCTAGGCCTAGTGTAAGTTCTGACGTGAGGCGAACGAGGAGCAGCAGTTACAAGATCCGGACGAAGATCCTTAAAAAATCATCATGATTTAATTAAAGTCCATAGGAGGCTAAGCAGCTTAAGGCTCCTCTCCAAATGACAGAGTCCTCAAAGGAATACAGTATCAGTAGGAGGGAGAACAGCACTTTCTCATTTACAGGAACCTTGTCTGAGAAAAGCTAGGTATCTCAGTGAGGGTCTCACTGGTGCATTAGCAGCAGACCAGAAGGCAACGTTATGTAACTGCCTGACAGTCTGTGAACTGCCAAAAACTGAACTGTCAACCACAACAGGTGTGTGAGGACATACAGCACTGGTGCATTAGTAGCAGACCAGAGGGCAACGTCATGTAACTGCTTGACAGTCTGTGAGCTGGTAACAACCATAGCTGTGTGGGGAAGCAAAGCCTCTACTCCTGACTGACTAGTCTGCTGCGGGCGAGTAGCGGTAACCACAGTAGGTTGCGGAGGTTGACGCACAGTGTCAAAACAAAGCAACTTAACTCCACCCTCCTGTTGTTGTGGCAACTCGCGAACGTCAACGGAGGGTAGCGTGCGTCTGTGAACGTCAACGTGCGGCTGGCAGGGTACACTGTGCATGGGAGGTGGAACTCTCACAAGCGGAGTGCGGGAGCAGGTAGCGTCAGTGTCTACTGTACGCACAACCGTGGTTGGTTGTAGGCTAACGGGTGCAGCGTCAACCTGCTCCGCACGATACTCCTGCATAAAAGATGCTAACTGTGTCTGCATAGACTGTAGCAAAGACCACTTAGGGTCTACAGTAGCAGGTGCGGCAACAGACGGTGTTACTGCCTGTTGCGGTACCGCTTTGCCTCTCTTAGGAGGTGAGCAGTCGTCGGAAGACTGCAGCGAGTCCGAACTGACCCAGTGGCTACACCTGGGCCGTTGGACTTGCGCGGAAGGGACCGACTTGCACTTAATAAGCTGCGAGACCTTGGTCCAAGGTTTCTTACGAGAAACCTCTTCCGCAGACGAGAAGTAAATGGGCTCTCTCGTCTTTGTGTGGGTGGGGCGATCTTGGGTAGATACGCCCGAAACCACGGAGGGAAACGTCTGTTCGTTGATCAAGGCCTGACGAACCCATAAGTCGTTCGACATTACTTCTCCCCTGGGCTTGGGAGCTTGCAAGAGGTCCCGGACTAGGTGAACGACAGGCACGAACAGACGAACCCTCGGACGCAACACTGTAACACTTTGCGCATATCACTTTATCACTTTGATTTTCTGTTTTGCACTTATTTCACTGAAATCGAAACTTTTACTGATTTCTACCTGAAACACGCAATTCTACCCTTCATTAAAAGGTAGTAATAGCGAAAACAGTCGTATAATGCAGCTCATTAATACTAGCAAAAAACAGAAAACATATAAAGATAAAGAATTCAGTGGCTGGGAAAGAGACTAAACACTAGTTCAAATAAACTACGTTTACAATCTCTCACCGCACATAGCCTGGGGACAAGAATAAAACCCTAGAAACGTTTTACCTTCTTCCCCGTACAGCGACTAGGGAGGAGAGTGACACGAGAACAACGTTACCCGCTTGAACGGAACGTTTTTTCTCCTCTCTCTCCCTCCGTCTCTATCTCTCTCTCTCTTTCTCTCTTGATTTCGCACCTGAGAGAATAGCCCAATTACATATCGTCAAAAAAACATGTTATATGGCTAAAGGAAAACACTGAAAGGTTTTCCAAATAAAAAGTTCCTTTAATTTAGAATTTAAACCATTTAAGTTAAGAAAGAATGAACGAAACGTCAGAATCGATTTACTCTTACTGCAAAGTGAAACCGTGATACACTCTCTCTCTATCGTAACGATAGAGCGCATGTTGAACGTCCTGAACGTCAACAACTGCGTAGTCTAAAAAAACTAAACGTTAGTTCATCTTTGAAAACAGTACAAAGACTATCAAAGAAATTCTTTCATAAAACATTAAATCTAAAAAGTTTTAAATTCTTTAAAGGCTAAATACGATATAACGGGCTCAACGTTGATTAACTTCGGTTCCAAGTTAGGACCGCCTATTATCAGGAAAGGTCGCAAATAAACAAAACATAAAAATTTCTTTTTATATGTTTATAATAAATGGAAAGTTAATCGAAGAAGCCTAATAAAGGCGGAGAGATATAAAATATATAGATCTATAACGTGTTAAGCAATTACTAAAAACCTAAACACACTTCCGTCTAAGGGAAGGGTCGGCCATTAAAAAGTGAAAGAGAGTCCATACTCTCTTAGTCACCATAATTAAATCTATCCAAAACGAGTTCAAGTTTTGAGATGAAGATAAAACCCCTGCATAGCGAAAGCTCAAAACTAGAATAGTGTACTTCACCAAATAGTTGTGAAAACAAATCCAGTTAGTAACAGCGTATTTTAGTAGGTCTTGCCAGTGGCACGACAGAGAGAAAATTGGTTCTGTGTTGACATGGAGTACTTGAGTACCTGCTCGACAGATGGCGCTGTTGATGTACACCCCCACCTGTATAGCGATCGCTGGCGTATTTTGTCCTTAGGTTTTTCTGTCGGGCAGCAGAGCTGACAGCTATATGATCACCGGCTAAGTTTAATATTGAAAAATGGTAGTTACACATTAAATTTGTGTTGCTCTGATTTTTATGAAAGAAAATAATGCTAATTTCATGTTGGGAACTGGATTTTCTTCACAATGTTTTACATTAAGAAGAATAGTATGTTCTATTCCATTAACATTGCATCTAAGTGGTTATTAAAAACTTGAATAGAAATCCTTCCTTCCTTTAGTAATTTTCATTTCAGGGATGAAATATTGATGAAATGATCCAATGAATAATAATGCTATGACCCATGTCTTAAGGTTGTATTCTTATACGAGAAGCCGATAGCTTTTGAGAGAGCAGGAAGTAAATCAATGCCAGGCTTCATCACAAGACCTTCCCCATTGCTTAATAATACCAGCAGATATTTGTCCTGAGTTTTGTTTGCATTGGTTTCCTTCTAAAATACCCATTTCATCACAATTGACAAACTTGCTTAGGATGTCAGCCTCCTTTCTCTTTCACCCTGTTGGAAATGTGGTAACAGTTTTTCATAAAAAAATATAGCCTCTCTAGTAATTTGCACAACCTTTTGATTACACATATATGTCTAAGCCTATGAAACCATACCTTTTGTAAATGGCTTGGTGTCATCTTCAGTATTGTTTTTTTTTTTTTTTAGTCTTAATACTGGATTAAGATCTCTTTCTGTAATAAGTTGTCATCATAAATCATAGTTTTAAGTCATATGTTCCACCAAGTCATTGTTTTATATCCTTCATCCTTGCAGTTTGAGGTGGTGCTGAAAAAAATGGCAATTAGTTTATCTTTGATCATTATACCTTCACAAACAAAAGAACTGTGCTCTTCAAAACACCCAAGCAATCTCTGCATGTGATTTTTATTCACCCAATTATTTAAAAAAAAAAGTTATGTATTTTCTCATTAAGGGGAAGCATCTCTCACTTTTCTTTGGCTAGGAAGTAATACCAACATCGATGTTCTTACACTGATGCATTTATGAGGTAGTTACAAACTTTGTGAACACATACTCTCGAGATAACATTGCAATGAATCCAACTGAGTATGCTTGGGACATATTGAATATCTATGGTGCGGAGAATTATGAATAATGAAACAAAGGGAGGAGAGCCAAAGAATGTAAAGGGTATGATTCAGTCTGACATTTTTTCCCCCAGTTACAACTTGTACAGTTTGGGCAGCTGTGGTGATCTTTCAAATTCTAGCACTGGACAAAAATCCATAAATGATAATGATGAAGTTTGTAAGATTAATCTAGACTTTGGTGATGCCTTTGATCATGTTAATCATGAGGCAATATTTTTTCCCAAGCTTAAACAGATAAGATGTAGAGGAAAATCTCGTAATGTCATTAGTAAATCTTTAACTAATAAATTAGAAACAGTTGTTGATAAGAGGCTATAGTCTTCCTCAGGGTAGTGTTCTTAGCCCTATACTTATCTCATTATTTAGACGCAATATGTGGCTTAGCCTTGAAAACATCCTTGTTTATGTAGTCAATACTTTTCTATTAGTTCCATCCTATCCCCCTTAAATTCAAGGCATAATTTATTGGTGCAAATTCACTTTGGTAGACTTATCTGGTCTGTCTTGTCTTCAATTTCAAGAAAATCTTTAATACATTACTGAGGAAGTCTTTCATAACTCTTAAAAAATGTTATTTTGATAATAAAATAAATTTTTGAATATACTTACCCGGTGATTATAATAGCTGCAACTCTGTTGCTCGACAGAAAACTCTAAGGTAAAACTCGCCAGCGATCGCTACACAGGTTGCGGGTGTGCCCAACAGCGCCATCTGTCGTCCAGATACCCAGTACTCAATGTAAACAAAGAACTCAATTTTCTCCTCGTTCCACTGCGTCTCTATTGGGGAGGAAGGGAGGGTCCTTTAATTTATAATCACCGGGTAAGTATATTCAAAAATTTATTTTATTATCAAAATAAAATTTTTCAATATTTAACTTAGCCGGTGATTATAATAGCTGATTCACACCCAGGGGGGTGGGTAGAGACCAGCAAAATATGTTTACATTATTATGAGCTAAGAGTTTTTATTTCATTTTAGAAGTTATCAAAATAACAAAAACAAAATAAATAGGTACCTGGTAAGGAAGTCGACTTGAACAATTACTCTGCCTTTTTAAGTACGTCTTCCTTACGGAGCCTCGCGATCCTCTTAGGATGCTGATCGACCCCTAGGATCTGAAGTATCAAGGGTTGCAACCCATACCACAGGACCTCATCAAAACCTCTAATCTAGGCGCTCTCAAGAAATGACTTTGACCACCCGCCAAATCAACTAGGATGCGAAAGGCTTCTTAGCCTTCCGGACAACCCAAAAAACAACAATAAAAACATTTCAAGAGAAAGATTAAAAAGGTTATGGAATTAGGGAATTGTAGTGGTTGAGCCCTCACCCACTACTGCACTCGCTGCTACGAATGGTCCCAGTGTGTAGCAGTTCTCGTAAAGAGACTGGACATCCTTAAGATAAAAAGACGCGAACACTGACTTGCTTCTCCAATAGGTTGCGTCCATTATACTTCGCAGAGATCTATTTTGTTTAAAGGCCACGGAAGTTGCGACAGCTCTAACTTCATGTGTCCTTACCTTCAGCAAAGCTTGGTCTTCCTCACTCAGATGGGAATAAGCTTCTCGTATTAACAGTCTGATAAAATAGGATAAAGCATTCTTTGACATAGGCAAAGATGGTTTCTTAACTGAACACCATAAAGCTTCAGACAGGCCTCGTAAAGGTTTAGTTCGTTTTAAATAGAACTTAAGAGCTCTCACAGGGCATAAGACTCTTTCTAGTTCATTGCCAACCATATTCGATAAGCTTGGAATATCGAACGATTTCGGCCAAGGTCGAGAAGGCAGCTCGTTTTTGGCTAGAAAACCAAGTCGTAGTGAACATGTAGCTTTTTCTGACGAAAATCCGATGTTCTTGCTGAAGGCATGAATCTCACTGACTCTTTTAGCTGTGGCTAAGCATACCAGGAAAAGAGTCTTTAAGGTGAGATCTTTCAGGGAGGCTGATTGTAGCGGCTCGAACCTGTCTGACATAAGGAATCTTAGTACCACGTCTAAATTCCAACCAGGTGTAACCAAACGACGCTCCTTCGTGGTCTCAAAAGACTTAAGGAGGTCCTGTAGATCTTTATTGTTGGAAAGATCTAAGCCTCTGTGACGGAAGACTGATGCCAACATGCTTCTGTAACCCTTGATAGTGGGAGCTGAAAGAGATCGTTCTTTCCTCAGGTATAAGAGGAAGTCAGCTATTTGAGTTACAGAGGTACTGGTCGAGGATACAGATACTGACTTGCACCAGTTTCGGAAGACTTCCCACTTCGATTGGTAGACTCTAAGGGTGGATGTTCTCCTTGCTCTAGCAATCGCCCTGGCTGCCTCCTTCGAAAAGCCTCTAGCTCTCGAGAGTCTTTCGATAGTCTGAAGGCAGTCAGACGAAGAGTGTGGAGGCTTTGGTGTACCTTCTTTACGTGTGGCTGACGTAGAAGGTCCACCCTTAGAGGAAGAGTTCTGGGAACGTCTACTAGCCATCGAAGTATCTCGGTGAACCATTCTCTCGCGGGCCAGAGGGAAGCAACTAACGTCAACCTTGTCCCTTCGTGAGAGGCGAACTTCTGCAGTACCTTGTTGACAATCTTGAACGGTGGGAATGCGTAGAGATCCAGATGTGACCAATCTAGGAGGAAAGCATCTATATGTATTGCTGCTGGGTCTGGGACTGGAGAGCAATAGATTGGAAGCCTCTTGATCAGCGAGGTTGCAAAGAGATCTATGGATGGTTTTACCCCAAGTGGCCCAAAGTCTCTTGCACACATCCTTGTGGAGGGTCCATTCGGTTGGAATTACTTGCCCTTTCCGACTGAGACAATCTGCTATGACGTTCAAGTCGCCTTGGATGAACCTCGTTACTAGGGAGATGTCTTGACCTTTTGACCAGATGAGCAGGTCCCTTGTGATCTCGTACAACGTCAGTGAGTGGGTACCTCCTTGTTTGGAGATGTACGCCAAGGCCGTGGTGATGTCCGAGTTAACTTCCACCACTTTGCCTCGAATGAGAGACTTGAAGCTTTTCAAGGCCAGATGTACTGCCAACAGCTCCTTGCAGTTGATATGTATGCTCCTCTGACTCGAGTTCCACAGTCCTGAGCATTCCCGACCGTCTAGTGTCGCGCCCCAGCCCACGTCCGCTGCGTCCGAGAAGAGAATGTGGTTGGGAGTCTGAACAGCCAGGGGAAGACCCTCTCTTAGGTTGATATTGTCCTTCCACCAAGTCAGACAAGACTTTATCTTTTCGGAAACCGGGATCGAGACCGCTTCTAGCGTCTTGTCCTTTTTCCAGTGAAAAGCTAGATGGTATTGAAGAGGACGGAGGTGTAGTCTTCCTAGTGACACAAATTGTTCCACGGATGACAGCGTCCCTACCAGACTCATCCACAGCCTGACTGAGCAGCGTTCCTTCTTCAGCATCTTCTGGATGGATAGCAGGGCTTGATCTATTTTGGGGGCTGATCGTCTTGTTGTTCAGCAACGTCCTCATCAGAGGGTTCCTCATCCTGATGAGGAAACGGCAACGGAGTGGGCAACGTCTGGCTCGCTGAGTCCGGTCGCACTGGTGGATGCGTGACGGAGCCGGACGCAATATCATGGAACTGCTGCACAGTCTGTGAACTGTCAACAACCATGGGTGCGCGAGGAAGCACAGCGTCAACCCGAGACTGTCTAGACCGTCTGGGTTGTGCAGTCAACACTCTACCGGGTTGCTGAGGTTGACGCACTGCGTCCAAACAAGTCACCTCTGCTGGTTGTTGAACGTCCTGAACGTCAACAACCACCTCCGAGCGTCGCTTAACATCAACGTGCGGCTGGCAACCCACACTGGGTCGCATCGGTGGAGGGACCACCTCAACTGGCAGACGCGAGTAGGTTACCTCAGCGTCAACAGGGCGCACAACCGACCGGTTGGAAGGTTGTTGGCCAGAAGGTTCGGTAGCAACCTTCTCCGCATTAAAGTCCTCTAACAAGGACGCAAGCTTGGACTGCATGTCTTGCAGCAAAGCCCATTTAGGGTCTACGGGAGCAGGTGTGGCAACAGACGGGGTTAGCGACTGAGGCGGTACCGTTAACCATCCCTGAAACCCTTGTTATGCGTGACATAATTGTACAGCAAAACTTCAAAGGCTCGAAAACAGCTGTGAAGTTGACCTGTAAACAACTTGGAGCGTCTCCTGGCCAGGCGCCAGGGAGAGTCTACGAGAATTGAGAAGTCTATCTGGGCAGAGGCATGAACTCCCAAGCCGAGAACTTCTCTCGTGTCATATCAGACTCTCGCTCTATAAACCAGTTTAAAAGAAGGGAAAGCAAAGGCTGTATCCCCCAAACTCCTCCTGGTGAAAAACCAGTCGCCTAGCCAACGTAACGCTCTCTAGGAGAGCGAGAGAGCACTAGCTTAAAAACAACGGCTTCGAAGTAGCTAGGCCTAGTGTAAGCTCTGACGTTTAGGCGAACGAGGAGCAGCAGTTACAAAAGATCCGGACAAAGATCCTTAAAAAAATCATCATGATTTGATTAAAGTCCATAGGAGGCTAAGCAGCTTTAGGCTCCTCTCCATCTGACAGAGTCCTCAAGGGAATATCAGTAGGAGGGAGAACAGCAACTTCCTCATCTACAGGAACCTTGTCCGATAAAAGCTGAGTCTCAAGCAAGGGAGAGACCTACCGTGGTGGCAATGCTTTACAAGCAGAGTCCACACTCACTGGTGCATTAGTAACGGATCAGAACGCAACGTCATGTAACTGCTTGACAGTCTGTGAACTGTCAACAACTGAACTGTCAACCACAACAGGTGCGTGAGGACGCACAGCGTCCACTCGAGACTGCTTTGACTGCCTAGACTGAGCAGTCAAAACAACTCTAGAATGCGGAGGTTGACGCACAGCGTCAAAACAAGTCAACTCCGATTGTTAGTGAACGTCTTGAACGTCAACAGGAGCATCAGCAAGTGGCCTAACGTCCAAATGCGGCTGAAAAACCACACGAGACCGCATCGAGTGTGGTTCTAAACAACCTGACTGACGTGACTAAGCTACGCCAACGTCAACAGTAAGCACAAAGGAACGTTAGGTTGGCTGAAAGCCAGGATATCGATGAGATAAACGGCTAGACTCAACGGACTAATCGGCAGAATAGTCTTCCATAAGGGAGGCAAGCATATACTGCATGTCTTGCCATACAACCCATTAAGGATCAACGGAAATGGTTGTGGTAAGAGACGAGGGTAACGTCTGTGACCGCAACACTTTGCCTACAAAAAAAGACTCTCGGAGTCTGTGTTACGCTTTTGTTAGGCGGCGAGCAGTTATCCGATGACTGCATAGGGTCAGAGCTGTCCTAATGGTTGTAACCAGGACGCTGGACCTGTCCTGAAAGGACTGACTTTCGCTTAAGGGCTTCGAAACCTTGTGACAGGTTTCTTATGCGAAAAGCCTTCGGATGACGAGGAGAAACAACGTCTCTCTCGTCTTATGGTAGGGGAGATCTTGGTAAGATACACCCGATACCATAGAGGGAAAACGTCTGTTCGTTGGTCAAGGCCTCTCGAACCCATAAGTCGTTTGACATTACTTCTCCCCTGGGCTTGGGAGCATGTAAGAGGTCCCGGACTAGGTGAACGACAGGCACGAACAGACGAACCCTCGGACGCAACACTGTAACACTTTGCGCCTCGGACGCAACACTGTAACACTTTGCGCATATCACTTTATCACTTCGATTTTCTGTTTTGCACTTATTTCTACCTGAAACACGCAATTCTACCCTTCATTAAAAGGTAGTAATTGCGAAATCAGTCGTATAATGCAAGCTCTTTAATACCAGCAAAAAACAGAAAACATATTTTAAGATAAAAAAAAAAATCAGTGGCTGGGAAAGAGACTAAACACTAGTTCATATAAACTACGTTTTCAATCTCTCACCGCACATAGCCTGGGGACGAGAATAAAAACCTAAAAAGTTTTATCCTTCCTCCCCGTACAGCGACTAGGGACGCGAGTAACACGAGAACAACGTTACCCGCTTGAACGGAACGTTTTCTCTCCTCTCTCTCCCTCCGTCTCTATCTCTCTCTCTCTTTCTCTCTTGATTTCGCACCTAAGAGAAGAGCCCAATTATATTTCATCAAAAAAACATGTTATTTGACTAAAGGAAAAAACTGAAAGGTTTTTCAAATAAAAAGTTCCTTTAAATTAGAATTTAAAACATTTAAGCTAAGAAAGAATGAACAAAACGTCAGAATCGATTTACTCTTACTGCAAAGTGAAACCGTGATACACTCTCTCTCTATCGTAACGATAGAGCGCATGTTGAACGTCCTGAACGTCAACACCTGCGTAGCATAAATAAACTAAACGTTAGTTCATCTTTGAAAACAGTACGAAGACTATCAAAGAAATTCTTCCATAAAATATTACATTTAAAAAGTTTTAAATCCTTAGCTCTTTAAAAGCTAATTACGATATAAAGGGCTCAACGTTGATTAACTTCGGTTTCCAAGTTAGGACCGCCTACTCTCAGGAAAGGTCTATATACACAAAACATTAAAATTTATTTTTATATGTTTATAATAAATGGAAAGTTAATCGAAGAGGCCTAATAAAGGCGGAGAGATATAAAATATATAGAGGAAAATCTATAACGTGATAAGATAATTACTAAAAGCCTCAACACACTTCCGTCTAAGGGAAGGGTCGGTCATTTAAAAGTGAAAGAAAGTCCATACAGTACTCTCTTTGTCACCATAATTAAATCTATCCAAAACGAGTTCAAGATTTAAGATGAAGATAAAACACCTGCATAGCGAAAGCTCAAAACTAGAATAAAGTACTTCACCAATTAGTTGTGAAAAAACTCCAGTTTAGCAACAGCGAGTAATTACGTCTTGTCGATAGCTCGACAGAGAGAAAATTGAGTTCTTTGTTTACATTGAGTACTGGGTATCTGGACGACAGATGGCGCTGTTGGGCACACCCGCAACCTGTGTAGCGATCGCTGGCGAGTTTTACCTTAGAGTTTTCTGTCGAGCAACAGAGTTGCAGCTATTATAATCACCGGCTAAGTTAAATATTGAAAACTGCCAATCATGCAGAAATGATTTTGCTTTAATTTTACTGTTCTGAATATTGTTGTTTTTTCATTACCGGGTGAATCTTAAAATGCAGTCCAAAAACATCAGGTTTAATAAATTCCATAATACTTATTGAAGTATTCTTGTTCAAGTAGCACATAGTGTATGCCATTTTTTTTTTTTTTTTCATAATTCTGATCATCCTGTGAATTCAAATCTTATCAAACTATACACCCCACCATACAGTACTAGACATGCAATTCATAAAAGTCTATCCTCTTCTTTAGTAAAGAATACCACATAATATTCTAGGTTTTATTTCTGATATGACCAAATTAGGACATAGTCTTTCTAATCTTACAATTGAATAAGAAAAACTTCAAGTTTAAATCAGATGCAAATACTTTTTTGAGCAAATTAACAAGTCTATTTTCATAGTTGATCAATCATTTGTTTCATCTATTTTACTCTGGCATTAATATTACTTTTCTTTTTTAATTGTCTTATAAGAATATATTCTTTGCTTCTCAATTTCTTTTTCCATTCTAAGGCCCTTGAGCTTCTCACATTCTGCTTTTCCAACAAGAGTTTCAGTTTGGCTTGTAATATAATGAGAATATGTGCGTACATGTAGACAGTTAACCTGGGCTTTTCAGGACCCTTTTATCTTTAAGACTTGAGAATGAGTGTGGCTGTGGACATAAAACTCACAATTTTGGCTTAATATGATTGCTGGGTTTAATTTAGACAATCTCCAATGTAACAGCATGTTCAGTCATGAAATCAGGTTTGGTGTGTACAATAAACTATTCATTAGCCAAATATCTATGAAAGTCCATTAGCCTAAAGTAAGTTTAATAATTATTTTTTTAAAACATTTATCCTGTGTTCAAAATACAAATCCGCTTCTTACATGCACTATGGTTACCTGCACAATACCTTACTGAATTAATGTGGTCCATCTCAAGGTTAATCATAGTACTATTTACTTCCAGTATCATCCCCATTCTTATTATCATAAACACAGTATCATCCACATTCTTACTATCATAAACAATTTTAGAATATCATAACTCCTTAAATATAATAATTTCATAAATTCAATAATGCCAGATTAAGTTGTTTGGCAATATTCCTTAACAAAAAAAAATAAATAAATAAGGCCTTATACTTATATATTCAGAAAATTGACTGGTCCTTTATGATAAAATACAAATATTTTCTTTTAAAGCAGACTAAATCAAGTAGAGTACCGGTAAACCTTTAAAAGGAACAGCTACTTCGGAACTCTTTCATCCAATAAGAGCTAAGGCTATAGCAGAGTCCATTATATTTATTTACTAAACAAAATTAAAGCAATCTATATTCTCTGCAAAGATTTTGAGCGAAATAAGCTCCAACCCCTAAATGATGTCATAACCATTCCCGTTGTCTCCCATGTTAGCAGCGATCACAATACGTCCCCTCACAAATTTCAAACTACATTAACTTATAATCACTTTAAGGGGATGTGTTGTGACTACTATTAACGTGAGAGATAACATGAATGGCTATAACGTCATCAGGGGATCGGGCTTATTTCACTTGGAATCTATGCGGAGGATAAATAGCTTTATTAATTAAACTTTTGTTAATAGGCTGCAAATAACTTCAGTTTTGCATGCAAAATACAAGGGCATCAAGGATGTCAGCATAATAAACATCACCAATATCTTTACTTGCATCAGCCTCTGCATTATTGTATTTAAACAATATTTTGATGCTAAATTCTCCAGTTTCTCATTATAAATACTGTAATAATGTTTAATGCGAGTCTAAAGCTCCAAGAAAATCATTCATATAAACATGTAGTGTTTACTGTAATTTTGACTCCTACTCTACCAATTTACTTGAGCATCTGAATTGCCTGAACAACTCCTTGCCCTTCCTTATATGTTCCAGTTGTACTAAAATACACTTCAACTGTGTCTTTCCATAAAACTATGTATATTTCTTATAATCACCAATATGTTTAATGTCACAACTGAGTCATAATTAGACTTTATAAGTTCTATCAAAATACTAGAGAAATGTCAATAAAAAATAAGACAGTCTGAAGAGAACAACAGGAATAAACAAAATGTAACAGGCATATAGCAAAGTTGTTGGGCTAATATGACAATGAACAGTGCTAAAAAGTAGACATAATGGGCTATGCAAGGCACATACAACAGTAGCATCCTGCACTGAAACTAGGGTCAAACTACTAACCCATGATGCATTCCTTTCATTTTCAAACCAATCATTGAGTTTTCAAGGGAAACACCCACTAGAGTACTGTATATAGATGTTTTTCAGTAAAATTCACTAATCAAAAACTATATCATCTTCACTTGAAATTTTTTTCACTTTGAGGAAAAAGTCATCAACAAATTGCATTGTTCCATCTTCATCTGTTGGGAGGAGAGAAAATAAATAAATAAATATGACAATGAATTAATCCAAATGTACCGGATTATCTATATATACTGTGTGTGTGTGTGTCTGTGTGTGTGTGTGTGTGTGTGTGTATATATATATATATATATATATATATATATATATATATATATATATATATATATATACACACATGAAAAATTACCCTTTTCAACCTATTAATAAAAATGTAATCCTCAAGATACTACTTCTGTGTATAGAAAAAATCTTGTTATGTTTCCTACATTCATTTGCTCAGTTACCATGATATTTCAGTAAAGATATGAGTAGCTTGTAATATTTTTCTTAAAGGATAGAGAATCTGTTCAAAAGCTTTCTGAAATAAAGAATTTGAATTTATCTGTTAAAAGATCACCCAGTTACTTTTACTGATGTATGCTACTAATAAAGCCATCAACAAAGCCAATACAATATACTGTAAAGATCATACAGTGAACAATCGAAGAAATTTCAAAAACAAAATAAAAGTCCCCTATACATAAAGTATTAAAAATATAACTAAGAACATTAAAGCTGATAACCATGTTTTTCATATCCCAGGACCATAGGATGATCCTTAATAATGTTTATTAGAACAAAACAGATATTGAATCTGGAGTTTAGAAGGTACCAAGTGGAGATTGTGATGAAGTTAATGTGGGACAAACTGGCTGTTCTCATTCTCAAAGATTAACTCTTGGTCTACCATTGCATGCTAGCAATATGACAGCCTTGAGTGGTGCCATCCTCTCAAATACTTGCTCTGCCTAAGCATCACGACTTGAGGGAGGAGCAGGCAAATACGAAATGAACTTCAAAGAGCAGAGCGTGGAAGAGAGCGAACAAGCTCAATTCCATGAAAATGCTGGAAAGTAAGATTAAAACATGTCTTGTCTTACCCTGGTAACTTGGCCTGAGAATGCCTGGAGGAGACTCACTCTATGAGAGTAGTCAAGGGAATGAGAAAGAGGGTCTTAATCAAGAGGGCCTTGGCCCTTGATGTTCCAGCGAATAAAAGGGGCAAAACCTGAGGACCAAACAAACCCCTAATTTCCCATGAAAAAGGAAGACTTGGGCTCAAGTGCAAGCAAAGAAGAATGTTCAAACAAGAACTTGAAGATAAGAGAGTAAAATCAAGGGAAGTCTCCCCATACGTATGACTGTCCCGATCCATAATCCAAAATAAGAGGGGGAGAGAGACCCAACTGAAAGACAAATCGTAAATATGTGATCCTGACAAGGGAGGACAGAACAAGAGTATCTAAAAGGTATGCAACCGATAGGGAACAGGAGAGCAATCGGTCACAGACAACCACTCGAGCAAAGAGTTGCGACCTACAAACGTTTACTTATGTCATGCCGCTCTCTTGAGAATGCGTGAACCACTAGTAGTCCATCTAGTCTAGCACTTTGGGAGAGCAAACTAGAGGTAAATCAGCGATAACAAGCACAGGAAAAAGTGTTAAAAATGTTTGCATCGTCAGTTGCGTGGAAACATTGCAAAGCCGCTCGTATAGGGGTGTAATTCCAAAGTTTTCTAACCAAAAGCAAGAGCAGAAAGTCAAAAGCCAAAAGATTGCAGCCATGGATTATTCAAGTAGAAAACAACAGTGCTCGACTACTGTAGTCTCTGTGTCTTCGCTGAAGGGCTGGCTAACCCAATCCCTTACAGGAGAAAAGAATCAGAAGTATCCATTAAAATTCCTACCAAACAGTCTAAGGACTGCATGTTTAAACTAAGGAAAATGGGACCCGTTTTCTTTCATTCGATAGTCATCAGCTGACTTACTACCTATGTGAGGTACAAACAAAAGCCTCCATGAGCTACATTCTGTTTCTTTACATTGGAAAGTGCTTTACATATGCGTGACAAAATTCTTGTTGTTTTCTCTAAGATAAGCTGCTGAACACAAGATTGAATCCTTTACAGGCAATCATGGGATTTTCAGTGTAATTTTATGAAATAGAGAGAGATTAGTAGGAAAATGTCAAATCCTCTGAAAACTCTCTCTCTTGCCTTGCAGCAGAGACATGAGCTTTAAAAGGAATTGGTTTCCTTAAACATTTAAAATATGAACACTGAATAGCATACTCATAAATGCAGACAACTATTTATCACTTGTACAAAGGTTTCTCAATAAGAAAACATACCCTTGAGCTCTAGGTTTAGAATGATGTCAGAGCCCAAGCGGTGAAAAAATAGAACACTTATTCTAATTTCCTAACTGCCTCACACAAATTAGGGGCCAAGAAAGAAAGTCACAAGCTCAAAGAGCATAGACATAGAAGGGGGGACAACGAAATGACAAACATCTGACGCATGATAAAGCAGTAGCCAAAAAATTCAAATTTCACAAGTCGCTGGGACAGACCAGCAAACCCTGTGTAGCCTTATTTACAAGGTGACTGTCACCAAGCGGAAGGAGAACAGGAAAAAGAAGAATCATGATCCTGTAACGAGTGTCTGGATGTCCACTTGTTTTGATGTTAGAAAAAATTGGGGATAGATAATGCAGCCCAAGTTGCCAGCACTGACCACCATACCATGTGTTGCTTCAGCTGCAAAGTGCCTGTCGCCAAGCGGAAAGGACAATGGTACAAGATGACTCACTTCACGAAATGAGTGCCTGGACTGGTCCCTTAGTTCAGGGTCAGGAGATCTAGGGATTCAAAGCTACCCCAATAGCCAGTACTGATCAGCATACCACATGTTGCCTTATTGGAGGGTGACTGTCACCGAGTAGAAAGAACGCTGGTAGGAGACTGCTCTTTCCCGTGGAGTGAGTGTCTGTGCTTAGTTCAGTGTCAGGAGAAATGGTGAGTATGTCAATACAGCTCTAGTCCCCAGAGCAGACCAGCGAGCCATGTGTCGCCATACTCGCAAGGTGACTGTCGCCAAGCTTTGGGAGCACCGGTAGGAGACGACTCAAGCCTACGGAATGAGCGTCTGGTCAGTCAGTTGGTCTGGTGTATGAAGACATCTGGGAGTATAGACATTGCAGCCCTATATGTTAACTCCAAGAACACACACTACCAATTGTCACTTGTCTCGTGTGCATGACTGACAACGTGAAACAAGGAGCAAAACATCACAGCAGGAAGCAAGACACATGTCAAGCGCTTGTCCTCTGACAATCTGAAATACATAGTATATTCAAAACAGATCATGGAATGATCTACCTAATCAGGCAGTTGAATCGGTGAAATTTCAAAGTTCAAACTAGCAGCGAAAGATTTCTGTTGAAATGACCGACAAAAGACTTTATTGTTAATACAGTATAACCTATCCATTTTGATATTGTTACTGGTCTTAAAATTATTTATATTTATTATTCATTACTTTTCTTGAAGTTTATTTTCATTCCTCACTGAGCTATTATCCCTTGTTGGAGCGCTTGATCTTAAAGCACTCTGCCCATCCAACCAGAGTTGCAGCTTAGTTAGTAATAATAATAATAATAATACTAATAATGTGAACCATATTAGAGACCCTTTCGGAAACATTCAATCAAAAGAGTGTCTTGAGCATAAATAAATGCATAACGGATACGCGACTACAAGGAAAATTCTAAGAAGACCCCTTAGGAAATTAAATGAAAGGAAGGAGGGGACTGGACCTTCGGTTGACTTGAGGAATAAACTCTATACATTAATTAAAAAAATTTTCCTAACCTCATCGTCCCTCCATAAACATGATACACCCAAAATAGTAACTTTCCTGGTCCCCTTGCCTAAGGACTGAAGACTATTCTTAGGTCTAACACTTCATTCAAAACCCTTCATCCTTGCCTAGGCGCTCTATGGGACCATTACGGGAACAAAAGGGGGGATAGATAGGTAATATATTGTTAGGCACCTGCCCAGACATGATACCCCTAAGCATATGCCATGTCGGGGTTCCCAAGAAAAGGGATCTGTCATACCCTTACATTGGGTACCAGTAACAAGAACCTACGGAGGAGCTGAAAGAGAACGATTGTTAGCATTCATAAAAAGGTGAATTTTATTTTTACTGTCAATCTATTACTTAACAGTATCTTTGTTAAAGTTTTGCTGAAAAGACACATTTCTGACTTCAAACAGATACTAAGGAAAAAAGTTGACTCGATGCTGAACGAGTCCACAGAAAAACAAATGGATGAAAGGGAAGGAAAGGGTGAAGCATAGTCAAAATAGGTCAAAATTTCATATCAAAATCTGGCTGTATACTGTTTCAGTTTAGCGAAATCTATGCTACAGTATGGGCATGAGTCATGGTATGACAATGAAACCATATCCAACAAATATGTTATTTTTATTAATAAAATAAATTTTTGAATATACTTACCCGGTGATCATATAAGCTGTCAGCTCTGCTGCCCGACAGAAAAACCTAAGGACAAAATACGCCAGCGATCGATATACAGGTGGGGGTGTACATCAACAGCGCCATCTGTCGAGCAGGTACTCAAGTACTCCATGTAAACACAGAACCAATTTTCTCCTCGGTCCACTGGGTCTCTATTGGGGAGGAAGGGAGGGTCCTTTAATATATGATCACCGGGTAAGTATATTCAAAAATTTATTTTATTAATAAAAATTAAATTTTTCAATATTAAACTTAGCCGGTGATCATATAAGCTGATTCACACCCAGGGGGGTGGGTAGAGACCAGCATTACATGTTTACATTATTAAGAGCTAAGTATTTTGTATTTCATTTTAGCAGTTATTCAAAATAACAAACATAAAATAAATAAGTACCTGGTAAGGAAGTCGACTTGAACAATTACTCTGCCTTTTTAAGTACGTCTTCCTTACTGAGCCTCGCGATCCTCATAGGATGCTGTGCGACTCCTAGGAGCTGAAGTATCAAGGGTTGCAACCCATACTAAAGGACCTCATCAAAACCTCTAATCTAGGCGCTTCTCAAGAAAAGAATTTGACCACCCGCCAAATCAACCAGGATGCGAAAGGCTTCTTAGCCTTCCGGACAACCCAAAAACAACAATAAAAAACATTTCAAGAGAAAGATTAAAAAGGTTATGGAATTAGGGGAATGTAGTGGTTGAGCCCTCACCCACTACTGCACTCGCTGCTACGAATGGTCCCAGGGTGTAGCAGTTCTCGTAAAGAGACTGGACATCTTTAAGATAAAAAGACGCGAACACTGACTTGCTTCTCCAATAGGTTGCGTCCATTATACTCTGCAGAGATCTGTTTTGTTTGAAGGCCACTGAAGTTGCGACAGCTCTAACTTCATGTGTCCTTACCTTCAGCAAAGCATGGTCTTCCTCATTCAGATGGGAATGAGCTTCTCGTATCAACAGTCTAATATAATAGGAAACTGCATTCTTCGACATAGGTAAAGAAGGTTTCTTAATAGCACACCATAAAGCTTCTGACTGTCCTCGTAAAGCTTTAGTTCGTTTTAAATAGAACTTAAGAGCTCTAACAACGGCACAAGACTCTTTCTAGTTCATTTCCAACCAAATTAGAAAGGCTTGGAATATCGAACGATTTCGGCCAAGGACGAGAAGGTAGTTCGTTTTTGGCTAGAAAACCAAGCTGCAAAGAACATGTAGCCGTCTCAGATGAAAATCCGATGTTCCTGCTGAAGGCGTGTATCTCACTGACTCTTTTAGCTGTAGCTAAGCAGACGAGGAAAAGAGTCTTTAAAGTGAGATCTTTAAAGGAGGCTGATTGTAGCGGCTCGAACCTTTCTGACATAAGGAATCTTAGTACCACGTCTAAATTCCAACCTGGTGTGGCCAAACGACGCTCCTTCGAGGTCTCAAAAGACTTAAGGAGGTCCTGTAGATCTTTGTTGTTGGAAAGATCTAAGCCTCTGTGACGGAAGACTGCTGCCAACATGCTTCTGTAACCCTTGATCGTGGGAGCTGAAAGAGATCTTTCCTTCCTCAGATATAAAAGGAAGTCAGCTATTTGAGTTACAGAGGTACTGGTTGAGGATACTGATACCGACTTGCACCAGCTTCGGAAGACTTCCCACTTCGACTGGTAGACTCTAAGAGTGGATGTCCTCCTTGCTCTAGCAATCGCCCTGGCTGCCTCCTTCGAAAAGCCTCTAGCTCTCGAGAGTCTTTCGATAGTCTGAAGGCAGTCAGACGAAGAGCGTGGAGGCTTGGGTGTACCTTCTTTACGTGTGGCTGACGTAGAAGGTCCACTCTTAGCGGAAGAGTTCTGGGAACGTCCACTAGCCATTGCAGTACCTCGGTGAACCATTCTCTCGCGGGCCAGAGGGGAGCAACCAACGTCAACCTTGTCCCTTCGTGAGAGGCGAACTTCTGCAGTACCTTGTTGACAATCTTGAACGGGGGGAATGCATAAAGGTCTAGATGGGACCAATCCAGTAGAAAGGCATCTATATGAACTGCTGCAGGGTCCGGGATTGGCGAGCAATAATTTGGGAGTCTCTTGGTCATTGAGGTTGCAAAGAGATCTATGGTAGGTTGGCCCCATGTGGCCCAAAGTCTCTTGCATACATTCTTGTGAAGGGTCCATTCTGTTGGGATGATTTGACCCTTTCGACTGAGGCGGTCCGCCATGACATTCATGTTGCCTTGAATGAACCTCGTTACTAGAGACAGGTTTAGATCTCTTGACCAGGTGAGGAGGTCCCTTGCGATCTCGTACAACTTCAGAGAATGGGTCCCTCCTTGCTTGGAGATGTACGCCAAGGCCGTGGTGTTGTCGGAGTTCACCTCCACCACCTTGCCTAGAAGGAGGGACTTGAAGCTTTTCAAGGCCAGATGAACTGCCAGTAGCTCCTTGCAGTTGATATGTAATGCTCTTTGCTCCGAGTTCCAGGTGCCCAAGCATTCCCGACCATCTAATGTCGCACCCCAGCCCGTGTCCGATGCGTCCGAGAAGAGAACGTGGTTGGGGGTCTGAACAGTCAGTGGCAGACCCTCTCTGAGGTTGATGTTGTCCTTCCACCAGGTCAGTGATGACTTCATCTTCTCGGAAATAGGGATCGAGACCGCTTCTAGCGTCTTGTCCTTTCTCCAGTGAACAGCCAGGTGAAATTGAAGGGGACGGAGGTGCAGTCTCCCTAACGCAATGAACTGGTCCAGTGATGAAAGCGTCCCTATCAGACTCATCCACTGTCTGACTGAACATCGGTCCTTCATTAGCATGTTCTGGATGCATCCTTGGGCTTGACTTATTCTGGGGGCCGACGGAAAAGCCCGAAAAGCTTGACTGTGAATCTCCATCCCTAGGTACACTATAGTTTGGGATGGGACCAGTTGGGACTTTTCCATATTGACCAGGAGACCCAATTCCTTGGTCAGATCTAGAGTCCACTTTAGATTCTCCAGACAGCGACGACTGGACGAAGCTCTTAAAAGCCAGTCGTCCAAATAGAGGGAGGCTCTGATGTCTGCTAAATGCAGGAATTTGGCAATATTCCTCATCAGTTTCGTAAAGACAAGAGGCGCCGTGCTTAGGCCAAAGCACAGGGCTTGAAATTGGTAGACAACCTTCCCGTAAACGAACCTTAGAAAAGGTTGGGAATCTGGGTGGATGGGGACGTGAAAGTAAGCGTCCTTGAGGTCTAAAGAGACCATCCAGTCTTCCTTCCTGACCGCTGCTAGAACAGACTTTGTCGTCTCCATGGCGAACGTCTGCTTGGTGACAAAGACATTCAGAGCACTGACGTCTAGCACCGGTCTCCACCCTCCTGTCTTCTTTACCACTAAGAAGAGACGGTTGTAGAAGCCCGGGGATTGATGGTCCCGGACTTTGACTACCGCTCCCTTTTCTAGTAAGAGAGACACCTCTTGCTTCAAAGCTAGTCGCTTGTCCTCCTCTCTGTACCTGGGAGAGAGGTCGATGGGAGTCGTTGCTAGAGGGGGCTTGCGTAAGAATGGGATCTTGTACCCCTCTCTGAGCAACTTCACAGATTGTGCATCTGCGCCCCTGTTCTCCCAGGACTGCCAGTAGTTCTTGAGTCTGGCTCCCACTGCTGTCTGAAGACGGTGGCAGTCAGACTCTGCCTCTAAAGGACTTGGTACCTTTCTTCTTGCTCCCACGTTTCCCTTCGGCACGAGCACTTCCTCTGCTGGAGGCTCTGCCACGAAAGGGTGGAATAAATCTTGACGCTGGAGTATCCATCCTGGGTCTAGACACGGAAGGCAAAGGGGTGGCTTTGCGTGCAGATGACGCAACTAGGTCATGCGTGTCTTTTTGAATCAAGGAGGCAGCAATCTCCTTGATCAACTCCTCTGGGAAAAGGCACTTCGAGAGAGGAGCAAACATAAGCTCCGACCTCTGACATTGTGTTACTCCAGCTGACAAGAAGGAACAAAGGTTTTCTCGTTTCTTGAGGACCCCGGAAACGAACGAAGCCGCAAGCTCACTGGAACCGTCCCGTATGGCCTTGTCCATGCAGGACATAATGAGCATGGAAGTTTCCTTGTCAGAAGGGGAGGTCTTCCTGCTCAACGCTCCCAAACACCAATCCAAAAAGTTAAACACTTCGAACGCTCTGAACACTCCTTTCATCAGATGATCTAAATCTGAAGGAGTCCAACAAATCTTGGAGCGTCTCATGGCCAGCCTGCGGGGAGAGTTTACTAGACTTGAGAAGTCGCCCTGGGCAGAGGCAGGAACTCCCAAGCCGAGAACTTCTCCCGTGGCATACCAGACGCTCGATCTGGAAGCAAGTTTCGCAGGGGGAAACAAGAATGCTGTCTTCCCCAGGTGCTTTTTGGACTGCATCCAATCTCCCAACACCCTTAAAGCTCTCTTGGACGAGCGGGCGAGGACGAGCTTCGTAAAGGCAGGCGCGGATGACTGCGTGCCTAAAGCGAACTCAGATGGAGGTGAGCGTGGGGCCGCAGAAACAAACTGATCGGGATACAAATCCTTGAACAGTGCAAGTACTTTTCTAAAGTCCAAGGAGGGAGGCGTGGTCTTGGGTTCGTCGATGTCCGTGTGCGGGTCGTCAAGGTGTGCAGCGTCGTCATCATCAGAGAGTCCATCGTCTGAATGCTGAAGAGGAAGCGGCAAAGGAGTAGGCATTGGCTGGTCAGCTGAGTCCGGCAGCACGGGTGCATGCGTGACTGCACTGGACGCAACGTCATGGAACTGTTGGTCAGTCTGTGAGCAGGCAACAACCATAGCTGCGCGGGGGCGCAAAGCGTCTACTCCCGACTGTCTAGTCTGCTGTGGGCGAGTAGGGGTAACCACAGTGGGTTGCGGAGGTTGACGCACCGCGTCAAAACAAAACAACTTAGGTTGTTGTTGTTGTAACTCGCGAACGTCAACGGAGGGTTCCGTGCGTCGGCGAACGTCAACATGCGGCTGGCAGGGTACAGTGCGCATGGGTGGCGGGACTCTCACAGCTGGAGTGCGGGAGAAGGTAGCCTCAGCGTCAACTGGACGCACAACCGTGGTTGGTTGTAGGCTAACGGGTGCAGCGTCAACCTTCTCCGCACGAAAGTCCTGCATTAAAGATGACAACTGTGTCTGCATGGTCTGCAGCAAAGCCCACTTAGGGTCTACAGTAGCAGGTGCGGCAACAGACGGTGTTATTGCCTGTTGCGGTACCGCTTTGCCTCTCTTAGGAGGTGTGCAGTCATCTGAAGACTGCAGCGAGTCCGAACTGACCCAGTGGCTACAACTGGGCCGTTGGACTTGCGCGGAAGGGACCTTGCGTTTGAGAGGTCGTGAGACCTTGGTCCATTGTTTCTTCCGAGAAACATCTTCCGCAGACGAGGAATAAATGGGCTCTCTCGTCTTCTTGTGGGTGGGGCGATCTTGGCAAGATACGTCCGAAACCACGGAGGGAACGTCTGTCCGCTGATTAAAGCCTGTCGAACCCTTTGGTCGTACGACATTGCTTCTCCCCTGGGCTTGGGAGCTTGCAAGAGGTCCCGGACTGGGAGGACGACAGGCACGAACAGACGCACCCTCAAGCACAACACTAACACTTTTCACAACACTTCCACTCACTAGGTCACTACCCACTGCACTCTTACCCTTCAACTCCCTGACGTCTGCCATGAGTTGGTTACGGTCACTCGCCAATGACTCGACTCTCTCACCCAGAGCCTGGATGGCACGCATCATATCTGCCATCGAAGGTTGTTGAGTGCTAGAAGGGGGATCAGGAGCAACCACTACAGGGGAAGGAATAGGTTGTGGGGCATGGGGAGAGGAAAAATCAACTGAGCGAGATGAACTCCTCCTGACTCTATCTCTCTCTAGCCTACGTGAATATTTCAGGAATTCGAGAAAATCGAATTCCGAAAGCCCAACGCATTCCTCACATCGATCTTCCAATTGACAGGTTTTACCCCGACAATTGGAACAAATGGTGTGCGGATCGATAGAGGCCTTCGGAAGACGCCTTGAACAGTCCCTAGCACTACACTTCCTGTATTTAGGGACTTGAGAAGGGTCAGCCATCTTGAATTAGTCAAAGGGGAATTCAAAATCTATCCAAGTCGTCAACAAATAATCCAAAATTCAATCAAAGAATGCAAGGAAGTATTGAAGATAACCTCTGCAAAGCGAAAGCTAATAACTAGAAATGAGTACTTCACCAAAATCTTTGAAAATCAATCCAGTAAGCAACAGCGTATTTAGTAGGTCTTGCCGGTGGCACGACAGAGAGAAAATTGGTTCTGTGTTTACATGGAGTACTTGAGTACCTGCTCGACAGATGGCGCTGTTGATGTACACCCCCACCTGTATAGCGATCGCTGGCGTATTTTGTCCTTAGGTTTTTCTGTCGGGCAGCAGAGCTGACAGCTTATATGATCACCGGCTAAGTTTAATATTGAAAATTTGTAGATTTGAGAACGAAGCCCTCAGAAGAATATTGGGAGTTAAATGGCAGGACAGGACTAGAAATGAAACTATAAGAGAGATTACTCAAGTGTTATATGCAGAAGAGATCATGGTGAGGGGTAGATGGAGATGGTTTGGGCGTTCTCTTTACACTCCCCAAGAGAGATTAGTTCCAACTTTTAACTGAGCTCCACAAGGCACTAGAAGAATTTGAAGACCCAGGTCTACAATGCTAAGGTCTATGAAACATGAAGTAGATGATTTATAATTATTTTCAAAAGTACATGACGGAGACAACTGGTGAAATCTAATCGAGGCCCTTTGCGTCAATATGCGTAGGAGGAGGTGATGATGATGACGAGAGGCATTTTGCAAGGTGAGAGAATGGGGAAATATTTATTTTGGGGTAGACATCAACACAGCTTCAAGTAGAAGCAATATTTAGGGGAGTTTCATAAAAAATGATATTTTCAATTTAAAATAAATTTTTGAATATACTTACCCGGTGGATATATATGTAGCTAACGTCTCCGACAGTCGACAGATTCCAAAAACTCGCGAGCGATCACCGTGGTGGTTGCTGGGTGTGAACACCAGCGCCAACTGCCGGCAGGATACTGCATATATTTCCCCAGGAATTCAGTTCTTCTCAGTCCGTAGGGTCTCTATCTGGGAGGAAGGGGGGGTCTTTAATTACATATATCCACTGGGTAAGTATATTCAAAAATTTATTTTAAATTGAAAATATCATTCTTAAATATCTAACTTAGCCGGTGGATATATATGTAGCTGATTCACACCCATGGTGGAGGGTAGAGACCAGTATTAAACACTAAAGGAATATAAGCTCAAGAGTTTTTGACAATTATCCAAAAAACAAACAAACAAACAAACTGATAAGGAAGCTGACTCTGATGATACTCTGCCTCATTAGTCCGCTATCCTTACGAAGCCCAGCGTTCCACTCAGGGTGCTGAAAGACTTCTAGGAGCTGTTATATTTAGGGTGAACACCCCTATAACAGGACCTCATCAATACCCTTGATCTGGGCGCTCTCAAGAAACAAGTTTGACCACCTGCCAAATCAAAAGATTGCAGAAGACTTCTTAGTCTCCACATACAACCCCAAAAAAGATTAAAAGTTTCAAAAGAAGAAAAAGGATATTGGGATTAAGGGAATGTAGTGGTAGAACCTCCACCCACTACTGCACTCGCTGCTACGAATGGTCCTAAAGTGTAGCAGTCCTCATAAAGAGTCAGGACATTTTTTAAATAATGTGAAGCGAACACAGATCTACTCCTCCAAAACGTTGCGTCCATAATGCTTCTAAGGAATCTATTTTGTTTGAACGCTACTGAAGTTGCCACCGCTCTAACTTCATGAGTTTTAACTTGAAGCAATTTTAGATCATTCTCACTTGAAGGAGAGTGAGCCTCTCTAATTAAAAGTCTAATAAAGTAAGACAACGCATTCTTCGACATATGTAAGGAGGGCTTTTTAACTGAACACCATAAAGCCTCTGAATTACCTCGCAGCAATTTGGTTCTATTTAAATCAAATTTAAGAGCTCTAACAGGGCACAGGACTCTTTCAACTTCATTCCCAACAATTTCAGATAGACTGGGAAGTTCAAACGATTTAGGCCTTGGACGAGATGGTCATTCATTTTTGGCTAAAAAACCAAGCTGAAGTGAGCATACTGCTTTATTAGCGCAGAAGCCGATATTTTTGCTGAAAGCATGTACCTCACTAACTCTCTTTGCGGTAGCCAAGCTCACTAAAAAGAGAGTTTTGAGTGTAAGATCTTTGAGTGAGGTTGAATTCAACGGCTCAAACCTATCAGACATAAGGAACTTAAGGACCACGTCCAAGTTCCAAGCAGGAGTAGTAATCTGACGCTCCTTGGAAGTCTCAAAAGACTTGAGAAGGTCTTGAAGATCTTTATTATTAGACAGATCCAAATTTATAGGTCTAAAAACTGAAGCTAACATGCTTCTGTAGCCTTTAATGGTAGAGGCAGAAAGGGTGCAATCATTTCTAAGATAAAGTAGAAAGTCTGCAATCTGTGCTACAGTGGTACTGGAAGAGGAAATAGAGGAGGACTTGCACCGGTCTCTAAATACCTCCCATTTAGATTGGTAGATCCTGATGGTAGAGGATCTTCTAGCCCTCGCGATCGCTCTAGCTGCCTCCTTCGAAAACCCTCGAGCTCTAGAGAGTCTTTCGATAGTCTGAAGGCCGTTAGACGAAGCGCGGGGAGACTTTGATGAAATCTTTTTATATGAGGTTGACGCAGGAGATCCATCCGTAACGGTAAACTTCTTGGGATGTCCACCAGCCATAGAAGTACCTCTGTGAACCATTCTCTCGACGGCCAGAGGGGAGCAACCAACGTCAACCTGGTCCCTTCATGAGAGGCGAACTTCTGAAGCACCTTGTTTAGGATCTTGGACGGTGGGAAGGCATAGATGTCTAGGTGAGACCAGTCCATCAGGAAAGCGTCTATGTGGGCCACCTCTGGATCTGGAACTGGAGAGCAGTAAGTCAGGAGCCTCTTTGTCAGTGAAGTCGCAAACAGATCTATGGTGGGTTGACCCCATGTCATCCATAGCTTCTCGCACACATTCTTGTGTAACGTCCACTCCGTGGAGATGACTTGTCCTCTTCTGCTGAGGCAGTCCACTAAGACATTCATTTCTCCTTGCACGAATCTCGTCAAAAGAGAGATGTTTCTTGCCTTTGACCAAATGAGAAGGTCCCTTGCAGTGACGAAAAGGGAGTGGGAGTGAGTCCCTCCTTGTTTTGAGATGTCGGCCAAGGCCGTGGTATTGTCTGCATTCACCTCTACCACTTTGTTCTGAACCAGACTCTCGAAACTCTTTAAAGCTAGATGGACTGCCAGAAGTTCTTTGCAGTTTATATGGAGTTTCTTCTGATCTGTGGACCAAAGACCCGAGCATTCCAGATTGTCCAGTGTCACTCCCCAACCCAAATCCGATGCATCTGAATACAACACATGGTTTGGGTTCTTGATCGCAAGAGAAAGACCTTCTCGAAGTCTGATGTTGCTGTCCCACCAAGTCAGACATGTCTTGACTGAGTTGGAGATCGGAATAGAAATCGTCTCTAAGCCCTTCTCCTTGTTCCAATGGTGGTTTAGGTGAAACTGGAGAGGGCGAAGGTTGAGTCTCCCCAGAGAGATAAACTGTTCCAGCGATGAAAGAGTTCCCACGAGGCTCATCCAAACTCTTACAGAGCAACTGCTTTTCTCTTGCAAGTGACGGACTTTTAGCAGAGCTTGCTCCATTTTTGTGGGAGACGGAAAAGCCCGAAAAACTCGACTCTGTATCTCCATCCCAAAATAAAGAATTGTCTGGGATGGAGTAAGTTGCGACTTTTCTACGTTCACTAGGAGACCTAACTCTTTGGTTAGGTCTAATGTCCATTTGAGGTCCTACAGACAGCGATATAATGACGACGCCCTGAGTAACCAGTCGTCCAAATAAAGGGAGGCTCTGATCCCTGACAAATGGAGAGAGCTCGCTACATTTCACATGAGCCTTGTAAAAACAAGAGGAGCAGGGCTGAGGCCGAAGCACAGTGCTCGGAACTGATACACTACTTTCCCGTACACAAACCTCAGATATTGTTGAAAGTTTGGGTGAATCGGGATGTGGAAGTATGCATCCTGAAGGTCGAGAGAGACCATCCAGTTGCCTTCCCTTACCGCTGCTAAAACAGATTTGGTAGTCTCCATTCGTGAATTTTGTCTTTACAATAAACATATTGAGAGCACTTACATCTAGCACTGGCCTCCAACCTCCTGTGTTCTTTGGAACCAGGAAGAGACGGTTGTAAAAGCCTGGGGATTGAAGGTTCGAGACTTTCACCACCGCCCCCTTTTCTAACAAAAGAGACACTTGATGTCGCAAAGCCTGTCTCTTTGTCTCCTCTCGATACCTGGGAGAGAGGTCTATCGGAAAATTTACTAGAGGAGGTCTCCATACAAAAGGGATTTTGTAACCCTCCTTTAGTAACAGAACTGACTCTCGGTCTGCTCCCCTTCTCTCCCAGGCCTGCCAGAAGTTCGTCAGTCTGGCACCTACCGCTGCCTGAAGCCGTGGGCAGTCAGACTCTGCCACGGGAGGATCTGGATCCCCTTCTCTTACCTCGTTTGTTATCCGGACGAGAGGTTCCCCTGCTGGGGGCTCTGCCACGAAAGGGAGGAATAAATCTTGTAGCTGGCGTATCAAACTTGGGTTTGTTGGCATAAGAAGAAGGTAAAACCTTGCGCGCTGTCTTGGCCACTAAATTGTGCATGTCCTTCAGTGCAAGAGATGACGCAATATCTTTAATAAGATGTTGTGGGAACAGAGTACTCGACAAAGGCGCAAAAAGAAGCTCTGACTTCTGACAAGGGGTAACCCCTACAGAAAGAAAAGAACACAAGGTTTCTCTTTTCTTAAGTAATCCTGCAGTGAACGTAGCTGTCAGTTCATTGGAGCCATCCCTTATGGCCTTGTCCATGCATGACATTATTTGTACAGCAATATCATTGTCCGATGGAGAGACCTTCTTATTTAAGGCTCCCAGGGACCAATCCAAAAAATTAAACACTTCAAACGCACGAAAAACTCCTTTCAGGAGATGATCAAGTTCTGAAGATGACCAGAAAATCTTCGAACGTCTCATGGCTAGACGACGAGGAGAGTCTACTAGGCTTGAGAAGTCTCCCTGGGCAGAGGCAGGAACTCCCAAGCCGAGAACTTCTCCTGTGTCATACCAGACGCTCGAGCGAGAGGCCAATTTAAAAGGAGGAAAAGCAAAGGAAAACTTTCCTAAACTTCTCCTGGTTTCCAACCAGTCTCCCAGTAAGCGCATGGCTCTCTTGGAAGAGCGAGAGAGAACTAACTTCGTAAACGAAGGAGTCGAAGAAGTCATGCCTAAAGTAAATTCAGACGGCGGCGAACGTGGAGCAGCCGTTCCAAAATGAGTAGGAAAAATTTCCCTAAAGATGTTCATAATCTTTTTAAAGTCAAGGGATTGTTGGACAACCCTAAGTTCCTCCTCTTCTGCATGAATCCCCAAAGGTACATTAGAGGAAAGGGGATCATCAACTTCTTCTTCAGAAGGCACATCATCTGATAAAGCTAAAGTCTTGCGAGAAGGAGAATATTCAGAATGACGTGAAGGTAAAGCCTGACAGGCTACATCAACTTGTATATGAGCAGAAGTTAAAGTTGGAGGGTCGACGTCACGTCGTGACTGCAGAGAATGTTGTTCTACTACACGTCGAGACTGAAGTGACTGACGTTCATCGTCACGTAGAAACAGCGGTGACTGCTGTTCGATGTTAAATCGTGACTGCGGTGACTGACGTTCGACGTCACATCGTGTCTGCGGTGTCGGCCGCTCAACGTCACATCGGATCCATGGCGACTGCAGCTCAACGTCACGTTGTGACTGCAGTGGCTGACGTTCAAAGTCTCGGTGGGACTGCATTGACTGCTGATCAAAATAACGACTCGACTGAACTGACTGCCGATTAACGTTACGTCAAGATTTATGCTCTGCATCTCGTTTAACAGCAAAGCTGAAACTAGGGATAACGTCAGAGCGACGAGATAAATCTCGTTTAGAAGGTTGAAGACCAGAATCACGTTTGCCAGAACCGTGACGTACAGCAAGCAAAGGATCCTTTCGCACAGGAATAGGATCGTAAGCTTTCATTAAAGAAGAAAGCTTTAACAGCATATCTTGCAAAACACTTAACTTCGGGTCAACCGCACTCGAAATAGATCGTGACGTCGGTAACGTCTGTTCATGAACGTCATTGCTATGAACGGGACAATCAAAATCAACGTCACGTCTGGAACGACCAGAAAGCAAAATGGGATCGTGACTTTTAGAATAGGCCTCCGGGCCACAAAACTAGACAATAAAAGAGATCGCTTAATAGGAGAGTTATCCTCCGATGAGGGAATACAGTCGGGGCTGTCCCAATGACTACAGCCAGGACATTGATCTTGTTCTGAAAGAACTAATATACGCTTCAACGGTCTCGAAACCTTACGCCAAGATTTTTTAAGAAACGAGTCATCGGAAGACGAGGAGAACTTAGTCTCTCCTGTCTTATGGTAAGGACGTGCTTGAGGAGCAACGTCTGATACTTTTGAGGGAACGTCTGTTCATTGGTTAAAGCCTCTCGCTCCCTTTGGTCTTGCGACATTCCTTCTCCCAGGGGTTGGGGAGCCTGAAAGAGGTCTCGGACTGGGTAAGCGACAAGCACGAACAGACGAATCCTCCGGATAAACACTAAACACATTTGTTGCACTTTTCACTTTATCACTTTCACCCTTCAAAATCTTTACGTCGGACATAAGTTGATTCCTGTCCGAGGCCAGCGATTCGACCTTCTTACCCAATGCCTGAAGAGCCTTTAACATATCTCTAAGAGAAGGTTCATTAGTGCCAGTAGGGGGTTCTGAAACTACCACTACAGGGGGAGGAAAAGGTTCAGGGGCATAGGAAGAGGAAAATTCTTGCGATCGAGAAGAGCTTCTTCTAACCCTATCTCTTTCGAGTTTTCGAGTATATTTCTCATACTCCAACCACTCGAATTCAGACAAAATAACACATTCCTCACATCGATCCCCTAATTGACAAGCTTTGCCTCGGAAATTAATACAAATAGAATGAGGATCGATGGAAGCTTTAGGAAGGCGTTTATTAGTCTTTAGAACATTTATGATAGACAGGAGAAGGGTCAGCCATTATGAAAATTTCAAAGAGAGTCCAAAAAATAAGCCAAGTTCAGCAACAGAAAATCAAAAAAGTTATTCAAGAGTTTTATCGTAATCCAACACGGCGAAAGCCATAAAACCATGAAAAAGTACTTCACCAATTAGTTGAAAACTTTGAGGTTAAGCGCGAGCGGAACCAAAGTTGTCATTCCAACCAACGGAGAAGAACTGAATTCCTGGGGATATATATGCGGTATCCTGCCGGCAGTTAGCGCTGGTGTTCACACCCAGCAACCACCACGGTGATCGCTCGCGAGTTTTTGGAATCTGTCGACCGTCGGAGATGATAGCTACATATATATCCACCGGCTAAGTTAAATATTTAAAATATTAGCTTATTCAATTGTCAAAATCCTTAATTAGATGTTGTTAACTTATAAATTTTACTTAATACAGTACCTTGTTCTATTCAGAGGTAAGATTCATAGAAATAATTTGCATGTTATTCATTGCATGACCATAACTATAAAGATATATTAGATTTTATAATTGCTAGGAATGTACTATATTACTTACCTATATCGCACACTTTCTGCACAATCTGGTGTGACATTTGCCGAGCCAAGATCTTGAAAAGATCTCTGCCATCTATATCTTTCTTTTTATAATAGGGCATAAGATATTTAACAACCCAATCTGCTAGTTTTCTCTTGTCAACAGATTTTTTACTTTTGCTGGATCCTTCATTGGATACAACTTCATTCTTTTCTATTAAGGAAGAATCTTTGGCACTACTTGGTCCAGAACCACTAACAACCTCCTTTGATTTAGAATCTAAGTTTTTTGTTTTAATCAGCTTTTCAGTGACGTCTGAAGTGACATCTGTTTTCTTATGATCAGGTGAAGCAGAGTTACTGAATTTACTCCTTTTCCTACTATCAGTATTTGTATTCTTTCCCTTATTTCCTGAATATTCATGTTTCTCTAAGCCACATTCTTTTTCCTTAACTGAGGACATTAGATCCTTTTTGTTCTTGTCCTCTAATGTGTTCTCTATAGAACCAATCTTTCCTTGATGAAGCGATCGGTTACTTGAAAGCTTACGTTCTTCAAAATTCTCCAAAGAACTCTTTGATTTCTTATTTTGGGCTCTACTACTGTCACTGGATTCTTTTTCATGTTTGTGTGAAGTTCTAGGAGAAACAGTTGAACATTTTGATTCCATAACTGAATCCCCAAGAACTGAACTAGAATCCTTGCTGGAATGACTCAAATTTCTACCAAACCTACTATGTTCTTTATCAGATCTATTAGATTCTAATACAGGGCGATTCAAATCTTTGCTATAAGGCGACTTTGCAGCCTTTGCATTATCATAATCATCATTGTTTTTCCTTTCATGACATCTAGATGAACTAGCTTGACCTTGAAGTTCCTTTCTAGAATTTTGATGCAATCTGCTACTCTCTTTGTTGGATTGCTCCGAGTTTCTGCTCAGTCTTTCAGAGTCTTTGCCAATGTTTCTTGCATTTTGCGCATGCTCTTTATAATTTCTTTTATCATTACAATGGGATCTATCAGTGATTTTGTCTCTTGCGCTTTTATCACAATTATCTTTTCTCCCATTAACACCTCCCTGATGCCTTGCTTGGTGCTTTTCTGACCTTTCCTTATTTTTCCTTGGTGTTCTATCACCTTTCATGAAACCATATTTGTCCTGTCTGTGTGAACTGCCTTCAGACCTAGAATGAAATTTGGAATCATTTGACATAGATTTCATGTACTTATTCTTCTGTTGTGGTCTATCTTTTTCTTGTGATTTAACAATTGCTTTGGGCACTTCATTTGAAATCTTTACAGGAAGAGAAAAATTATTTCTCATTTTGTCTGCCTTTTCTTTCAGTTCTTTCAACCTGTTTTCCTCATCAATACTAACTTTTGAGGAAGGCAATTTAATTTCAGCACTAGTTAAATTATTACCACTACAGGAAGCTCTACTACTTGGCTCACAGGTTTCATTTTTCGTAACTGTGGAGTACTTTCTATCATGAGAATTTTGAGGTCTTTTATCTCCACTCTCATTGCATTGTTCATCACTGAAACCATCTTCACTCTTAGCACCATCTTCATTTTCAGTATCTGTATCAATATCAGAATTCAAATTAGAAGTAGAAAACATATCAAATCCTTGTAAGACACCGGTACTCTTTTTCTTGGGAGTCCTCTGAATATCCACAGTCTTCCTTCTTAACTGGCTTTTATCATCATCTGAATGCTTTGATCTTTCTGAATGCGAGGATCCCTTATATTTTGAAATTAATTTTGATCCTGTACTTTTATCTTTATCTATGTCTTTTCTACAATGTTGTTTACCTTTCATTTCTACATCACTTTCACAATCACTATCAAAAGAAGAGTTAAAATCTTTTCGATTACCTTTTGTTTTCATTTCTTTTACTTTACTACCTTTTACATAACTTGTTTTTTTCTTATAACTCGTCATACAATCGCTATCATCACTTTCATAAGCATCAAAGAGTTCTATTTCACGCAATACTTTCTTTTTATCTGCCTTTAGAGGAATCTCTCTGTCTTTCTCACACTTTGACTTATTCTCTTTCACTTTTTGCCTGTTTTGCTTTCCTTTACTACTTTTAGAAGCACCTATAGTGTCTTCGGTGTCACTATCACAAACACTGAACATATCTATCTCTTTTAGCTTATCTTTCTTATTTGTTTTCACTGGAATATCTTTATTTTGATCACACTTTGGCTTTACTTCATTAAGTAGACCATCCCCATAAGTCTGGAGTTTTTTATCTTTTGTATCTTTAGTCCTAGAATTATCTTCTAATTTTCTAGCCCTGTCACTTTTCTTTGAGCTCACATCACTTTCACTATCATTACCAAAAAGACTTGACTCTAAATCACCCTTTTCATATTTCCTTTTAGATTCCTTTCTTTTATTATATCTCACATTACATGAACTTCCTCTTTCGTTACTACTAGACTCTCCATCATTATCATCACTGATGACAATAGCAAACATATTACTTTCTTTCAAATCACTGTTTGTATCTTTTTTCACTGGAGATACTTTGTACTGCTTACAAGAATTTCCGAATTTATCATTTGGTGACTTGGGTCTTTGATTACCTTTGAATTTCAAACTATCATCACTGGAGTTCATCTGAATTTCTCCACCGTCATTATCAGTGTTACTAACATCAAAATATTCCTTCTTTGCTATGCTTTTAGCTTCTCCCTTTTTCAGCATTTTCCTACTTTTTGAAACTGTCTTTTCACTTGTTATAGCTTCACTTTCACTTTCTGGAACATTAAACATATCAATTTCTTTCAAATTTCTTTTCTCCACATTCACAAAATCCTCCTCCTGTTTGTGTTTATATTTATCCCTGTTATCTTTAATTACATCGTTCTGTGTTCTATTTTTTAAAGTTGAATGAATACTACTGACAACTTCAATTTTCTCATTAGAACGATCTTTCTTTGACTTGCACGACAACTCATAATAAGTGTCACTCTCACTGGCACTATTTGATTTCTCGTCTGGTTCCGACATCATTTCTGATTTTCTTCTTTCACCATCCACAATTCCACGAGAGCAATATTTATCTTTACGAACTTTTGAAATTTCTCCTTTGACCTTTACTGCTCTATCAATCTTACTTTCATCATCACTATCTACCATACCAAAAATATCTATTTCTTTTAATGATGCACTTGAAATATTAAAATTCTTTGATGACTTTATATCATCACTCATCCGTCGCTTACATGGATGACTTTGCATTTCATTTTCTTTTTGAAACATGTTAGTATACTTGCCACTTTCTCCCAGTCTTTCATTGCTTGAACTTTTTTCCTTATTATCAGATTCTCGGAATTTCCTTTTCTTTCTGTTGTTACATCCTTCTGTCTTATTTGGTTCAACAAACTCAGAATCTGAATCACAGCTTGCACTGCTGAATAAATCTATTTCTTGTAGTACAGCAGGCCTTGTTTTTGTATCATCCACAGACTCCCGTCTTTTCCTCTTATTGTGACTGGTATCTGGCATTTTACTGCTATACTTTATACTGCCATTATATCCACTACATGAGGATTTTGGTTTGTCTTGTTTATTTTTCAATTTCTCATGTTCTGTGGGCATTGTCAGTTCTGATTTATTTTCTTCTTTAGATGAAAATTTGTCATGTGTGGCATTGTTTGTCTCTGATAAATCAACTTTCTTTAAATCTAACATTTCACATTTTGAGACGTCTTCACACTCACTTTTTATATTATCACGTTCCATTAAATTAGGTATTTTAACATCCTTACTATCCAAGGAATTTACTTCATCACTGCTCATGTTTTCAACAGGTGTCAGTCCTCCAGCTTTATTGGCATTTAATCTAGCAAACATATCCACCTCCTCAAAAATAGATAGCCTTTTTCTTGGAATAGTTGGAGAAACACTTCTCTCCCTTTTAGTACTCTTGATTGCTGACTCTTCCTTACCAGTAACATTTTCCCTTCCATTAACATCATAAGTTTCCCCTTTATTGGCTTCTGTGTTACAATCACTGCCAGTTTCATGAGATGATTTAGTTTCACAGGTTGAAACCTGACCAGGACTATATCCTCCTGAACATTTCTCTCTTGAATCATCATTCCACTTGTCAGATACCATATTACTACAGCTATCATCTGTAGAGATTTTAGTGTCTAGTTCCTCATCTGCCTTATTTTGAGAATTTAACTTATCTTTCACAACTTCTGCTTTAGAATCTTCTTCGCAGGAATCAACTTCTTCGCCATTACTAAAATTAGTTCGGGAAGGAAACTTTTCTGATGAACCAGACATATGTGATGCCTCATCTCCAGATAATTCTATATCAGAAAGGTTTATTTCTTCTTGGTCAAACTCCTCATTTTCATCAGGATCATAAAAGTCACTCTTTTCAGATTTTCTGTCTTCATCAGTCTCAGAAGCAACTTCATCTTTCAACTCAGGCTCAGGAGCAACTTCCTCATCTCCCATCTCATCTCCAACCTCTTGAAAAACCTTCTCTTTCATTTCAGTTTCATCTATGGATTTTTCTTGCTTATTTTCCTCATCCCTGCCTTCTCCACTTTCAGATTCACTTTCAGAAAGTTGATGGTCTTTCCCTTTGTCAGATTTAGGGACTTTTTGAAAGTAAGTATTCAATGAAGTTTGATGGTTTGGTGATCTTTTCAAAGAAAACCCTTTTCGAGAGCTGAGATTTGGAGTTTGTTTTGACACATTTTCTTGGCTGTTGGATTTTTCATTCAATATTTGACTAGCACTTTTAAATCCTGCACTGGATGTGCTGCTCTCTTTTCTTCTTCTTATATCTTCCTCTATCTTCTTGGCTAGTTGGTTCAAACTTAACTGTGGTTCATGTTCAGCCAACTCGATGCGATAATTTAATGCTTGTGTATCCTTCCTAATACTCATGACCTGAAAATATAAAAAGGATATGAATCAAAAGGTTGTTTTTCCTTGGCTCTAAGGGTGAACCTGAACATTAAAGAATAGAATCCAGTATTACTTTTGGACACGGGTAAAAAATTTCAACGAAACAGGCAGGTCTATATGCAGTATCAACAATAAGGATAGTAACTGTAAGGTTCAAATTATGCTAAATGTGAAAAATGTAATTACCGTAATTATCTAGTTATTAGGTACTTAAATTAAATCTATGTTCGATAGTAATACTGTATAAACAAATTAATTTTAAAACTTACCATATCCATAATTCCTTTACGATACATCATCATGACACTAGAAGATGTAAATATGTTATACTCCATCTTCACAGCAACATCCTCAATATCAGACTCTTTTAAGAATTTTGAAACAAGACCTGATTTACTGCAAGTTTCATGATTCTTCTCCAATGTCTGAGATAACATCTGAAGGAACCTTTCACGATTCTGATAAGTGGGAAGAAAAAATCTTTTATAAATTACCTCAAATGTGTAAGGTAATCATTTAACAAAACAGTTTTGGTTGGTAAATTGCACTAAAATGGTGGCATAATGAGACACCATGAGAACAGAACTTATCTAAAAATTCTATCACATTAGATGCTCTTCAGCAAATATCAAATCATAACTTATCAAAATCTAACAAAAATACAATTGCAAATAGATATACAAGATAATAACTTCTACTTTCAATGTTCTCTAGTTAGCTATGCTCACTGATTCTAGCAGGAAATATTCCATGAATGGCCAGATTTTGTAAGTTAATAGTAAATTGTACCCTACTTAATCTTATACATTACTCAATAATTATTTTTCTGCTACACTTTCAAGGCATATGTATTTTTCCAAGTCAACTAAAGTTTATGCATGTTAAAAGTTTGTGAATTATTATAGTGCTTATGGTAGATGTATGAATCACAGCCTAATGTTTTGGCTCCCTCTTAAATACAATAAAATAAAGAATTGCTAAATGCGAAGTATCCAATTTGTCCTTACATCTTTTATGTTGTTAAATATAACAATTTTAATTCATAAACACTAGAGGTATCAAATACTAAAGATGGCATATTTCAAAAATTAATAGTGACAAATATTTAATGACTGAGTACAATTTTCCATTACAGCACTGTGTCCGGTGTAGATATCGTCTATAAACAATGACTGTGATTCAGTTCTTTTGATTAGTGTATTAAAGTGTAATTTTATTTCTTTGGCAAGTGTGCATTCAAATTTATTACAAGCTAAACATTTTATTTACAACATGCCTATATCTGACATTTATTTCTCAACCCTATCTTTCTGTGTGCAAGCAAGTATATACAGTACATCTACAGATAACGGATGATTTATAATGTATGCAACACACAACCCATGTTTACCATGAAAAACGTGTGGAATAAAAACAAAATAAATATGAAGTTGTATATACCAGACAGAGCACGTAAGTGTAGGCCACTTCTCAGTATATTTACTATCTGGTTGTCTGGCAAAGCAGACATCTCAATGCGTCAGTCATCTCCCTCTTACATTATGGTTTCAGTCAATGAAGCTATGTATAAAGTTTACTATTTTAATAAATACCCTTCAATTTAAAAAAACAGTTGCAAAGTCCACCCTACCCCCGCCAAGTAAAAATCTTTTTTTATACTGTACATCCATAGCAATCAACAGCCAGCATTCAATTCCTGAGAGAAAAATCAAATGAAAAGTTTGATAAAGGGTGCAACAGTACACTCATACTCCTGATGGTGGAGGAGGGGCTTCTCGCCCTCAATCACAACTTCTCTTCAAGTACCTTGTTAACAATTTCAATAGCCATTCCAACTCGCACTGAAAACAATATCCTAATTTACCGGCCAAAAGGATTGTATACGCATAAGAACAATCAAGTCTATCTTTGCTTTGAGGCAAGACATGAAAAACTTTCTCACCGAAACGTTCAGTCCTGGAATTTTGCTTGTGAATTCAGCACTTTTCAGCTTCGACCTTTCAGCACGTTCCTTTTCTTCTCTCTCTAATTTCTCTTTCTCTTTTTGTTCTTTTAATCTCTTGGTATATGTTGATGGTTGAGAGCTTGGCTGGCCACGACGTAAAGCAAATTGTTGTTTTATTAAAGCAGCGCGCTCTTTTTTCTCAAGCTTCTCTGATTCACGAACAGCATCATCATCAGTACTCTGTGAATATTCATCCTGTTCCCTGAAATTTTATGAATACAAATAAAACTCAAAGTTTATAAAAAAAAATTTTACATCAACAATTAATGTATTATTTATTCCTGAATGCACACTGCCTCCCCTACAAGGATATCTATCATCCTTTCCCTATAAAATAGGCAATCATAGCTTACTATATTTTCAAAAAATAGCTAACATTTGTGTCTATGTCTAAGTATATATATATATATATATATATATATATAAATATACATACATACATATATATATATATATATATATATATATATATATATATATATATGTATATAAATATACATACATACATATATATATATATATATATATATATATATATATATATATATATATATATATATATATATATATATATATATATATATATATATATATATATATATATATATATATATATATATATATATATATATATATATATATATATATATATATATATATATATATATATATATATATATATATATATATATATATATATATATATATACATATATATATATATGCATATATATATATATATATATATACATATATATATAACGGATTTTGAGCGAAGCGAAAAATCTATTTTTGGGTGAGATAGCCATGGCGTCCTGATGGAAGGTTCCTGTTTGGTAGCTTCCTTGGGTATAAGACTACTAAGATATTCCCAGAGAATTTAACCACAGGTTATCACAGAATTCTAACTTCTGGAGCGAGTATCTCAAAGGTTTCCCTTTAAGACATCGTAATACAACAGGGGACACGCATGTCTGGTCGTGCCACATAGCTATCTCCACCCCGAACAGAGTTAACGCTTCGGTGTGTAAGGGCTGAGAATAGCTGGGAGCCGTTCCACAGCTAATCTCACTCGTGGCTACTACTGATACTCGAGACGTAAACAAACGGACGCCATTGCTCTAATGACGTCACGAGCGTCTTTATCCTGGCGCCAGTTGCTGCCCATCACCATGATACAATTGTGTAGGGTGGGAACAAACTGACGAAGTAGTAGGGAGGGTCCATCAGGACGCCATGGCTATCTCACCCAAAAATAGATTTTTCGCTTCGCTCAAAATCCGTTTTTTGGGCTCAAGCCATGGCGTCCTGATGGAAGAGTACCAGAGAATCAATGTATCGTGGTAGATTTTCCCCCCAGAGTTAAGTGCCTAGGCATTGACAAATAGCAAAGTAATCTTAGATAAGAACCATAGGAACGAAGTATCCTGCCCCCCATTGGTAGGAAGTTCCCATGGGCTATGCCGACGTCAAAGTGGTATTGAAGGACTATTCATCTTGACAGAAGAGCTTTTTAATAGCTTAGAGATGAAGCAGAATGTTTGATATTTGTATAGGAACATTCTGAGTGGGACAGTGGTGGTTGGGCACTGTGTGTAGGATTCATCTCCTGATTATCAGAAGTAAGTATTCGAGTAGGAACCTTACTGAGGCAAGATAAATATAATTTAAGGATAGATATCTTAAATTCTTCATGACCATAAGAAAGGAGGAATAAATAAAACTATGACAGTATATATTTCATAGTAAGTAGGAGCTGAAGGAGACGCATAAGTAATAAAATAGAAATTTTATTTCACAATGCAGAAATTAAATAATTTACAGCAAAAGTAAAGTTCATTTACAGTAATAATAATGTACATAGAAATAAAGGCTTGCTCTTGAATCTGAAAGGGAATTTCAGGATTAGTAGGTACTCGTTCTCGAGGAACGCAAGTCTTTAAATAACACATCATGCTCAAGGCATGCGGCACTTGTGTAACACTATGACATTTCACCTGGGATAAGAACAGTTATAAAAGCACTAAGTGTTTTTAGACATCACTATGAATCACTCGAGGGTCAACATAGGCACCCGAAGAGTTAGAGTCCCAAATAACTCACTGTTCTACGCAGAGTTAGGTGCAGGTTTCATAACACTACCTGCGGCTACCACAAAATGTTTGATTTCGTGCACTTGTTTCGCATAATGTTTAAAGAAAACTCGCGAGGACTTCCAGCCCGTAAAGTTTTTAAGGCTTTCAAAGTCCATGCTCTGAAAAAAGTTCAGAGAAGATGCCACTTTTCTAGGATCATGACCAGCGGGTGTACTGTTCGGATCCGCTCTGCGAATGAAGTAGGTGATTTTCGCTCTTAATTGTTTCAGTGACAGGTCGCTGCCCGATGTTTCTCCTTTGAAGAGTTGGCCTCCACCAAAGTTTGAAGTTCTGCGAAGATAGACCTTGAGGCTCTCTACTGGACATAGAGAGACATCCTCCTTCAGGGGGCATATTCTCCAAGGGCCCCATCTTTTGGTGGGTAATTCATTTTTGGCGAGAAACGTCGGATCAGGGGAGAGGGTCACTTCTCCTGAATCAGCAAACAGGATGTGTCCCTCTTCTCTTGATAATGCCACTATTTCGCTGACTCGAGCTCCCGAGGCGAGAGCAAATAAAAATATAACTTTCTGAGTCAGATCCTTGAGGGGGCATGAATCGTTGTCCAAGTTGGAGGCGAAATGGAGCACCTTGTCTAGTGACCAGGAGATCGGTTTCGGAGGGGGTGCTGGGCGGAGGCGAGCACATGCTTTCGGCAGTTTGTTAAAGATGTCGTTGGACAGATCAATTTGGAAAGCATATAGAATTGGTCTAGTCAAAGCCGATTTGCAGGTTGAAATCGTATTGGCTGCTAATCCTTGTCCATGAAGGTGAATGAAGAAGGACATACAGAAATCAATGGTGATTTCTTTAGGATTTTTTGCTTTAACAAAGGAGACCCATTTCCTCCAGGATGATTCATATTGCCGTCTCGTGGATTCGGTCTTGTATTCCTCTAGGAAGTCTAGACTTTTCTTCGAGATCCCAAACCTCTTCTTTGCGGCAAGGGAGAGAAAATCATGAGATGAAGGTCCTTGATTTTCGATGATGAAGCGAAGACAGTCGACTTCTGTACTTGTTGAGAGAGAACTGGGCCCGGGAGAGGGATCAGCTTGGGCTGCAGCTCCAGGACCAGGGGGTACCAGTTGCTCCGGGGCCACTTGGGAGCCACTAGGGCCGCTGTCCCTTTGAAGGTTCTCAGTTTGGAGAGGACTTTCAACAGAAGGTTGGTGGGAGGGAACAGGTATATCTTGGACCATCTGTTCCAGTCCAGTGACATGGCGTCCACCGCTTCTGCTTTGGGGTCCTCGTACGGGGCTACGTACAGAGGAAGTTGATTGTTGTCGCTCGTTGCAAAGAGATCTATCTGAAGTTCTGGGACTTGATGAGAGATGAAGGAGAATGATCTTGCGTCTAGAGACCATTCCGACTCTATCGGGTTTGTCCGAGATAGAGCATCCGCTGTCACGTTGCGGAATCCTTGTAGGTGAACTGCAGACAGGTGCCACTTCTTCTTCTCCGCCAGACGGAAGATTGGGAGAAGCACCTGATTTATCTGGGGCGATCTTGAGCCCTGGCGATTGAGACAACGAACTACCACCGAGTTGTCTAGGGTTAGACGGATGTGGATCGAGGGCGGCGGGGATAGCTTCTTCAGAGTAAGAAGGACCGCCATGGCCTCCAAGATGTTTATGTGGAACGTCTTGAATAGTGGAGACCAGGTCCCTTGAGCTTGTTTCAGGTGGGAGTGACCTCCCCAGCCCTCCAGTGAGGCATCCGTGTGGATGTTGAGTGATGGAGGAGGGTGTTGGAGAGGAATGGACCTTTTCAGGGCCATTGCTTCCGACCACGGCTTTAGGAGGCGTCGAAGTCTGTCTGGAAGCCGTCTCTTGAGGTCTCTTCGAGCGATGGATGCCGATCGTCTCCAGACTCCCGCGGCATCCTTTAGCTGTGCACGAAGCACTGGGTTTGTCACTGAGGCGAATTGTAGAGAGCCTAGAACTCGTTCCTGCTGTCGTCTTGAAATGCGTTTGGATTTCAGTAGTCGCTTGACAGACCCTGCTATTTCCTTCCTTTTCTTCTGGGGGATGGAAAGGCGGTGTGACTGAAGATTCCAGTGGATTCCCAGCCACTGAAACTTCTGAGCTGGAGAGAGGCGAGATTTCTTCTCGTTGATCTTGAATCCCAGGTGTTCTAGGTACTGGGTAACTTCGTCGCAAGACTTTGTACACTCTTCGGGCGATGGAGCCCAGACTAGCCAGTCGTCGAGGTAGGCCATCACCTGGACGTTTCTTAGGCGGAGCTGTTGTACTATGGCATCCGCCAGCTTTGTGAAGATCCGAGGGGCCACATTGAGGCCGAATGGCATGGCCCGGAAGGCGTAGCTTTTCCTTTGGAGTCGAAATCCTAGGTAGGAGGAAGCGTGATGGTTCATTGGAATGTGCCAATAGGCATCCGCCAGGTCTATAGAGACCGTGTAGGAACCTTGAGGCAGAAGGGTCCTTATTTGTTGAAGCGTCAGCATCTTGAATTTGTTGTTCTCTATGAACTTGTTGAGGGGGGATAAGTCCAGAATGACTCTGAGCTTGTCTGAGTCCTTCTTGGGAACGCAAAACAGTCTCCCTTGGAACCTGGTGGACTTTACCTTCCTTATCACCTTCTTGTTCAAGAGGTCTAGAACATATTCTTCCAGAATGGGGGTCGATTGTTGGAAGAACTGCTGGAAGATTGGGGGTGGATGCACCCAACTCCAGCCTAGACCGTTCTTGATGATGCTGTGTGCCCAAGGATCGAAGGTCCAACGATCCTGGAATTGGCGGAGTCTTCCTCCCACCGGAAGCACTTCATTGCTTCTGGTGTCCCGAGGACTTGTTGCCTCGGCCGCTAGCTCCCTTTCCTCCTCTACCTCTGGAGGGACGACGAGAGGCGTCTCTGCTTGCACCCCTGGACAAGCCTCTACCTCTGGCATGAAAGGTAGTGGTTGGCTGTTCGAAGGCAGGGGTGAAGACCGGTGACTGTGACAACACCGGTTGGGGGACCAATTGAAAGGTCTGTTGTGGTTGGGCAACCACTTGGGAGGTAGCGGGTCCCGGAAACTGACGTCTTTGTTGACGTTGCTGGGGTTTTGGTTTCTGAGGTTTCCTCTTAGGCTGAGGTCCATCGTCCTGAGAGGTTTTCCTTTTCCTGGACATGCCCCACTTGTGGAGAAGGTTCCTATTCTCCGTGGCGGCTCTGTCCGTTATTTCCTTGACAAGGTCCGAAGGAAACAGGTGCTTTCCCCAGATGTTGGAGGAAATCAGCCTCCGGGGTTCGTGTTTCACGGTGGCACCGACAAACACGAATTCACGACAGGCTCTACGAGCCTTTATGAAATGGTACAAGTCCTTCATTACCGTCAGTAAGTGGGATTTGGCCAGTACCATGTAGTGATCTGGTACTGCTGTGTCACAGGCCATAACTTCAAGTTGGACTTGATGAGAAAGAGACGCTGCAAGCCTCTCCTTCGTGTCTTGTTCCCGGCGAAGGAGGTGATCGTTGAGCTTAGGGAGGTCTTCATTAAACTGACGTCCGGCAACGTCAGGATCAAGCCTACCCACAACGAAAGTATGTTGGACATCTTTCCATTGTCTCGTGTCAGGGGGCGTTACGATGGAGAAGGGTCTGCACTCCTCCAATGCAGGGCAGGGTTTCCCTTCTTCCGCCGCCTTAAGGCATGCAGCCAAGGCCTTTTCCAAAAATGGAAGAACCGCAGTGTCAGGAGCGACATAAGTAGGATGCTTCTTGCTCAAGGCAGGAAGCTTAGAGCAGGTAAAGCCCCTGCTCTTAAATGCGGAGGCTAACATAGCCTGGGCCTTAGCGAGATCGAACACTATCTCTTCCTTAGGTTCGGTCTCCTCCTTCGAGGCAGGTTCAGAACGAAGCCGGACGTAACAGTCCGGGTAGGCCTCGAAGCTTGGGAAGAATTCCACATCTTCCAACGGGACCGTGCCAATCTTGTCACTAACAAAGATCCTGCCGGTCGCAATAACCATATGCTCTGCATACCTCCACGGGTTGGCATGAGAGCAAGCTGGGAGATCCTTAACCGAAATCTTCTTCGGTTCTCTGGATCCAATCATTGACCTGATGGACTCCTGGTTCTCCTTCAGTCTGTCGTCCATGACAGCTCTAATCAGCCGGATCAGTTCTTGGGTAGACGAAGAGGGATCCGGGGTCGAGGAGGTAGACGGAATGGACACATCCGTCGGTGTAGGAGTAGGCGGAGGGATGGATGGGGGAGGAGCTCCAAGCTCCGATTCGGTGTATTCCACCTTGTCTTCATCCTCTTCGGCTCCTTGAGCCATAAGCGTCTTCTCCGTGTCTTCCGAGACGTCAGAGATCTGTTCATCCTCTTCGGAATCTAGGCGACACTCGTGCATGGACTGAGCCATGACCACATCAGGTTCCACCGTAATTTGGACAGTTGGGATTGCTTCCTTTGGAACCACTGAATCAGGGGAGGCCTTAGGGAACAGCAGGGACCTCAGTTCTTCAGTGGCCAGGTACGGTCCAGTGGCATTCCTCTGAAAACCACGCACCCACTTGCGCAGTTTCTCACGAGCCACGTCTCTAACCTCCGCTGAGGGAGGGTTATGAAAGGCCTCAACTAGGTAGGCCTGGCAGACCGTACAATCCAGTGGATTCCAGAACTTCCAATCCCCTCTCTTGTCTGAGCAAGGGGCGTGAGTCCTGCACGCCGTATGTCCGTAAAACTGGGAGCGTTTCACGGCACAGTATGCGAAATCGCATTTCATCTGCTCCTCCTGTGGAAGAAAGAGAAAATGAGTATGGGGGAGTCATAGGAATGGCTCTTAAATTAAGTTAATATTAATCATTAATTTTAACTTATAAGGTGTGATGCATAGAGAGTGAAACAGTAAAGGAGAACACGCTCCATGCATCTCGCCCGGCTGGTTACCAAAGGCTTGGTCCTGGGATAATCCAAATGACCGAGATCATTGGATTCAGTTTCCTAGGATTCCCATTATATTGGAACTCCATGGAAAGCCAAGGACAAGGTTGGGATCGAATTCATTCGGTTCCCAGATAAGAGCCAGAAGGTCTCATTAAGGGTAACTGCTTCTGGCAACCAGCCGTGCTAAGATGCACATAGCATGCTGGAAATAGAAGAATGCAAAGAGACAGCATGATCACTAATAGGGCAGTACTAGGTACTGATCTTAGAAGCAAAGCAGCTTTATCTATTTGCCAGGTAGGGCTATCTTAGTCTTATGATAGCTACAGAGAGGGGGTGCAAGTATTCTTGACGCCTCCGGGGTATCCGGCAAGCCGCCGGCACGCCGGAGCCCGCTCCAGCATAGATTCTGGCATTAGAACAGACAATTTTCAAAAGTCAGTTAGATACCAGGATGGCGGCCGCCGGCACAACGGCGGCACGCCGGCAGGGAGCGGCGGCTCCGGCAGCCGGAGGGATGCCGGATTGGTGACTGGGGTAAGGATGGTACAGGTAGTATCGGGTTGCCGGCAGTATATGCCGGCACTCCGGAGATCGACCGGCAAGCGGACGATTAGATAGGAGTAGGAGAGCCGCCGGTAGTAGCCGGCGGCAGCCGGCAGTCCCTCGGAACACGGGGGGCTGGCGGCAAGGGTAGGGAAGTCACCAAGAGGCAGGTATTGCCGGCATAAGAGGCGGCAAGAGACCAGCACCCAGATAGATAGAGAGACAGGGGGAGGGGGGAAGGACGCAGGAAGTACCTTCAGGGTTCCAGGCATCCCTCCCCCTCCCTGAGGGGGAGTACCCATGATAGAGACAGGCTCTATCATCCATATGCAGGGGTCACTAGGGACCGGGAGCAGGTAGCCCAAGGGAGGACTAGGGAACACCCAAGATGGGGGGGGGGAGACTCCCTTATGCAGAGTTACACTAGGAACTAACCTTATAGGACACTATGAAGGTATATGTACCAGAGCGGACTGCACAAGGAAGCTCGGGTAGCCCTACTCATCCACCCTAAGGAGGAGTTGTAGGACAGGGGACAGATAAGTATAAACTAACCTAAGCATAGGCTAGGCTATACAAGAGATAGGTGGGGAGGGAGAAGAGAGGGGTCTTCCCAGGAAGGGTTTCTGTACCAGAGCGGCCACAAAGGGAAGGGAGGACACTCCCTAACCTAAGATTAGGCTGATCGGCTAAAACGGTGCAAGAGTACAGTTTCAGCAAGGAACAGAGAAACCTTCCTAACCCGACCTAGATCAGGGCTAAAAGTCCTGAACTAGGCAGGGAAGAAGACGTATCGCTATCGCAGGAAAGTCGCAGACTCTCCTAGCCATAGAGGTAGGCTAGCCTAACCTCACTCTCAGACGCAATCCTAAAGGGGGTTCATTCCTTTAGGGAGGACTGAGAGGCGATATAATACTCTATTAGACAATGAATCCCTTTACTCAGAAAAGGGATCAAGGCTAATTAGAGGGAATGCCAAGGCAGGGGATGAAGGAAGCATATAGGGGTCCTAAGGTTAGGTTAGGCTAGTAAGAATCACTGACTAGCCTATCCCCTATATGGTCCCTGAAGGCGAAAATATTTGCATCACTAGTCAAAAGTATTGTATAATAATAATGCCACTATCTTCATAACTTAGTCTAGGATCACTGATAAATCATGCATGAACACTTGTATATAGGCTCCTGGCCTGGGGGCTATAGTAGCCGACTGGTATGAGGTCAATCGATGACCGATAAAAAGCGTCTAAACACGATATAAAAGTTCCTAGCTATGAAGACTAAATAAACTAATGTATTCGATTAGTATATAAGGCCGGAAGCGTTGTTGTGGCTAACTAAATAAGACATGCAAAACAACAACGACGCCATAAAATGGCGGGTCCGGTAGAGGCACAGCTCTGCCACAAAACATCAATTATTTCGCAAAATAATATTTACTTTACGGCCAGAGCTTAATTAAACAATACTGGAACCTTGTACTCAACTTTCCAGAAGAAGGCGAGGCTGAAGGTAACGACATAGCGAAGATGCAAAACGATAAAGTTCACACAAGGGAAAATCCGTCTCAGTAGGGCAGCTACTAAACAAAGGATGAAGACGCTCGTGACGTCATTAGAGCAATGGCGTCCGTTTGTTTACGTCTCGAGTATCAGTAGTAGCCACGAGTGAGATTAGCTGTGGAACGGCTCCCAGCTATTCTCAGCCCTTACACACCGAAGCGTTAACTCTGTTCGGGGTGGAGATAGCTATGTGGCACGACCAGACATGCGTGTCCCCTGTTGTATTACGATGTCTTAAAGGGAAACCTTTGAGATACTCGCTCCAGAAGTTAGAATTCTGTGATAACCTGTGGTTAAATTCTCTGGGAATATCTTAGTAGTCTTATACCCAAGGAAGCTACCAAACAGGAACCTTCCATCAGGACGCCATGGCTTGAGCCCAAAAATATATATATATATATATATATATGTATATATATATATATATATATATATATATGTATATATATATATATGTGTATATATATATATATATATATACACATATATATATATATATATGTATATATATATATATATATGTATATATATATATATATATATATATATATATATATATATATATATACAGTATGTATATATATATATACATATACATATACATATATATATATATATATATATATATATATATATATATATATATATATATAGTTGACATCCATTTACAGATTTGTAAACAAAAGCAATTTTTCAAAATTTTATGTTAAAAGTTTAAGAAGTATTCTTGGGAGCAATAGAGATTGTTATTCTTCATTAGTGACAACCACTTATCCTTTAGTTTTCACAATTTGAATTTACTCAATAGAGAATATCTTTTATTTCTACGAATCTCCTGATATTCATATTACTTCTTCTTCTTCAGATTCCCTGTTTGATCAAAACTTATCTGTAACAAAGGAATGGAACCCTCTAGCAGTAAGTCTTAAGAAGCCCAGATTCCTGTGTCAGGTAGTCTTAGTTTTCAGTTATCTCCGTCGACAGGCTGCGATCATATACAGTAGAGCGCTTTACCATGTCTTCCCTTGGTTTAATTAGCAGTTAATGCCAGGAATGTGCACAGGAATTATTTATTTGAAATCATGATCTGCGTTCCCTTTTTGTATCATGTAGAGGGCAATTTTGTAATCTAAATAATCATTGTGGAGAGCAAGTTTCACTCTCGGTTTCAATGGTTTCCTATCAAGTTAACAGTTCTAAGCATAAAAACAAACTTGCTGTTAGTTCAGGGGAGAAGACTAGGCTAGTTGATTAGAGCAGGTATGATGACAATATTGACATGCCTCCACCTTTACACAACACACAAGTTCAGCCATCTTTTGATAGTGATAAGCTTCACAAGCTCTTGACATCACTTGCTTCCTTTATTAAACTTCAGAAGTCCAGTAATTTTGGTCCTTCTTAATTGGCTGCCAAACCTAACCCAACCCACAGTGTCATTATTATCATTATTATTATTACTTGCTAGGCTATAATCCTAGTTGGAAAAGCAGGATACTATAAACCCAGGGGCTCCAACAGGGAAAATAGCCCAGTGAGGAAAGGAAACTTAAGGAAAAATAAAATATTTCAAGAAGAGTAACAGTAAAATAAATATTTCCTATATAAACTATAACAAAATTTAACAAAACAAGAGTTGAAATAAGATATTAACAACAGTGTTTCATTCAGTAAGAATTCTGAACACATGCTGTGCTCAATAGATTCAAAAGCTTCACACAAAGCCTCAAAATATTAACATATTCTAGTTCCTTCTGCTACTGAACCCTTGTATACCCACAATTCTGTTGCTCCATAAAACAACTACAAAAAAGGTATTAGACAGAGTGGGTTGTCTTGATCTTAATATCCCTCCATTCACTAAAGTATGCACTTCTCACAAGTCTCATATCAGTTATGGGGATGGTGTGCCATATTGTATGATTCCCTTACATTCTGAAGACAACGAAGTTTCAACTACAGTAACTTGGATCCTTTACATTATGTTTCTGACAGCCGTGTTCATTGTTTGTTTGCAAGCTCTTCCACTAGCTCATCTCACAATAACGTTCACTAGGTTATTGTAGGTGCAAGTACATCCAAAGCTAATAAAACTCTACACGCTACAGCAGCTATTTCCTTTTCAAAGGGTAAACAAACCGAGAAATCAGCTGATATTCATACAGATTCTCCTGCCGAACAGGAAAATGAGGAAAACAAAAACTCAAGAGACCGATGATAAAAGTGAGGAAGTACTGTATCCCCTTTTCAATATTTGCGTAATCTTATTGCTGAAATATCAAAAATTTTAAGTAATTTTTATTTTTCCTAACATACTTACCGAGAACTACTTTCTTAGGAGTTACCTGTAATCTCCTCTCAACCGACCAGAGTTTTGTGTAGTATACCCTACGTCCGTTTTCTATGGAGGACTAACCCGGGAGTAATGAGAACGTGCCCTGAGGGTAGACCTGAGCTAGGTCGGCGTCAGCTTGGGTCCCGTTAGTCAGTAAGTTCCTCGGATGTTGCAAAAAGTCCCTGCAAGGGCAGAAAGGCACTCGGGGAAGGTAGGGAGGGCCATTACCCGAAAGTAGTTCTCGGTAAGTATGTTAGGAAAAATAAAAATTACTTAAAATTTTTTATTTGTTCCAACACAAATACTTACCTCGAACTACTTTCTTAGGAGACTTACACTTTAGGAGGTGGGAGTGGCTTCCTGACCTTCAGACCCAGCTAAGCGGACGACAAGTAACCTAGATATGAACTAGGTTCTAAAAAACTGGGAAACGAACGGTAGGGTAAACTACACAAAGAGCTCACGTTAGTGTCTAAGTACTCACCCTTTGAAAAATCTTCTGATGCTGAGTCCAGTGACAAAGTTGCAGAGACGTGTTCTTCATTGGTTACATATGTGTGGTTATCTCCGGTAGGGATAGGAAACGGGGATTAGGGTGAAAAGGAACGAACCTGTGTCTCCTGGTTTTGCTATCCACGATTGTGCCTGGGGCTTCACCGTTAAATCACTTGGAGCGCGGAGATGATTGTCCCAATGGAGAACCCGTCTAAAGACCTTCTTGAGTAATCCTTGAGGTAATGGGCAGTAAAGGTCGACTGGTTCGACCAGGTGCCCGCCCGAAGGATCTGGCCCACTGCCATGTTCTTCTCAAAGGCTAAGGAAGTGCTTAGTCCTCTAATGTCATGGGGCTTAGGAGTACCTGGCATGGCCAGTCCCTCCTCCTTGTAGGCCCTGGCAATAACTTGTCTCAACCAAAAGGATATGGTATTTTTCGATACCTGCTTCTTTGTAACACTTGTGGAGACGAAAAGACTTGATGCCCGGCCGGAGATGTGCAGTCCTCTCAAGGTATTTCCTAACGGCACGGACAGGGCATAACCTCAAATCCTCTGGATTTCCAGTTTTAGGAATAGCTGGCAGTGAGAACCCCTCGAACTTAGGATCCCAGACTGCTGGGTTCTGGGTTTTTGCCACGAACGAAGGGACGAACTTGAGGGAGATTTCTCTCCACCCCTTCGAGTGAGACGTCGTAAGACAGCCCATGGATCTCCCCTACCCTTTTCGCAGAGGCCAAGGCCAACAAAAAGACCGTCTTGAGAGTGAGATCCCTGTCTACAATATCTTTCATCGGTTCGAACGGGGGGCTACTTAACATCTTCAGAACCCTAGCCAAGTCCCACTGAGGCACCCTAACAGTTTGAGGAGGGCAGGACTGTTCAAAACTCCTGATAAGCATAGAGATGTGTCTAGAGGAGCCCAGGTCGATGCCCTTCAGAAGGAAGTCTTGACCTAAGGCTGCCCGTACTCCTTTTATAGCTGGGATTGACATCCCTACCTCGTCTCTGAGATATACTAGAAAGTCTGCGATATCTGGGACTGAGGCTTTGAGGGGCTTGATGTTCCTTGAAGCGCACCACTTCGTAAAAGAGGCCCATTTCGCTTGGTAGACCGCTGCCGACGACCTTCTCAGGTATAGCGACATCTTCTTAGCAGTTCCTGACGAATATCCTTCCTTCCTCAGGAGGCGCTCGATAGTCTCCAGGCGTGAAGGCGTAGAGACTGTGGGTTGTCGTGGAACCTGAGAAAGTGTGGCTATTGTAGAAGATCTGGCCTCTCGGGGAGTGGCCATGGAGGATGGCTTGCCAGGTCTTTCAGGTCCGTGAACCACTGTCTCTCCGGCCACCAGGGCGCTACCAAAGTCATCCTTAAGTTTCGGGCAGCCCTTACTCTGTTGAGCACTTGCCTGATCAACGTGAAGGGGGGAAAAGCGTACACGTCTAGGTTATCCCATTTGTGCTGAAAGGCATCCTCCAAGGCTGCCTTTGGGTCTGGGACAGGAGAACAATACACGGGGAGTTGTGCGTTCAGCCTGGTTGCAAAGAGGTCCATCACTGGGGAACCCCACCGTTGAATGATGAGCCTGGCTACTTCTGGGAGGAGGGACCACTCTGTTCCTACTATCTGACCCATCCTGCTGAGACCGTCGGCTAGGACGTTCTTCTTCCCGGGGATGAACCTTGCCAATAACACTATCTGGTTCGCCTCCGCCCAATCCAGGGTCTCTAGGGCGAGATAGCACAGCTCCCTTGACTTGAGGCCTCCTTGCTTCTTTATGTACGCTACTACTGTGGCGTTGTCGCACATCAACGCCACAGTGTTTCCCCTTAGTAGATCGATGAACTGCAGGCAAGCTTTTTGGACTGCCTTCAACTCTAGGACATTGATGTGTAGGCCTTTCTCCACGTCCGTCCAGGTTCCTCTCGCCGTCTCGTTGAGGAGATTGGCTCCCCATCCCTGGTTGGAGGCGTCTGTGAATAGGAGCATCTCGGGAGGCTCGGTCGCGAGGGGCATCCCCTTGAACGTATTCGACCGGCACTGCCACCATTCCAGGTTGGGTATTGTGTTTGGCAGAACTGGGATTAATTTTTGGGGCGAGTCCAGTTGATCCAGAAGCCCTTCAGGTTCCATTGGATGGCCCTGAGCCTGAGTCTCCCCTGGGGAACCAGTTTCTCCAATGACACCAGATGACCTATTAGCCTTTGCCAGTCCTTCGCTCTCCTGGGTTGCCCCGAAAGGAAAGGCAGAAGGATCTTTATTAGATTGCTTACCCGTTCCTCTGACGGAAAGGCCTTCACTCGTCGGGAATCCAGTGTCATCCCCAAATAGGTCATCCTGGTAGAGGGAGATAGGTTCGATTTTTCTGGGTTGATCATGATACCCAGACCCTTGCAAAATTGAAGAAGCTTTACACCCTGCTCCTTCAAAACGTCCTCTGAGGAGGAAAGAAGCAACCAGTCGTCCAGGTACCGGATGAGGCGAATACCCCGCTCGTGAGCCCACACCGAGACTGTCATGAAGACTCTCGTGAATACCTGGGGAGCAGTCGACAACCCGAAGCAGAGGGTCTTGAATTGCAGGATCTGGGTACCCCATTTCACTCGGAGAAACTTTCGGCTTGAGGGGTGGACCGGGATTTGGAAGTATGCGTCCTTGAGGTCTATGGTCATCATGTAGTCTTTCTCCCTCAAGGACTGCAAAACCGACTTTGGAGTGTCCATTTTGAAATCTGTCTTGCAAACAAACTTGTTGAGAGCTGACAGGTCTATCACTGGTCTCCATCCCCCCGTCGCCTTTTCTACCAGGAATAGTCGGCTGTAGAAACCTGGTCCTGGGTGCAGGACCTCCTCCATGGCGCCCTTCTCCAACATAGTGGACACCTCTTCTTGAAGGGCCGCCCTTCTCCAACATAGTGGACACCTCTTCTTGAAGGGCCGCCCTCCTCAACGGGTCCTTGGGTGCCAGCCACTCCGACAGGCTGGCCGGAATCAAAGGTGGAGGTTCCGTTAATAACGGGAGCCTGTACCCCTCCTTCAGTACGGATACTGTCCAGGGTTCCGCTCCGTGAGCCTTCCATGCTTGCCAATGTCGTCTGAGGCATCCCCCAACCTGAGGCTTGGGCAGGAGTAGGGGGCCTCCCACTCTACCTCCTCCTGGAGGAGCGGCCTGAACGGCCTCTCCTGGAGGCAGAATACCCTGTTCTAAAAGAGGCTGACGCTGCTGGAGCTCCTCTACAGGGGGGCTGTGGCGCTGAAGCCCACGAGGAAGAAGGGGCTTCTCTCTTCGTCAGGCTAGGAGGGGCCTGAGAAGTAGAGGGCCCGTCTGATGCTGACCTCTTGTAGGGGGGCCTCCTTACCGGTTGAGGCCTGGGAGCGCTCACTTCCTTTCGTTTAGCTACCTTCTCCATTATCTCCTCTAGCTGTTTCAAGGGGAACAAGGAGTCACCCCACACAGGAAGGCTCCTCATGGCCCTCGCCTCCCTGTCTGGGATCTTCCGGGAAAGCTTCGCCAGAATAGTATCCCTCTTGCGCAGAACCCAGTTCGCTGAAAGGGCAAGGGACTGATAAGTAAGGAACTTCAGGGTCTTGCCCCCGGAGATGATAAGCTCCTTCAGTAGGTTCTGTTGCTCCGGGTCTGTTAAGTCATATGTGGCTTGTACACCTACCAGCGTGGAGGCCCACCAGTCCAACCAAGAGGAGACGTGCACCAAGTCTTTCGACATCTCCTCCATCATCGCAGCCTCCGACTGCGAAAAGCAAATCGGGGCTGAGGAGGCTCTGTCCTCCGGGGCACCCTGTCCCAGAACGTCGAGGGAAGGCTCCACTTTGCAGGCTCCCGGCCGTTGTCCCTCTGGCACATAGAACCTACTCTGTGACCTGAGTCCTTGGAGCAACTTCGAGGAGCTCTGTGTTTTGGGAGCTTCGGCATTGCCTGCAACAACTTTATCAACATGAGCCCGTCCCAGGACTAGATCTCGGGCCACAGGCAGGGCCAGGGAGGTTTTCTGCTGGACGGATGCCTCCATCAAGCGGCTCAGGCTGGACCTCCAGAAGTCCTCGTCGGCTGGGACCGGTTCCTCAATCCGATGATGCCTTCGTATCAGGCCTATTACCTTCCGATACGCCGAGTCCTCGGTCGGGGAACCTTCTCTACTGTCAGCAGTACCTTCCGTCTGATCCCGAGGAGCCGGGTCACCGGGCACTCCTACCGGGCGCTTCGGTTCTGGATCAACAGGCACTCCCCTGCGGTGGTACCGGTCTGCCCCGGCGGGAACCTCCGCACCAGGGTTGGGGGTCAGAACTGGCATCGCCGTGCCGGCGAGGACTACCGTCCGTGTATTCTCTCTGGGGGACGAGGACGCGGATCCCGTGGGCTGACCCGACGGAGGGAACCGTTCCTTTAAGTCCAAGGGCCGAGCCAGCTGTGCTGACTCGGCCAGGCTGCCCGTACGGAAGCACGGTTCCCCCCGCTGGGCGGGGTGAACCGGAAGCTTCGCGGACTTACGCCTGCCTGAAGAGGCTTTCTCGCATTTCTCCCTGCGAGGGTCATATCTGCGGCTGGAAGATGGCCTTCGCGGCGAGTAATCCCTGGACCGCTGGTCAGGGGAACGCTGCAATTCACTCCTACGGGGAACGAAGACCCAATCACCATCGGGGGACCTACTCTTCCTGTACTTCCTCCGTGGAGACCTGGACCGTTTTCTACTGAACCTCGAGCGGGATCTTGAGCGGGAACGCCTGCTCCTGGACCGCTCTCTCCGTCGCCGGTGCCTCCTCCTCGCTTCCACTTCTGAAGAGAACGAAGCACCACCATCTGAAGAGCCCGACGATACTGTATCACCCGACCGATGGGCAGGAGCGGGGGCTACGGAGGGCTTCGCGACCTGCTGCGTTCCAGAGGTCGAGGGTTGTAGGAAAGACTCCGGAACCGCCGTCAGAGGAGCTGGAAAAGAGGTTGGACGTACTACACTAGGGAACCAGGTACAGTGAACCCTCGCTACTTCGCGGTTCGACCATCGCGGATTCACCACTTCGCGGATTTTTTTCATAACCCATGTCTATACATATATTGCGGATTTTCCGGAAATATCGAAAATACCGCGATGTGACCGATGGTGCGAGATTGGAGAAAGTAAGGAAAATTGAATCATGATTGATTTTCAATATAAATGAAACTTTGAGGAGCAACAAAGATATCATTTGTTAGAGAGATAGAGAGAGGTAAGGAATGGGAGGTAGTGAAAAGTAGCCCACAGAGAGAGAGAGAGAGAGAGAGAGAGAGAGAGAGAGAGAGAGAGAGAGAGAGAGAGGTAGAGAGAGAGAGAGAGGTAGAGAGAGAGAGAGAGAGAGAGATATAGGTAGAGAGAGAGAGAGAGAGAGAGAGAGAGAGAGATAGAGGGGGGTTTAAATGTAATAAACAAAAAATTTGATAGGTTATAACACATTGGTGCTTATGTAATATCAACTGTATACTGTAGAGTGTAGACGGTTTGAATAAGTTAAGAAATGGTATAAATGATACTTTGTTAGTGTATCCGTACACACTCAAGAGCGGCAGCTAGATGACAGCTGATCTAATCACAGCCAAAAGTAAAAAAAAAAAAAAGTCAACAATACTCGATTTTTAAAACACACCCGAAATTTAAAAACAAAAGTACACGCTTTCTTAATGTGCAATTAACTATTTAAAGAGTGGCAATTTTCTAGAATAAAATGATATTTCCCAAAAAATAGTGGTTTGCTGATGAAATCGGATGCCCTATTTTTGGCTATGATTGAAATGGATGTAGACTCGGCCTAATTATTTCATTTCGTATTTAATTGACACTAAGAAAACTAATTTTAGTTTCTTCATCTAAATGTAAGTATTGTATAACACGAAGAAAGAGAGAGAGAGAGAGAGAGAGAGAGAGAGAGAGAGAGAGAGAGAGAGAGAGAGAGAGAGAGAGAGAGAGAGAGAGAGAGAGAATGAATCAGCTGTTGTAATCAAATGGCGTGTTTTTGTTTCGTGAGAATTTCATCGCCACGACTTTAACAACAACATACTGTACTGAACTTTACAGTATTATACAGACTACTGTAATATGATAAAGTAAAATATTTGTAATCTATTTTATATGAAATGGGGCTATTTTTGTTTTGTTTAAAATTTACATTTACGTATGTAAAACAACTCTCTCTCTCTCTCTCTCTCTCTCTCTCTCTCTCTCTCTCTCTCTCTCTCTCTCTCTCTCTCTCTCGTAGATTGTTTTCCTGCTTTGCTACGTATGTATGATTTTATATAGATACGGTAAATAATATTTGTAATAACATATTTTATAAAAGCTTTTACTGTAATATCATTATTTATCACTTTCATCATGCGGGTTAAATTCCTTAGTTTGTTTACTGAGCGTACTTTATGACGCCGTCGTTTCAGGCGGCGTCATAAAGAAAAAAATTTCATTTGGAAGTCCTAAGAAAAATTAAGTAAAACATTAGTAATAACCAAATCAACATACTGTACTGAATAATCAATATAACTGATGCAAAAACTAACCTATAAACAGATGTGTAAATGCGTTTGTTTCTTCATTAGGATCAGAGATAAACGTAAACAAAACATTAGTTGCCATTTTTTATCGAGCTTTTTGGCGTGTTTAGGAAACGCATGATATAAAGTCGCCTTTAATATTTGTGCCTGTTTTAGTTTAGGGTACTGTATTACATGCATTAAGTGTTCTGTACATTAAAGGGTAGTTTGTTAACAGTACAGTGATACCTCGGTAGTCGAACGACTCTATACTCGAACAATTCGGAGTTCGACCAAAATTTTCGAGAAATTTTTGCTGCGGTGCTCGACCAAAAATTCGGTACTCGACCAGCCGAACACGTGACGACCGCATGGGCTTTGTGATGATCGCGCCATCTCGGCCACTCTCGCTTGTTCGGGAAGCATCAGTTCTCTCGAGAGCGTCACTCAGACAACGCGCGATCAGCATTCGTTGTGATTTAGTGATTTTCAGTGCTTTTAATTGCTTTTTTAGCTTTCATAATGAGTCCCAAGAAAGTAATGAGTGTTAAGGGGAAGGAGAAGAGGAAAACAGTGCGAACAACGATCGAGTTGAAGAAGGAAATTATAGCGAAATATGAGAATGGTGTACGAGTGTCCGATTTAGCGGTAGAATACGGAATGGCGAAGTCGACCATTTCTACGTTTTTAAAGCATAAAGAAATGATTAAGAAGGCGAATGTTGCAACGGGAGTTACGGCGGTAACTAAGCAAAGGCCACAAGTGATTGAGGAGATGGAAAAGTTGCTTTTAATATTTATTAAAGAAAAACAGTTGGCCGGGGAAAGTGTTAGTGAAGCGTTCATTTGTGAAAAAGCGTTGCATATCTATGAAGAATTAGTGAAGAAAAGTCCGAGTACCAGTGAAAGTGATTCATTTACATTTAAAGCGAGCAGGGATTGGTTTGAAAAGTTTCGTAATAGAACAGGTATTCATCGTGTTACTAGGCATGGGGAGGCAGCTAGTTCGGATCAAATTGCAGCCGATAAATACGTGGGGGAATTCGATCGGTACATAAATGAACAAAATTTGATCGCACAACAAGTCTTTAATTGTGATGAGACTGGGTTATTTTGGAAGAAAATGCCAGCCAATACGTACATTACCAAGGACGAGACGAAGATGCCAGGTCACAAGCCAATGAAAGATAGGCTAACATTGTTGCTGTGTGCAAATGCAAGTGGCGATTGCAAGATCAAACCCTTGTTAGTGTACCACTCGGACAACCCCCGGGTGTTCAAACGAAATAATATTTGTAAAAGTGCACTACCAGTTATGTGGCGCTCGAACACTAAATCTTGGGTCACAAGACAATTCTTTACTGAGTGGATAAACGAAGTGTTTGCCCCCCAGGTTAAGGCTTACCTCATTGAAAAGAGCTTGCCAATGAAATGTCTTCTGGTTATGGACAATGCTCCTGCACATCCTCCAGGTCTCGAGGATGACTTGAAAGAAGAATACAGCTTTATCAAAATCAAATTCTTGCCCCCCAATACTACTCCCATACTCCAGCCCATGGACCAACAGGTCATTTCAAACTTCAAAAAACTCTATACCAAGGCCCTTTTCAGAAAGTGTTTTGAAGTGACCAGTGACACGAAGTTGACCCTAAAGGAATTCTGGAAGGAACACTTCAGCATCCTCAACTCTGTTAACATGATTGACCAAGCTTGGCGAGGTGTGACCTATAGGACATTGAACTCTGCCTGGCGTAAGCTGTGGCCATCATGTGTCACAGAGAGGGAGTTTGAAGGTTTCCAACCAGAGGCGGGTCCAAGCACTGCTACCCCTGTAATTTCTGATGACACTGATGTCGTTGAGGAAATTGTTGTCATGGGCAGGAGTTTGGGGCTTGAGGTCGACAAGGATGATATTGATGAGCTTGTAGAAAGCCATTCTACCGAGTTGACTGTGGAGGAATTGTTGCACCTGCAACAACAACAGCAGCAGGATCTGATTGTGGAGCAGGAATCTTCAGAAGAGGATGAGGTAAGGGAGGATGTTCCAAGTTCTCTCATCAATGAAATTTGTTCCAAGTGGGCAGATGTGCAGGCTTTTGCTGAAAAATACCACCCAGAAATTGCAGTAGCAAACCGGGCAGTGCATATGTTTAATGATAGTGTCATGTATCATTTTCGAAGAATACTGCAGAGGAGGAAGAAACAATTAACAATAGACCAGTTTTTCACAAAAGAAAAGAAAGCTGCTACATCAAAGCCTGTTTCTCCTCCAAAGAAGAGACAAAGAAGAGAAGAAACCCCTGAAATAGATCTGCCCACCCTTTCATTGGAGAGAGAAACAACTCCTGAAGGAGAACTACCCCGCCACATCATGGAAGGGGACTCTCCTTCCAAGCAGTAACCTCCCCCTTCCATCCTCTCCACATCCATCCCTGTATGCCATCGAACCGCTGCTCAAAGGTATGTTCACTACAGTACAGAAAATGGTTTAAAATTGTTTTATTTTAGTACAGTAAATGGTTTAAAATTGTTTTATAGGATTTTCTGACCAATTTCATACACATTTAGATAATTATTGTTGTTTAGGTACACGTTTTATTAATATTTTGGGCCTGTTCGAGTGCTTGGGAACGGAATAGAATATATACCATTATTTCTTATGGGGAAAAAAAATTCGGTACTCGAACAAATCGGAGGTCGAACACGGATCTCGAACGGATTATGGTCGAGTACCGAGGTATCACTGTACTACGTACAAGGGAAGGTTTTAAAAGTCTGAATATACATGTTAAATAAATAGGTAAATATGGTGTTACTACTTCGCGGATTTTCACCTATCGCGGCCGCGTCTGGAACCTATCTACCGCGATAAACGAGGGTTCACTGTATCCAGGCCCTCTTCCATCCGCATTGGGGACCTACCTGGCGTTTTAGGGAGCCTCCACCCGAAGGGCTCACTTACCGTGGAGTCCAACTTTCCCTGGGCGTCACCAGCCGCTGAAGAACCTGAAACACAGACCCACGAAGCGGGCGAAGAAACAGGCACAACATTACTACACCACAAGGGGTCGTCGGAGGAAACGTGCCCCCCAAGCACAAGGGCAGAGTCTCCAGAACCCCCAGACACAGCACTATCAGGCTCCCCACTAGCCTGAGAAGTCCCAGCAACCCCCACTTCATACACATTAGACTCCTGGGGAAGGGCCCTCGGCTCTTTCCCCGCAACAGACTTACCTCGTCCCCTACTCTGGGTAGGGGAAGGCGAGACAGAAGCCCCGTCGGACCGTCCACTGGGTGACGGTAATGGCGAAGAGATGCTAGATTTCCTGGGCGAACGTTTCGACGACTTCTTCTTCTTAGTGCCATAACGCACCCACTGGATCTCACTCCAGGTAACACACTTAATGCACGTATCCGATGGCGAGCACACTCTGCCTCTACAGGAAGAGCAAAGGGAATGGGGTCCACTTCGGGCTTGGAAAGGAATGCTCCACACGACTTTCCGGCCCTAGGCCCAAGACAACGGCGGATCTGCTCCATCGCACACAACCACAAGACACAGGAACGAAGGGAATAAACAAGGAATACACTTGGGAAGCACAAGGAAAGGCAGTGAACACGCGTGAACACAAGGGATAAGCACAGAGATACCACGCGGGACACACGAGTCGGGACACAAAGGGTCGTAAGAGAATGAGAGCGGCGTGATGGTATCACGACGCGACCAGACAACTTACTGACTAACGGGACCCAAGCTGACGCCGACCTAGCTCAGGTCTACACTCGGGGCACGTTCTCATTACTCCCGGGTTAGTCCTCCATAGAAAACGGACGTAGGGTATACTACACAAAACTCTGGTCGGTTGAGAGGAGACTACAGGTAACTCCTAAGAAAGTAGTTCGAGGTAAGTATTTGTGTTGGAACAAACACCCTATTAAATGGAAATTCGGAACTATCCTATTCTATCAAATTGCAAAAAGTGGTTACTTCGAAAACACTTTATACTCACCACCTCTCCAACTTTGTTATGGATAGATTCAAAGAACTGTTGTTTTGGATTCACAAAAAGACTGGAGATTCAGGTTCAAATTTAGTACTTAGAACCCTTTAACACAAAGATGTCCTAATTTGTACAAGATTGTCCAATAAGAGTTCACCAATTACCAGACCTTGTCTGGGATTGAGATTTAGTAAATAGTCCTGATCTAATCATTGTGCCTCATAAAAGAAAATCTCTAAATTCAGGTTATGTATTAAATGGTGATCACTTCCAATTAGAATGACTATGAGATTTAAAGTTTTATCAAACTGTTCTATAAATGTTAACTACACTCAATTGTTTGCATGTACAGTATAAGATTAATCAGTTACCTAACTATTATAGAATATGCCATCTTTGAAGTTCATTATTACACTAATAAATGAAAATTGTTAATGCATGGTCTGCCGGATAATTTACTCATGGCTCTTTATGGGTAAAAATATGGGAAGTGTTATTAGAATGATTACTAGGCAGCTAATTTTAGGGGTTTCATAAAAATTTCTTTTTGAGTAGAGGAGGCTAGGCTCGGTCATAGAGGAAATTATGAAATTGCTACCACTCCATACTTTGTCTTTGCTACAACCCAACTAATTTGGCTTTTGCTATTTTGAGATTGAATTGACAATAATTTCTGGGTAGCTCAAAAATCAACTTGGTTTTCGATTCGGAGTAATATTTCAGGCCTAACCTACTAAATTTCACCCGTAACATAAATAAACAAGTGGTAGCTAGGGAGTTCTCTACACCAATCAGCAATGGCTCTGGTGGTACACAGATTATCTCAGTTTAATATCTTGTATTTTTTGCTCGTTATGTTATTTATAGATTTGTATAATACTGGGGATGATGATGAAAATTACATGCCTCCACCTTTTGGACAACACAAGTTTAATCATCTTTTAATAGTGATGAGCTTCAAAAACACATGACATCAGTTACTTACTTTATTACAGTCCAGTAAATCCTCCCTTGATAATGGTAATTTTGGTTTTTCACACTCAGTGAATAACCAGTAAAGATTCTGGAAATATGCTGTGCTCTGCAGATTCAAAAGCCTCACAAAAAACCTCGATATCTTTACATACTTTATTTATTACAAACTTTAGTTCTTTGAACCCTTGCAAACTACAATTCTATTCGCTCTATAAGATGATTAGATTGTGGGGCAGAAGACCGAGTGAGATGTCTTGATCCTAATATCCCTCCACTCACTAAATCAAGTTCTTCTCATTAGTCTCACTTCTGTGGATGGCACGGCATATTGTATGATTCCTGTAAACTCTAAAACTTTTTAAAATAACAGAGGGCCATCCATGCCTTCCTATCAGACTTCCAGATAAAGGGTAAATAACTCTTCCCAACCCTGTTGAGTGCTCTGGGATTCTCAGCCTAATAGACAAGCATAGGCTTCAGCTTGCCGTTGCCAGAAGCATTACCCCAAGAAGCAAGTCAAGTCTCTCCTTGCCAACTTCGTGTACTAGTGCTGTCTTCTCCTCCTTAGCTTAGCGAAGTAGGTCCGGTTCGGCATATACATCCAAAATAAGCCTGTCTCATCAACATTGAAGACTTGTTCAGCACAAAACCCACTTTCATTAATAATCTCAGCCAAAGTATCAGGGAAGTCTCAAATGCTTAGCCTTCTCCTGAATCATGATATTGCTCACTGGGATACGCCATTGTTTCGGGTCGCCCACCCAGAGCACTAATAATCACTCCATCTCAATCACCAAACCATTGTTTTGTTTCATAGTAATGGTCGACTTCATAGGGGCAGATTCTTTCACATGCTCAAGGATACAATATCTATCCTCGATGATAGTCAAACCGTAAGGCCTAATGCATGACCTGTGTTCATAGGGGTCGTCCCTTTTTCGTTTCGGTTCCCTACGTCTACTTTAATTTCCGTTATAATGGCTTTCCTCTTCTTGGATGCACAACATCAGAAGAGTCTTCCTTATGCTTTCCAAACATGATGAAAAGCACATAAGATACACAAAAATATCCAAAAAAGAGCAACACCGAAATTTTGACTAAAATTACGTGTAATGCACTATTACGCAACCAGGCCATTCTGTTAGCTGTTATCCCTGTCGACAAGTAGTATGTTGTTTTAACGAACCAAAAATCGTTACTCGAAACCAAGATAGACTGAATTTTCAAGTACTTATGGGAGCCCGTTTGCAACGGCGAATTGGTATAACTCAAGACCATCATAACCTGAGGACCTGTATTTAGTTGAAAACTATGGTCAATTCTCTAATAAAATGCAGTTGAACCTTGCAATACAGTAATGGACAAATAGGGGAAAGGGGTGTCTGTTACAGAAAAAAAGTTTCCTGAAGTATAAAATCAAGCAAAATTATACTAAATTCTATAGCCTATAGGCCCACCATATATGACTAATATGTGGGTAATATGACAACCAGCAGCTAAGATTAACACACTTTTGTTTATCACCTTTGGATGACACAATTAAGGAATGCAAATTAAATTAAACTGACAAAATAAGGAACTTAATATGAAAGCCACAACAAAAAAAAGATTACTTCAGGCATGGGCCATATCAAGTAATCTGGGAACGACTATTACTACTTTCCCAAGTCAAAGAAAATCGTAAAATAATGGATACAAAAATCCTTTATTTGTAAATGAATACACTAATTATATATATATATATATATATATATATATATATATATATAAAGTGGAAGAGAAAAAGAGGGCTTTTGAAGAATGGCTGCAGAGTAATAGTATAGAGAAGTATGAAAAATATAGAGAGAAAATGTGGAAGTAAAGCGCAAGGTACGTGAGGCAAAGAGGGCAGCTGACCTGAGGTGGGGTCAGGGATTGGGTCAGTCATATGAAGAGAATAAGAAGAAGTTTTGGAAAGAAGTGAAGAGAGTAAGGAAGGCTGGCTCAAGAATTGAAGAGACAGTGAAAGATGGAAATGGCAGGTTGTTAAAAGGAGAGGAGGCAAGGAAAAGGTGGGCGGAATATTTTGAAAGTTTACTGAATGTTGAGGATAATAGGGAGGCAGATATAATTGCTGTTGCAGGTGTTGAGGTGCCGATGAAGGGAGATGAGAATGAGAGAGAGATTACAATAGAGGTAGTGAAGAGAGCACTAGATGAAACGAGAGTAGGAAAAGCATCTGGTATGGATGGTGTGAGAGCTGAGATGTTGAGGGAAGGGGGTGTGATTGTACAGCTAGCGCCCATTGTTTTGTCCGGTTGAGCAAAAAATGAGATAAAAAATGAAAGGCAGATAGCAAAATTCAAGAAAAATAAAAAAACACAACTTGGATTTATGAATTTATTTGTAATTACTCATCATTCATTCAATTAATATTTGCAATGGCCACCCTTCCTTTGGATGACGTCTGCAAGGCGTTTGGGGAAGGAGTTGATGAGCTTCTCGCACAGCTCCTTTGAGATTTTATCCCAAGCGGCCCGTAGCGCTGCCTCTAGCTTAGCAAGAGTGGAAGTGTCTTCATTCTGGATACGAGCCTTGAGAATTGCCCACAAGTTCTCGATTGGAGACATATCAGGGGAGTTACCAGGCCATTTTTCAATAAAAATAATGTTATTTTCCCTGAAATAACGGGTAACAACCTTAGCTGTATGAGCAGGGGCCCCATCCTGCTGAAAGATTGATGTATCGGTGCGGTGAAACGAATCCTCATGATGCAAACGAAGCAGTTCGAGATACCTCTCCTTGTTCACAGTCTGCTTGGGGGGTAGAAACACAAGCTCAGTAACCCCATCATATCCCACACCCCCCCAAACCATCAAATAGGCAGGAAATTTGGTGGTAGGAGTGAGGAATTTGGGGTCCAAGGGATCAGATCCCGGTCGACGCCAAATGTTTTTGTCAGTCGCATTAGAAACGTAAAAGGTTGATTCATCTGTGAAGAGAATTTTTCTGAGTTCCTCCTCAGGCCATTGGATAAGCTGCTTACAAAATCTTAGTCTATTTTCTCTGTGGCGTTTAGTGTGGCGTTTAGTGAGGAAAGGTTTCTTACGAGCAGGGCCCTTCTTGTACAGTGAACCCTCGTTTATCGCGGTAGATAGGTTCCAGACGCGGCCGCGATAGGTGAAAATCCGCGAAGTAGTGACACCATATTTACCTATTTATTCAACATGTATATTCAGACTTTTAAAACCTTCCCTTGTACGTAGTACTGTTAACAAACTACCCTTTAATGTACAGAACACTTAATGCATGTACTACAGTACCCTAAACTAAAACAGGCACAAATATTAAAGGCAATTTTATATCATGCGTTTCCTAAACACGCTAAAAAGCACGATAAAAAATGGCAACCAATGTTTTGTTTACATTTATCTCTGATCATAATGAAGAAACAAACTGGAGGTAGAGCTTTGCTTATTACACAGACATATTTCCCATACTATTCCCTTAGAACTACATCACATCTTCCTACTTTAGATATATATATATATATATATATATATATATATATATATATATATATATATATGTGTGTGTGTGTATATATATATATATATATATATATATATATATATATATATATATATATATATATATATACATACCTACATATATACATACATACATATATACATAAATACATGCATACATATATATATATATATATATATATATATATATATATATATATGTTACTGTATATATATGGGTTATGGAAAAAATCCGCGAAGTGGTGAATCCGCGATGGTCGAACCGCGAAGTAGCGAGGGTTCACTGTATTTCAATTCCCCCGACAAACATTTTTGTATCGTTCGCACTGATATGTCAGCAAGAACTTCACAATTTTGTTCCTTCAATTGTTTGGCAGTAACACGGGGGTTCATTTCAACATTTTTCTTCAGAAGCCGAATGATACGAGGCGAAATCTTCTTCCTAGCCCCCCCTCCATGTCGGGGAAACGGAAGGCTACCATCTCCTGCCAAGAAGCGTGTAACCAACCTTCTAACTTGCTTCTCATTTACTCCATATCCTTGGTTTTCATGCCTAATCGGTGACACTCGATCACCCTGACAATGTCAGCATGATCAGTTTGAGGCCTAGACATGTTCATCCAAAACTACTAGAGTTAATGGCCGAAAAAAACGAAGATTAATTGAGGGGGACTCTTAGCATAACCGTCGCAAATGTTCTCCCAACGAATGCTTCGCAGCAACTGAGGAAGATTTTCTATCGGGTTTGAGAGTGAGGGGGAATGGAGGAAAGTTGCCAATTAGTCATTTAACCCATTTTTGCCATACAAACGGGATTTTTAGCTGGCGAATATTTGAGCAGTTTGCGATGTCCTAAATTAATGTTGACATCACAACCTGCGCTGACTGTACTTGAATGGTTGGTGAGATTGTTTAATATGTGTTTTGTGTTGTCAATGGTACCAGTAGATTGGGTTTGTGCATGTATTGTACCACTATATAAGGGTAAGGGAGATGTGCATGAGTGTTGTAATTCAAGAGGTATTAGTTTGTTGAGTGTAGTTGGAAAAGTGTATGGTAGAGTAATGATTAATAGGATTAAGGATAAAACAGAGAATGCAATCTTAGAAGTACAGGGTGGTTTTAGAAGAGGTAGGGGTTGTATGAATCAGATTTTTACAGTTAGGCAGATATGCGAGAAATATTTAGCAAAAGGTAAGGAGGTGTATGTTGCGTTTATGGATCTGGAGAAAGCGTATGATAGAGTTGATAGGGAAGCAATGCGGAATGTGAAGAGGTTATATGGAGTTGGTGGAAGTTTGTTGCAAGCAGTGAAAAGTTTCTACAAAGGTAGTAAAGCATGTGTTAGAATAGGAAATGAAGTGAGTGATTGGTTTCCGGTGAGTGGGGCTGAGACAGGGATGTATGATGTTGCCGTGGTTGTTTAACTTGTATGTTGATGGAGTGGTGAGAGAGGTGAATGCTCGAGTGCTTGGACGAGGATTAAAACTGGTAGACGAGAATGACCATGAATGGGAGGTAAATCTGTTGTTGTTTGCGGATGATACTGTACTGGTTGCAGACACAGAAGAGAAGCTTGACCGACTAGTGACAGAATTTGGAAGGGTGTGTGAGAGAGGGAAGTTGAGAGTTAATGTGGGTAAGAGTAAGGTTATGAGATGTACGAGAAGGGAAGGTGATGCAAGGTTGAATGTCATGTTGAATGGAGAGTTACTTGAGGAGGTGGAGCAGTTTAAGTACTTGGGGTCTGTTGTTGCAGCAAATGGTGGAGTGGAAGCAGATGTACGTCAGAGAGTGAATGAAGGTTGCAAAGTGTTGGGGGCAGTTAAGGGAGTAGTAAAAAATAGAGGGTTGGGCATGAATGTAAAGAGTTCTATATGAGAAAGTGATTGTACCAACTGTGATGTATGGATCGGAGTTGTGGGGAATGAAAGTGACGGAGAGACAGAAATTGAATGTGTTTGAGATGAAGTGTCTAAGGAGTATGGCTGGTGTATCTCAAATAGATAGGGTTAGGAACGAAATGGTGAGGGTGAGAACGGGTGTAAGAAATGAGTTAGCAGCTAGAGTGGATATGAATGTGTTGAGGTGGTTTGGCCATGTTGAGAGAATGGAAAATAGCTTTCTGCTAAAGAAGGTGATAAAGGCAAGAGTTGATGGGAGAAGTACAAGAGAAAGGCCAAGGTTTGGGTGGATGGATGGAGTGAAGAAAGCTCTGGGTGATAGGAGGATAGATGTGAGAGAGGCAAGAGAGCGTGCTAGAAATAGGAATGAATGGCGAGCGATTGTGACGCAGTTCTGGTATGCCCTGCTGCTTCCTCCGGTGCCTTAGATGACCGCGCAGGTAGCAGCAGTAGGGGATTCAGCATTATGAAGCTTCATCTGTGGTGGATAACGGGGGAGGGTGGGCTGTGGCACCCTAGCAGTACCAGCTGAACTCGGTTGAGTCCCTTGTCAGGCTGGGAGGAACGTAGAGAGTAGAGGTCCCCTTTTTGTTTTGTTTCATTTGTTGATGTTGGTTACCCCCAAAATTGGGGGAAGTGCCTTGGTATATGTATGTATGTATAGGTATATACATATATATATAATTATATATATATATATATATATATATATATATATATATATATATATATATATATATATATATATATATATATATATATATATATATTATATATATATATATATATATATATATATGCATATTATATATGCATAAAATGACCTTTAGATTGGACAAAGTGAAATATTGAGATAAATTTTAATCTATCTCATATTTGTAGTATAAAGACTGCTTATAATTTAGTTTTTTTTTGTTTTATTTAATGTATGCTTGGAAATTCAAAACCAACAAAATAAACCCATTCAGATTGGAGTTTTCCTTAGGGGAGGGGGAAGTCTCCATTAAGGGGACCGTCCGGGTTGGTATTTTGGCATACCAACTTGAAAAATTCAAAAATCGTTTTATTGTCTCTCTGTATAGAGAAACATATCGTACATGCTCTCCAGAAGTTTCAACCCATTATTTTTACAAATAACGAAGATAGAGAGGTTTTTAAATGATGACGTCATCCCTACTGTGTCGTCTGCATGACTTAGTTTGACAAAATCGTCTTTGTGTGTAATTTTGCATATATATAGCGATTTTTCACTTATATTTCGATCTATCGTACGTCTGGCAGAAATGGAAGGCATTTGTAGAGTGCAGATGAACGAAGTCTACTACAATAACAGAAGCCAAAGTTGCCAAAGATGTATGGAAGTTATAATGTATGCCTATGTTTACTTGAAGTTCGTATGTACATTGTGTTTCCACAACGCCTTCGGGAACATTATAGCAAGCCCAATGTTACCTAAGGTTGTAGAAAGAACAAATAGTCAATAATATTTCCAAACAATGAAAATAGCGGTCTTTAAATGATGACGTCATCCATATGGCGTCGTCTGCCTGACTGAGTAGGTGCGCAGTCTCTCTCTCTCTCTCTCTCTCTCTCTCTCTCTCTCTCGAATTATTTACCACTGGCATTTATACAAATACTTTTATTCTCTCTCTCTCTCTCTCTCTCTCTCTCTCTCTCGAATTATTTAAAACTCCCATTTATACAAATACTATAATAACAATGTTCAACTCTCTCTCTCTCTCTCTCTCTCTCTCTCTCTCTCTCTCATGTTTCGAAATCTCGTACCTCTGGCAGAAATGAAAGACATTGGTAGAGGGTAGGTGAATCAAAAACACCACCTACGAACACATCACAAAGTCTCCAAAGACATGTAGAAATTATAATGCATGTGTTTATTTACTTGAAGTTTGTATGTTGATTGTGCTTTCACAACGTCCTCTGGAATTTTATAGCAATGCCAATGTTACATAAGGTGATAGAAAGAACAAAAAGTAAGTGGAGAACAAAAAAACAGAAGCCAAAGATGCCAAAGATGTATAGAAGTTATAATATATGCGTTTGTTTACTTGAAGTTCGTATGTACATTGTGTTTCCACAACGCCCTCGGGAACATTATAGCAAGGCCAATGTTACCTAAGGTTGTAGAAAGAACAAATAGTCAATAATTTTTCCAAACAATGAAAATAGCGGACTTTAAATGATGACGTCACCCTATGGCGTCGTCTGCAAGACTGAGTTTGACAGATGCGTAGTTTCTCTCTCTCGCTCTCTCTCTCTCTCTCTCTCTCTCTCTCTCTCTCTCTCTCTCTCGAATTATATACCCCTGCTATTTATACAAATACTTGTATTCTCTCTCTCTCTCTCTCTCTCTCTCTCTCTCTGTACATCCTTTTATTAGATAATAGAATGAATCTCTTTTTTCATTTGTTCGTATATCCTTGCAAAAATTCTTATTCTCTCTCTCTCTCTCTCTCTCTCTCTCTCTCTCTCTCTATCATCTTATTTTATAATAGGATGAATCTCTTTTTCATTTGTACGTATACCCTTGTAAAAAGTACTTCTCTCTCTCTCTCTCTCTCTCTCTCTCTCTCTCTCTCTGTACATCCTTTTATTAGATAATAGAATGAATCTCTTTTTCATTTGTTCGTATACCCTTGTAAAATATACTTATTCTCTCTCTCTCTCTCTCTCTCTCTCTCTCGAATTATATACCCCTGCTATTTATACAAATACTTGTATTCTCTCTCTCTCTCTCTCTCTCTCTCTCTCCAATTGTTATAAACTCCCATTTATACAAATACTATAATAACAATGTTCAACTCTCTCTCTCTCTCTCTCTCTCTCTCTCTCTCTCTCTAATGTTTCGAAATCTCGTACCTCTGGCAGAAATGAAAGGCATTGGTAGAGGGTAGGTGAATGAAAACTACCTGCTACGAAAAAATCACAAAGTTTCCAAAGACATATAAAAATTATAATGCATGTGTTTATTTACTTGAAGTTCGTATGTTGATTGTGCTTTCACAACGTCCTCTGGAATTTTATAGCAATGCCAATGTTACATAAGGTGATAGAAAGAACAAAAAGTAAGTGGAGAACAAGAAAAAAGAACCAAGAAAGAGGGAAACATGGATAAGAGTACAAAGCTGAAACCTGCTAACTAAAACACTGGTAACAATTAGAGATCGCTGGCAACTCATAACATAGGAATAGTAAACTGAGGGTTCAAATACCTCCTTTAGGGTGCATTTATGTAGGAATGAACAATAAAAGTTATCATAATAATATTATCTTGATTTCTTTTAGAAAAGAAGCGAAAGCTTGCTGCAAATCTTTGGAAGCTCATAACTCAAAAACATACTTATTCCCACTTAGGTACATTTTTCTCACTTATTTGTTGTTCGATATTAGAGAAAAAGATATCGTTGAAAAGAAGAATAAAAATTCCACAATTCTGTCAGACAAAATTTCGATTTTCGTTTTACATTTTTTTTCACGATTATTTTCCGTCTAGACGAGGAAAAAAAAATAAAAATTCATTAAAAAAAAACAAAAAGGAAAATCAAAATTCTGTCTGACAGAATTGTTCGGTTGTTAGAGTAGTTTTTGTGGTATAAGTTTCAATACAATTGGTATTATAGTAGTGGGGAAAAATGTACCTAAATATTTTTTTTAAATCATGATTTTTGCTCATAAATCCAAAAGTTTTTGATCAAATGACTTGAAATTTTTATATGATGAAGGTATTATATGTGTCTAAAACATATATAGAAATTGTGTAATTTGGATCATTAGGAAAAAAAATGGCGGACATGGCGGACGGTCCCCTTAAAAGGTATTCTCTCTCTCTTTGACAGTTAAAATTACAGATACATATGAGCAAATGTCAAAAGAGCATATGTAGGAGCAGTTCAACTGGCTTGTTAAGAAGAATTGATTTTAATGTTCGATCCTTTAAGTCCAATATAATTTCTAAGTACTTTTTTTACAGCCAGACATATAGGGTAATAAAAAAGGGATTTTGACGAAGGAAAAATCTATTTCTGGGCGAGAGACCCGTGTCGCCCAGTGAAATGCTCCTAAAGCACCATTTCTAAGGTATATAACTGGTATATATTACCAGAGAAAAAATTGCATGGGAATGCCAGGTTGAACCCAGCTCACTCACCTGTATAAGGTGTCGGTATAATACTGGGGCGCGATAAATCACAACCAGAGGCCTCGCACCATTTAAATATCTCTTGTCAAAATCCCCGAACAGCGAGGTGCCGTTCTACCTTGTACTACTACTGGACAATCCACGCCAGTGACGTCACTCCTTAAATAGCACACAGTTTTTTAACCATATTTTGCCTTGTGTGTGAATTTCGCTGGTTTTTCTCTGGATTTACCTCAAGATGTCCGACTCCACTGTCACTACATCTAAGTTAAGTACCAGATCTATGAGTTTTGAGATATTGGAGGGGGCTTTGTCCAGTTTTGTTTATATTATTCAGTTTTTTATTCACGACCTTGCTGGGTCTCTCTCGGGACAGGCTCCTTTCCTCTCTCTCTCTCGTTCGTTCTAATGATTTTCAATAAGTCCTCCATACTGATTGTTTCTCGTTGTGAACTTTATGGATCGCCACGGTTCACACACCGTATTAATTTTATTTTGTCCTGTTTTATGATAACAGTTATTTCATATTCATGTGCGTATTTTGGAGGTTGGCATGCCTGATCGCCATCGGCGTTCTTTTCCACATATCTTATCTTAGCTTATTTACGTTCGCACGCCACAAACTCGCTTACTATTTTAACGTCATTCGTATGATTGCATTAGCTCGAGGGGCTTTCATGAGTCAGTTATTATAATTTAGTTTTCATTTTGTTAGCACTTCACTGACCCTGTGTTCTGTTGGTAGCCCTGCCTACTCCTAGCGCCGTCAGGCTTGTTCTTTCCTGTCTCTTGTTCGTGCCCTCGTTTGTTTTACGATTGATTTATAGCTAATTTTATTATTATTATTATCATCCAGCATGCCTTCCTCTCTTATTTACCATGTGTTATGTTTTTTATAGTGTTTTAATCTTTCCCCGTGATCATATCACTCGTGGGTCTGGCAGGTTGGTATACTTGATATCGTCTCGGAGCCAATCTACTCCTAGCCTCCTCCCGCCGATATCTTATAAGCGCCTATGTACTCCTCCCGGGGGCATCCGCTTTGCACGGGCGGTTCCCGTTGCTCTGTGAGGCATTATATTATTATTCATTAACGTACATTACTTTTCCCCACTACTCTACCCGGTCGTAGTCGTTTTCTTTCCGTCGCTCGTTTGGCCGACGATCGGCGGGGAGTTTTCGATTTGTTCCGTGGTACCTTGTTATGTTATTTAATGATAAGTTGTGTACGGGCTTCTCCCTCTTGGTCCCGCACTTCACGGACCCTTTTAAGATCCCCATGGCCTCGAGGACGTTGATGTGCATGTGTCGGAAGACTGATGACCATAACCCTTGGACTTTCTTGTGTTCGGAGTAACCTCCCCACCGTTAAGGAGGCGTCTGTGAGGACGACGAGTCCCGGGACCGGATGTTGTAAGGGAACCGACTTGGAGAGATTCTTGACCTTCGTCCAAGGCTGTAGACTTTTCTTCAGGAGTGGGGGAAGGCGGGCACGTCTGTCGCGGCGTTTTGCGGTTGCTCTGGATCTCCACACTCTGTTTATGTCCTTGAGTTTGGACCGTAGGACGATGTCTGTCACGGAGGCGAACTGCAAGGAACCTAGGATCCTCTCTTGGTTCCTTCTGGAGGTCAACTTCTCCCTGAGAAATTGTCTCGTCTTCCTCGCAATCTCCTTCCTTTTGGCTTTGGGGAGGCACAGCGTATGGGAGCATAGGTCCCATTGTAGACCCAGCCATTGAAACTTGGTCTCCGGGACCAGGCGGGATTTTCCGAAGTTGACTTGGAATCCCAGTTGTCGAAGGAAGGTGAGGACTTTGTTCGTTGCTACGCGGCAATTCTGGGCATTGTCTGACCAGATTAACCAATCGTCTAGGTAGGCCACTACCTGTATTCCCTGAGTGCGAAGCTCTTGAATGACTGTCTCTGCTAGTTTGGTGAAGATTCTGGGTGCCACGTTGAGCCCGAACGGCATCACTTTGAATGCGTAGGCTTGTTCGCCTAGCTTGAAGCCCAGAAAAGGACGAAAATGCCTTGCTATTGGAACGTGATAGTAGGCATCGGTAAGATCGATGGAGGTGGTGACGGCCCCACGGGGAAGTAAGGTTCGCACCTGCGAGACGGTAAGCATACGGAATTTGTCGCTATAGGGTAATAAAAACATGATATTAGAAATTACCACACCAAGGTAAAACCCTGATGAAATACTGGGTGAGCTTACAAACGAATGAAAACACACAGTCACCCAGAGCGATCACATGACGTAGCCAACCAGCTGAGCTGATATATCACCGTTAACAAAACCTTTTAAGAGCATCTACAATATGATAAGACATCTCCTAAATTAAAACAATATTGTTTAAGAGCAATGACTTTAGCGAGATGCGGGATATAAGGATCCAGCTACCAAGCTTTGTCTTCTGCCTTACAATCTAGATGTCATATGGAGCGACTAGGATTTGCAGTAATGCAAGGGTTGAGCTACAGAAAGAATAAAGTAATTCAAAAAATCAAGACACATAAAGGAGGAATTTGACTCTGTAAGCCAGTGAACATTCAGAGCCCTTACTGAAGGAATACTATGTAATTAGGACCACTAAACCCGGCTATGGAAGTTAGGTTAGTGTACGCAACAAGGCAGGCAAATCAAACTTACTCCCCACAAGAGAAGGTTCGCTGGCCTTTGAGAATAACAAAGAAAGTTTAAAACCTAAACAGGTTAATCACAAACTTGGTAGGTAAGAAAGTACTGGAATGTCATCACTCCTTAAAAAACAATTTTTTCTGTAATTCCCCTTGAACTAAAATTATTCTCCTCAGTCATTACGAGTACAGTAATAAAGTACATATGTTTTGTTTACAACATAGAAGCTTTACTACTCTGTAGTGTATAATTCCCGGTTCCACAAACACTAACTTGGAGCATAATTTCTGAGAGGAACAGTGAGATATTGTACTCTTCACAACATTTATTAAAACTCAGTGCTTCCCGTGAAGAAATGCTAACAAAAAGAGTAGGTATTGAACAAAAATGCAATAAAAACTTATCACAATCTGGAAGGAGAGATCTACGTCTTGATGAAAGCTGTGACAGAGACAACTGAAGAGTGAATATCTAGCATGCTACTCAACATTACTGCTATATTGTCTCATTATTTTTATGAGGCTTGTATCTTTTGAAAGGGAAGAAAATGGGAAATTTTTTTAGGCAATTTTTGTGGTAAACGTTGATAAAATGAGCTTCTGGAGACGAAGCAATATGAACATCAGGGGAGGTTCATACAAATAAATATTATGTAGACAAGCATTTATATGAATTCTGATGGAAATGATTTTCATGTCAGATTTTAGAAACTCAAAGGTGACACTTTTATACACTACTGAGCACAAGTTAGGTGACACTAGACAACATTAATCACCTAAAAAAAATATGTATCTAAAAACATGGTTATGTGCCATGGATGGACGACTAAGAGATTTAAAGCAAAAAAGTACCTTCAAATGTGCACTTGTATTGGTTGAAAAGAAAGGTCCATTGTATGATTTAAAACTTCAAAATCAAAGTTTATTCAAGAATAAAATATATCTTCAAATACTGTAGTGGCATTTTTACTCTTACCTCTTTTGACCCCGCCTACCGCCCTCCATACAAATCGCTATCCTCCGCACTTTCAAATACGGCTACTGAATTAAATCTGTAAGCAGATTTACGTATAAGAGACTCATTCCACAGTTCAACCTGTTTGTTGACGGCATTGCAATTAGTGCAGTAATCACAGTTCTTCTTACAGTCTGGCTTTTCATCACCAAAATACCTGGCAAACGCAAGATGCCGACATCTGCAAAGAAAAGAGTAGCTTCAGTTCCTTTGTGGAAACTACAAATACAAGGATTTGTATAAAATAAATATTTGCATTTTACATCTTAGGATTTCCAAGTAATTTTTAATTTATGAAATTTAAGGTAAAGAAAGTCACTAACTAAAATCTACTTTACATTCCTAACTTACATCCAAGTCACATTCCTGACATCCCATTGTGAGTCAAGGGTGAAGTGTTTGAATATGGTCTTCTATTTATGATATATTTACTATACAGATTTTACTTTACATACTTATGAGATGTTATTTGTATAAAATGTTCAACCACTTTTTCTTAGACTTGGATATTACCTTTTGTAATACATCTTCAAAATTGAATAGTTACATCTAAATAATGTCAATCATATACATGCCTTCACATCATGACCAAATATTCAAGACTCACTAGAGTAAAACCTGATGAGAAAAGATTCCTGAACTATGTCAACACAGCTCTCCATTCCAAAAAAGGGATTTTGACGTAGGAAAAATCTATTTCTGGGCGAGGGACCTGTGCCGCCCAGTGAATAAGCTCCTATTAGCACTTATTCTTAGGTAATTTACTGCTAAATATACCAGAGAAAAAATGTAAAGGAGTGCTAGGTTAACTAGCTCGCTCACCTATTGGTGTCGGTATAAAATTGGGCGTATAATCCAGAGGTCCCGCACTATTTAGATTCATCCACGACAAAGACCCCAATAGAGGAGAGCCGTTCAACCTCACTCGGCACCAGCAACTCTGCATCCGCTCAGAACCCAACTCCTTAGCACCTAAAGTTTGGGGACTCCAAGGGAGAGGAGCTGGGAGGGTTCACTGGGCGGCACAGGTCCCTCGCCCAGAAATAGATTTTTCCTACGTCAAAATCCCTTTTCTGGGCTTGAACCTGTGCCGGCCAGTGAATATATACAAGAGAAATGTCACCAAACTTGCAAAATAAAGGAAAAACATAAACATAGGGAAATACAAGTTGCTTTAATCAGAGATGAGTGCCAAAAACAGCTATAAGGGTATCTTAAAAAGAACATAAATCCACTTGGTAGAACAATTTACCAAAAAAGGTAAGGTATAATAATGCCGTGAGTGATGATATATACAGATACTCAGGAGTCAAAAATTTACAAATATAATAATAGTAATCAGGTGCGAAACCAACGAATACAAATAGGGTATAAATGAGGCAGGTAAGGGGGAGAGATAAAATAACAAGGAATTAACATATGAGTTACCTGGGGGTAACTACGCTCCCTGCAGCTACTGTAGGAAATTTAAGGGCTTCCAAATGTTTAAGGTAGTGTTTCTTGAACACTGAGGGTGACTTCCACCCTGTATACCTGGAAAGATCCGTAAAATTCATGTGGTGAAAAAAGTTCACCGAAGTAGCAACCGCTCTGATATCATGTGCAAGAGGAAAAGAGTCAGGGCTAGCTTGTTTAATAAAATACAAAATTTGTTGCCTGATCCCTTTAATGGTAATGGTACCGCCCTTGTTCTCTAACGAATAGAGGCCCCGAGGAGTTAGAGGAGGTCCGGGATAAATAAGACCTAAGAGTAGTAACAGGGCACAGAGACGGATCTTGCGTGAGGGGAACAATTTTCCAGGAGGACCATCTGTTCTGAGGGTCTTCGTTCTTAGCTAAAAAGAATTTGTTAGGTGAAAGAAGGACCTCTCCCGAAGGAAGGAACTCAATATGACCCGGGGGTCTCTTGACAAAGCTGCCAGTTCAGAAATTCTTGCCCCGGAAGCCAAACTCACCAGGAAAAGTGTTTTCCTGAGAAGGGGAATGTAATCACAAGAACTGTTTAATGGTATCAGAAGCCAATTTGAGTACATCATTAAGGAACCAGGTAACCGGGGTAGGACGAGTAACCGGTTTCAGTCTGGCACAGGCTTTTCGGAATTGAAGCTAACAAAGAGTCGGTTAAGTCTATGTTTAAAACCCACTAGGAATATCTTTTTCAAGGCAGATTTAATAGTGGTGATAGTATTGGCTGCCAGACCTGATTCTAATAAAGTTCTAAAGAAAGTGACTGTAAGGTTCAAGTTCATACAGTGTACGTCTGAGTCTATAAAAAATTTAGCCAACTTTTTAACCGCAGAATCATATTGGCGGATGGTGGAATCCCGTTTATCTGATTCTAGGAACAGGGTGTTTTGGAGGATCGATATTGGCACCATGCATGGCCGCAAACTTCATGAAGTCCATAAAGTTAGGGCGCTCTGAATGTTTGAGAAAGCGTACACAACGCGTGTTTGTACTATCTGAGACAGAAACCGGATTGGGTATCGGGTGAGGATGTAGTCTCAACTCTCGCAGGAGAGGATACCAATTGCTCTTGGGCCAGTTGGGTGCGACCAAGGCTACTCGTCCCTTGAAGGATCTCAGCTTGTCTAGGACTTTCAGTAAAAGATTCACCGGGGGGAAAGAGATAAATCCTTTCCCAGATGTCCCAATTCTGTGACATAGCGTCTGTGGCGTAGGCCTGGAGGGTCTAGATTGGGAGCCACATATACTCTCAACTTGTGGTTGGACTCCGTGGCGAAGAGGGTCCACTTGGAGACCCGGAACCCGAGAGAGAATCCACCGGAATGACTTTAGATCGGAGTAGTGACCATTCCGATTCTAGAGGGGGAGGTCCGGGGACAAGGCGTCTGCCACTACGTTCCGGGACTCCCGCCAGGTGGACAGCTGAAAGATGCCAACGGTTCGAGGCTGCTAGGGAGAATATGGCTACTAGAACATGGTTCAGAGGCCCTGATTTTGATCCGCCTCTGTTGAGGCAGCGGACCACCACTTCGCTGTCGAGAACCAGACGAAGGTGTTGTCCTCTTGGGTGGAGCGAGACGTTTCAGGGTTAGAAGAACTGCCATGGCCTCCAGCACATTGATGTGAAATTGGCGGAATAAGGGAGACCAAAGACCTTGAACTTTCCTGAGCTGAGAATAGCCTCCCCAACCCTGATAGGGATGCGTCCGTTTGAATGATTAACTTCGGGAGGCGGGAAATCGAAGGGGAACTGACTTTGACAGATTGTTGGCCCTTGTCCAAGGTAAGAAGTCTTTCCCGGAGAATGGGAGGAAGGCGGACTTTCCTGTCCCGGAGCTTCCGGTTCGCCCTCGAACGCCCAGACACGATTGATATCTTTCAATTTTGCCTTCAGAAGTAGATCCGTCACTGAAGCAAATTGAAGGGACCCTAGGATCCTCTCTTGGAGTCGTCTGGAACTTACTTTGTCTTTGAGGAAAGCGTTTGGTGTTCATTGCAATCTCTAACCTCTTGGGTTTGGGAAGACACAGAGTATGAGATATAAGATCCCATTGCAGGCCGAGCCATTGGAACTTTGATTTCGGAAGAAGACGGGACTTCTTGAAGTTGATCTGGAAGCCTAGAGATTGAAGGTATTGGATGACTCTGTGAGTGGCTTTTAGGCAATTTTGGGAGGTGTCTGACCAAATGAGCCAGTCGTCCAGATAGGCTACTACTTGAATCCCTTGATTTCTGAGTTCCTGAACAGCAACTTCTGCTAACTTTGTGAAGATCCTTGGGGCGATGTTGAGCCCAAAGGGCATCACCTTGAAGGAGTAATTTTTGTCCCCTAGGCGGAAGCCTAGATACGGACGGAAATGTCTCGCTATCGGGACGTGATAATAGGCGTCTGTAAGATCGATAGAGGTGGGTGACGGCCCCACGGGGAAGTAAGGTCCGCACCTGCGAGACGGTAAGCATTCGAAACTTGTCGCATTGAATGGACAAGTTGAGAAGGGATAGGTCTAGAATCACTCTTCTCTTGTCCGAATCCTTCTTCGGGACACTGAACAGCCGACCCCTGAAACTTCAGGTGTTTCGTTTCTTGTATGGCGTTCTTTTGTAACAGGTCCTGGACAAATTCGACTAGGTCCGGAGTGGAATGTTGATGAAATCTGTTCGGAGGTGGGAGGTCCTTGAATCCAACTCCACCCCAGTCCCTTGGAGATGATACTGAAAGCCCAGGGACTGAACCTCCATTTGTTGCGGAAGGCATAAAGCCCTCCCCCCTACCGCTGCACCTCAGTATTGGTTTGAGGAGTTGCCTCCACGTCCGCCTCGGAAGTTCTTTCCCTTGCGAAAGAATCTACCTCTACCTCTGTTCTGGTTTTGAACCACGATGGTAGCCTCTACCTCTGTTATAAACTCTGGGAAGAGCCTTGAGCCTCATAAGACCTGGTTAAAGGCTGGAGAGAAGGTGGAGGCACCGGGAAGCTGGCTCTTAGGGAGCAGAACGGTGACATAGTCGTCCGATGAAGGAGGCCCGAGAGGTGGAAGGCTGTGCAGGAGCAGCAGGAGATGGAGGAAGAGGCTGACGGAAAAACAGACGAACTACTCTGCTGTTGCCGGAACTGGGTGGAGGTATACGGGCAAGAGCTTCTTCCTACCCCGGGCTTGGTAATTTGCGGGATCATATTTCCGCTTAGGAGTCAAACCCCCAACGGGTTTTAAGGCTCTGATTAACCCTAGTAGCCTCTGCCAAGACTTCCTCCACAAGATCCTCAGGGAAAAGATTTGAACCCCAGCAAGAGGACCCGGATAAGTTTATTAGGCTCGTGCCTAATAGTCGCCTCAGCCAGGACGTGTTTGCGGCACCTACGTTCGGCAATAGCAAAGTCATATAGATCGAAATATAACGACTGCAAAGTAGCCTTATTGAGAGACTTAAAGATACTCTCAGTATCATAAGTTAAGGCTATCGACTCCGTAGACGTGGCCAAGTTCAAAGTTCGACCAGCACGTAGGCGGGAATCATACTCCTGTTTAATAAGGGATTCCGGGAGACGGGGGAAGCCGTTCGCTAAACATTACCGACGCACAGTCGGCTGTTAGCTTGCCAGAAGTAAAGGTGGTATGGACATTGTCCCAACACTCATTACCTGAAGGAAGAAGGAGGGAGATCGGGTCTACCTCTCGGATGGGAGGCAAGGGCTTCTCCTCCAGAGCATTATTGAAAAGCCAGTTCTGCAACCTTATTGACGCATGGAGTCACGGTATTCTTGTCCATTAAGAACATTGTGAACGAACTTTTATGAGGCGGTCAACATGGTATTGGTGCAACCAATATCATTCAGAAACCTAGCCCAAACAGATTGGGCTTGTTCCTTTGGGAAAATGACAGTCTCTTTGGGGACCTTATCCAGCCCGAACCAGAGCTTCCTCGGTAAGCCTGGCATAACCATGAAATGGAAATGCGAGACCAGGAGGAAAGAATTCAAAGTCCTCTAGGGGATGAGTGCCAAGACCTTCCAATGTTAACATCCCGTCTGAAAATGGGGAATGAAGAGCCATGCGCCAAGGGTTATTCTTGGTAAACGGCGGAAGCTTAGAGGCATCCGGGATGAGAGAGCTTTGAACTCGCTCCGGAGCACCCTGCTCTAATGCCCCAAGTCTCTGACCAATGTTAGAGAACATCGTGTCCATCTTGGCCTGCATTTCCGACACCAACTTAGCTTGCATCTCCGACACAATGCGAAGCATGGCTGATTCGGAAAGGCCCGGATTAGGAGGCAGAAGTGGCGGATTGTACTCCCGGGTCGTGAGACTTAGAGGAGGAGCCGGAAGCCTTAGATGACAGGTTCGTATTAGACTTGGAACTATGGGAAGCCTTATGGGGCTTACGAGCTTTTGGCAAAGTCCTAGATATAGACTTATCTTTGGGGGGGAACCGGGTGTGATCGGTGAGACGAATCACGGTCCCCCAGAAAGACCATGGAAAGAAGAGAGATCAGATGAAGAAGAAAGAGCGGGGGCTGAGGATAGGAATCTCAGCGCCGGTAACACCTGCCTCACTTACCACCCTACCTGCATCCAGATCATCCAACAACATAGGTTCGACGTCCAAGTTCATGGAGGCAACAATTGTCTTCCAGATCTCCGGGGGCATCCAACGGATCTTGTTCCTGGTCTATGAATCCCGCAATAGTGGCATCAATGTGGGCAATGATGGGTGCCGCAACATGCCTAGCCACAGCGGCTGAAGACTTGGCATTATGGTAGATCATTGCACAGTAGTCTTCAGACAGGACGTAAGGCTGTTTGGATTTCACATTCCCGGGCAAATCCCCCTAACCCCACACTTTCAGTGTGGCCCGAGCCGCAGTCTTCTGCTCCGGGGATGCCTGAAATAATAGTGGGAATTACCGAAAGGAAGATTCCAGGAGGTCCTTCAAGACCATAGAGATCTTACTAAATAGTGTATGTATACCAAAAAGAGGTAAAATAATTAGAAAGATAACATAGCCAACGGGACTCACCGAATCAGATCCGAGGGTGGTGATGAGGTCAAAACAGACCATACAATTATCAGGGTGCCAGACCACGATGTCTTCCAGCTGAACTCCGCAGAGGGCGTGAGACCTACAAACAGTATGGCCACAAGGCTGGTGAAGGACAGCCGCACAGGCCGTCGTCTGACAATGCACCATCTATAAAAAGAATAGTATATGAGAAACTGTAATTCTCTTAAGTAGGGGCGGGTCGGAGGACCCGGGGCCTAAACATAAGTCTAACTTAAGACTAGAGCTTAACTGTAATACTCTTAAGTAGGGGCGGGTCCGGAGGACCCGGGCCTAAACATAAGTCTAGCTTAACTGTGATACTCTTAAGTAGGGGTGGGTCCGGAGGACCCAGGCCTAAACATAAGTCTAACTTAAGACTAGAGTATAACTATCCATTCCGGTCGAGCCGGGATCATAAAAGAAGGATGCAACAAAGAATTAAGACACATGGTGTCTGATTTCCCGGAGCGAGGTTAAGCCCCGGGCCGGGGAAATAAAAGTACATCCATAAACCAATATATATAGGAACTCCGGGATAGTGATCTGTCATATATAATCATATATAATCATAGAAACTGTTATAAATAAAGAGGGGGGGCGGAACTGTAGATAAGAACCGCCAACAGAACCCAGAGGGTTTCGTATAACATAATAAAATTGTGATAGGTGAATATAAAATAGGGTGCACCGGGATCCTACTCTGTTGAAAGGTGGCCAACCCGTCTAGACAGAGACGAAACCGCCGGGACACCCGGAGGGACAAAGTCCATAAACACTGAACTACCCCCTCTAAAAGGAGGGAAGGCAACGGTCCCCTAGGAGAGGGGGGAGAGAAGCCTAGCCACCAACCTAGCGAGAGGGGGAGCTTGGGGGAGGATCACGTGATACGGAGCAGCAGGGCTACCATCTGACGATCCCCAAAACACTACCAAAACAGATCATACGGAGTAATAAGCACAAATATTCATTATAAAAGTAATAGCGTTGAAAAATATATGAATATACACATAAAAAATTAGGGCAAGGCATGCAACATAATAAATAAATCCCAAAGGACAGCAACCTGATGGCTTAAATAATAAAAATTGCCGCCCAGTAACGAAGGTCGGCAAGCCATCTACGATACGTAACTGATATCGGCCCTAAAATATGAAACCACAAGGGTTCTAAACGCTAAATAATGAATATCCACAATTAAAACATATAAAAATTTAATTAATAATAAAAATAATACACTTAGTAACACCGCGAGTGAAACTAAAAGCTCTCAAAACAGGAGTACCAACCGTAAGCGGAATCAAGCAAGATCGATATGATCGAAGAGAATAAACTCCTATAATTTAAATATTAAACGATCTAGATTGCTCAAAACACAGCAAAACATAGCTTGGTACTTAACTTAGACGGTGTCTCCTGGGGAAACCGATGAAGAAGCCATAATCCAAGAAAAATAAGGCAAAACACGAGAGCACAAAAAAAGCGGGGTTACCATACAGGCGTGCTAAAAAGGAGTTGGGTTCTGAGCGGATGCAGAGTTGCTGGTGCCGAGTGAGGTTGAACGGCTCTCCTCTATTGGGGTCTTTGTCGTGGATGAATCTAAATAGTGCGGGACCTCTGGATTATACGCCCAATTTTATACCGACACCAATAGGTGAGCGAGCTAGTTAACCTAGCACTCCTTTACATTTTTTCTCTGGTATATTTAGCAGTAAATTACCTAAGAATAAGTGCTAATAGGAGCTTATTCACTGGCCGGCACAGGTTCAAGCCCAGAAATGTAGGTTATTTTCATCAGTGCTATCCTATTTTTATTAATTAATTTATTTCCATTGGTTTATTTTTTCAATATAAATTTTCTTCCAAAATAATATGAGTTTGGCCAAAACTATTCTCATAGAAACAAGAAGCTTTCTTTTGAGGGGACTTATTTTTGCCTATGGGAGAATGGTTGGTAACCTATGTCTGTGGAAGTCTAATGCTCTCTTTTTTTCCAGGTTATCGATTTTGATTTTGCAGCTATTGCACAAGTAAATTTCTATGTATAATTTCTTTAAATGGTACCAAATGGTGAAATGTATACAAATGAATCTATGATAGGTGAAACCACAGATATAGAGTTCAAAATGTACTGAAATTCTTTAGGGCACGATAATTATTATTACTATCATTATTACTATTGATAACTAAGCTACACCCCTAGTTGGAAAAGCAGGATGCTATAAGCCCAAGAGCTCCAACAGGGAGAAATAGCCAGTGAGGAAAGGAAAGAAGGAAGTTAATAAACTAAAAGATAAGTAATGAAAAATTAAAATAAAATACTTTAAGAATAGTAACATTAAAAAAAGATCTTTCATATATAAACTATAAAAGCTTAAAAAAAAAGAAAAGAGGAAGAGAGACAGAATAGTGTGCCCATGTGTACCCTCAAGCAAAAGAACTCTACCCCAAGACAGTGGAAGATCATGGTACATAGGCTACGGCACTACCCAAGACTACAGAACAATGCTTTGATTTCGGAGTGCCCTTAACCTAGAAGAGTTGCTTACCATAGCTGAAGAATCTCTTCTACACTTACCAAGTGGAAAGTAGCCATGGAACAGTTACAGTGCTGTAGTTAACCACTTGAATGAAGAAGAATTGTTTGGTAATCTCAGTGTTTTTGATGTATGAGGACAGAGGAGAATGTGGAAGAATAGGCCAGATTATTCAGTGGATGTGTAGGCAAAGAAAAAATAAGCCGTAACCAGAGAGAGGGATCCAATGTAGTACTGTCTGGCCACTCAAAGGACCCAAAAACTCTAGCGGTACTATCTCATCAGGTGGGTGATGCCCTGGCCAACCTACTACCTATTAATCCCCATCGAAATAGAAATACAATATATAATTGAATTAGTCTGGATATCCAGATACAGCACTACTTAAATTTTGAAATTCATAAGCAATTAAGAAATACCAATCAATCTGGAAATCAAAAACCATCCAAAAACTTTGCTTTCATATCATAAATCCATAATACCATAATCATGGAGATTAAAAAATAATCATAAGTAAGATGAAGAAAAATGTATTCCATGAATTCAATTATTATAATGACAGCAGAGAGATTGTGAGCTCAAACTAAGAAAAAAGAAAGTTGAAAATATAGTGAATTATATGACTTTTACATTACTCACATAGGAACTTCACAGAACTTGACAATGGTCTCAAAACTCTTGATGGTTTTTTTGGCCTGATCTTCTCTGTGTGTTTTACCTGAAACCTTTGCTTTTGATTCATCCTGAAGGTATATGGAAAACTAAATTAAAGGAAAATTCATGGAAATTACTATAAAAATTATTATTTATTTACAATGCATATACAAATTATAAAAAAATATTTCAAGAAATCTTGACCAACATTCATTAAGCTATAAACTCTTAAAGAGCAGTGTTAGATGACAAACTTATAGAAAAATTTTACTTTTTCTTATCTATACAAACCTAAGTCCTTTAAAATAGGGAATGTCTTCAGTGTTACTGGATGGCCCATTGAATTTGTTAATGAGGTAGTTAATGTCAGGTAGTGAGTGCAAGAGTAGCCCCACCCACTCTAATGTCAGACTCTTCTCTTTTGATCTTTACCTTAGGACTAAGAAGGGTGGTTGAAGTGGACATTTAAAACTTTAAGGGACACAGATTTATATAGCTAGGAAAAATACAATTTATTTGAAAAATATTCTACTTGTTTTTACATGCATAGAAACCTCTTGTTCTTTAAAATAGGGAGAGACTCTTATTGGTGGGATGCAGTTCCCCTTGAACTGAACTGATTGGCTCTTTCTCTTCCATGAAATTTGCCAGCCTCCCTGGTCCCATTCAGGAGAAAAGGAGATGACCCCAACATTGTACTGTACTGTACTGAACTGTATGTAATAGGTCCCCTTTTTTCTGCAGGAGAAAATTTCTTTATTTTTAAGTTTTTTGTACTTCTTATTTCTATAAGATTGAGGTGTTGAGGGGAGTGTCGTGGTTTTATGGTGGTAGTCTTTTTGTTGGGGTAATACTTTAAACGTATGGATTTGTTATGATGGAGTCGTTGGATTTACTCATCTCCCCATTTTTTATCGAGTTAGGAGAAGTTATGAATCCTCTGCCAGCCTCAAAAACTTACTTAAATACCGTACTTAAGAAACATTAATTACATCCCATCCTTCTCTCCACATCTAGCGAGGACAAAGTAATAATAAGTTCTTCCAACATGAATCCCACCAGTAACCATGTATTGTAGTTGTACATACATATACCAAGGAACTTCCCCCAATTTTGGGGGGTAGCCAACATCAAACAAATGAAAAAAAAAAAAAGGGGGGGGCCTCTCCTCTCTACGTTCCTCCCAGCCTGACAAGGGATTCAACCGAGTTCGGCTGGTACTGCTGGGGTACCACAGCCAACCCTCCCCCGTTATCCACCACAGATGAAGCTTCACAACCCTGAATCCCCTACTGCTGCTACCTGCGCGGTCATCGAAGGCACCGGAGGAAGCAGCAGGGCCTACCGGAACTGCATCACAATCGTTCGCCATTCATTCCTATTTCTAGCACGCTCTCTTGCCTCTCTCATATCTATCTTCCTATCACCCAGAGCTTTCTTCACTCCATCCATCCACCCAAACATTGGCCTTCCTCTTGTACTTCTCCCATCAACTCTTGCATTCATCACCTTCTTTAGCAGACAGCCATTTTCCATTCTCTAAACATGGCCAAACCACCTCGAAACATTCATATCCACTCTAGCTGCTAACTAATTTTTTACACCCGTTCTCACCCTCACTACTTCGTTCCTAACCCTATCTACTCGAGATACACCAGCCATACTCCTTAGACACTTCATCTCAAACACATTCAATTTCTGTCTCTCCGTCACTTTCATTCCCAACAACTCCGATCCATACATCACAGTAGGTACAATCACTTTCTCATACAGAATTCTCTTTACATTCATGCCCAACCCTCTATTTTTACTACTCCCTTAACTGCCCCCAACACTTTGCATCCTTCATTCACTCTCTCACGTACATCTGCTTCCACTCCACCATTTGCTGCAACAACAGACCCCAAGTACTTAAACTGATCCACCTCCTCAAGTAACTCTCCATTCAACATGACATTCAACCTCGCACCACCTTCCCTTCTCGTACATCTCATAACCTTACTCTTACTCACATTAACTCTCAACTTCCTTCTCTCACACACCCTTCCAAATTCTGTCACTAATAGGCCAAGCTTCTCTTCCGCGTCTGCAACCAGTACAGTATCATCCGCAAACAACAACAGATTTACCTCCCATTCATGGCCATTCTCGTCTACTAGTTTTAATCCTCGTCCAAGCACTTGAGCATTCACCTCTCTCACCACTCCATCAACATACACGTTAAACATCCACAGCGACATCACACATCCCTGTCTCAGCCCCACTCTCACCGGAAACCAATCACTCACTTCATTTCCTATCCAAGCACATGCTTTAATACCTTTGTAGAAACTTTTCACTGCTTGCAACAACCTTCCACCAACTCCATATAACCTCATCACATTCCACATTGCTTCCCTATCAACTCTATCATACACTTTCTCCAGATCCATAAACACAACATACACCACCTTACCTTTTGCTAAATATTTCTCGCATATCTGCCTAACTGTAAAGATCTGATTCATACAACCCCTACCTCTTCTAAAACCACCCTGTACTTCTAAGATTGCATTCTCTGTTTTATCCTTAATCCTATTAATCATTACTCTACCATACACTTTTCCAACTACACTCAACAAACTTATACCCATTGAATTACAACACTCATGCACATCTCCCTTACCCTTATATAGTAGTATAATACACGCACAAACCCAATCAACTGGTACCATTGACAACACAAAACACATATTAAACAATCTCACCAACCATTCAAGTACAGCCACACCCCCTTCCTTCAACATCTCAGCTCTCACACCACCCATACCAGATGCTTTTCCTACTCTCGTTTCATCTAGTGCTCTCCTCACTTCCTCTCTTGTAATCTCTCTCTCATTCCCATCTCCCATCACCGGCACCTCAACACCTGCAACAGCAATTATATCTGCCTCCCTATTGTCCTCAACATTCTGTAAACTTTCAAAATATTCCGCCCACCTTTCCCTTGCCTCCTCTCCTTTTAACAACCTGCCATTTCCATCTTTCACTGTCTCTTCAATTCTTGAACCAGCCTTCCTTACTCTCTTCACTTCTTTCCAAAACTTCTTATTCTCTTCATATGAATGACCCAATCCCTGACCCCACCTCAGGTCAGCTGACCTCTTTGCCTCACTTACATTGCACTTTACTTGTGCTTTATTGTAGTTGTAGTATCAAAATATGGGAGGTCTAGTCATACAAATCAACTATCAATCTTTTAAGTTTTGCATTTGTCAAATAAGCTGTCATTGAAAAGCTTATAACATAAAGAATGTTGGGTAAATACTGAAAAATAAAGGGATTTTGACAAAGGAAAAATCTATTTCTGGGCGAGGGACCTGTGTCACCCAATGAAATGCTCCTTAAAGCACCATTTCTAAGGTATAAATACTGCTAAATGTACCAGAGAAAAAAGTTGCATGGAATGCCAGGAATATACCCAGCTCGCTCACCCTTATAGGGTGTCGGTATAAAAACTGGGGCGAGTGAAACTACTACCAGAGGTACCTTTCCAATTAGACTTTTCCCTCCTCAACATCCCCCGTTACTACGAGGTGTCGTTCTCTACAGCTACTGCCCCACCCCACCACTACCACTACCCATCCTTCTCCCATCCTTCCTACTAGTACCCCAAGTTTGGGCCAGCATAGGGTGAGGAAAAAGGAGGGTGGGTTCACTGGGCGACACAGGTCCCTCGCCCATATATAGATTTTTCCTTCGTCAAAATCCCTTTTCTGGGCTCAACCTGTGTCGCTCCATGAAATAGTAACAGAGAATTGGTCCCATAAGCTTGGAAATACACAAAAAGTTAAGGAACTGAATTAAAAAAAGATTAATTTAATTAAGAGTGTTTTACTAATAATCCTTAATACACCAATCTCTTAATTACAACCCAAATAAAGGTCAATGTTAAGGTAGGGGGAATAAGCAAGGCAGGTGCCACCCTGCTCCTTATTAGGAGACAAGGCACTAAGAGGGAAAAATATATATGAAGATAGGACCCTGTTATAATGGTTTTGTTAAATCTAGAGGAACCACTATATCTTTTTAATTCTTCAAAATTCATGTGATGAAAATAATTGACTGATGTTGCTACAGCTCAGATCTCTTGGGCATGTGGGACAGATTCCGGCTTGGTTCGTTTAATAAAATAAAGAATCTATTGTCTGATTCCTTTCAGGGAAATGGTTCCTCCATCCTCTCTAATAAACAAAGGTCCTGAAGACTTTCAAGAAGTTCTATTTAAATAGTCTTCCAGAGTGATAACGGGGCACAGAGATAGATCCTGTGGAAGTGGGACAATCTTCCACGGGGACCATTTATTCTGTGGACCCTCATTCTTTTCTAAGAATTTTCTATCTAGAGAGAATAAAATTCCACCAGAAGAAAGAAAATCAATATGATTTGGTTCTCTAGATAATGCTGAGAGTTCAGATATTCTGGCTCCTGAGGCTAAACTTATTAAAAATAACGTCTTCCTAAGAAGCGCTATATAAGTGCATGAGTCAATATCAGTGTCAGAATCTAGATCAAAGACATCATTTAAAACCCATGAAACTATGTGAGGGCGAGTTACTGGTTTTAGTCTAGTACAGGCTCTCTGAATAGACGAAAAATACGAATTTGTAAGATTAATATTGAACCCGATCTGAAATATTTTTTTTAAAGCAGATTTAATCATAGTAATAGTATTATTGGCTAGGCCTCCTTCAAAGAAAGTTCTGAAAAAGGTAACTGCCAGATTCGTAGTCATCGTCTGAACCCCTGAGTCTTCCAGAAATTTGGCTAACTTTCTTACATCAGAATCATATTGCTGAAGGGTAGAATCTCATATACCTGACACTAGGAACAATGTGTTAAGAGGGTCAACTTCATTATCTCTTTGTGCTGCAAATCTTATATAGTCTATAAAATGAAGGCACTCTGAATTCGTGAGGAAGCAGACACACTGTGAGATAGTACCATCCGTGCTAACTTGGTTCAGGAATCCGCCGAGGTCGGAGTCCTAGTTCCACCAAGAGAGGAAACCAGTTGCATTGAGCTAATTGAGGGCTACAAGGGCAATCCAACCTTTGAAAGTACTGAGCATGTCCAGGACTTTCATTAGCATGTTTATAGGTAGAATCATGTAAATCCTCCGTCAGTTGTTCCAATCTATGGACATTTCGTTTGTGACATAGGCCAGAGGGTCCAGGTTGGGGGCTACATGACATTGTGGCTTGTGGTTGGATTCCGTAACAAAAGGTCTACTTGGAGACCAGGAACTTGTTGGCAGGTCCAATTAAATGACTTTTTGTCCAAGGACCATTCCGACTCCCGCGGAGGTGTCCTTGTTAGTTCATCCTCAACCACATTTCTTACTCCCGCCAGGAGAACAGCTAACAAGTACCAATGGTTCCTTGTTGCCATTGAAAAGATAGCTACCATCACTTGATTTACGTGACTTGATTTGGAACCTCCCATGTTTATGCAGTGGACTATCACTTGGCTGTCTAGTATTAGACTGAAATGTTGTTTCCATGACTTCTAGGATATTGATGTGTAGTTGTCGGAGTGTCACTGTCCACAACCCCTGGACCTGTTCGTATTGGGAATAGCCTCATCAAGCGCTTAGGGAGTCATCTATATGGACCACCAATATTGTCGCTGGGAATCGTAAAGGTACTGTACTGAGTTGGGTAGGTTTTTGACCTTCGTCCATGGTTGAATTCTTTTCCATAGTGTTGGTGGAATCCGAGAAATTTTGTCTCGATATTTCACGTTAGCTTTGGACCGCCAAACTCGGTTGATGTCTTCCAGATTGACTCTCAACAATGTGTCTGTTACTGAGGTAAACTGGAGTAAACCTTTCTTAGTTTCTCCGGGTCGTCAGTTTGTCCTTGAGAGATCCTCTTGTGTTTCTTACTATCTCTATCCTCTTCTGTGGTGGAATCAACCGCTTGTGTGTGGTCAGGATCCATTATAGACCTAACCACTGGAAGCACGTTGCTGGAGTAAAGCAGGACTTTTTGAAATTTATTTGGAATTATGATATTTTAATTATAAAATAAATTTTTGGATATACTTACCCGGTGAATATATAATAGCTGAGCCTCCGGCGGCTCGACAGAAAAACACACAAAAACTCGCGAGCGATCGCTATGAAGGTTGCGGGTGTGCCCACTAGCGCCAACTATCGGCCAGATACCGCATATACATGTAAACAGACCCAATTTTTCTCATCCCGGTGGGTCTCTATCGGGGAGGAAGGGGGGGCCTTTAATTTATATATTCACCGGGTAAGTATATTCAAAAATTTATTTTATAATTAAAATATCATTTTTAAATATTTAACTTAGCCGGTGAATATATAATAGCTGATTCACACCCATGGTGGTGGGTAGAGACCAGAGTTAATTAAGTTTACAGCGTATATGCTTAGAGTTTTTGACAGTTATATCATAACAAAACCCAAATATATAAAGGTACCTGGTAAGGAAGTTGACTTAGACGATTACTCTGCCTTATTAGTCTGTCTTCCTCACGAAGCCCAGCGATCCTCTTAGGATGCTGAAAGACTCCCAGGAGCTGAAGTATTAAGGGCTGCAACCCATACAACAGGACCTCATCAAACCCCTAATCTGGGCACTCTCAAGAAATGACATTTGACCACCCGCCAAATCAAAAAAGGCTGCGAAAGGCTTCTTAGCCTTCCGTACAACCCAATTAAAAAACATTTCAAGAGCAGATTAAAAGGATATTGGAATTAAGGGAATGTAGTGGTAGAACCCTTACCCACTACTGCATTCGCTGTAACGAATGGACCCAGTGTGTAGCAGTTCTCGTAAAGAGTCTGGACATCTTTTAAGTAAAATGACGTGAATACCGATTTGCTTCTCCAAACGGTCGCGTCCATAATACTTTGCAGAGATTTATTTTGCTTAAAGGCCACGGAAGTTGCTATAGCTCTTATTTCGTGCGTCTTAACCTTAAGCAAGCATCGGTCTTTTTCATTCAAGTGAGAATGAGCCTCTCGTATTAAAAGTCTGATAAAATATGACAAAGCATTCTTTGACATAGGCAATGATGGTTTCTTAACTGAGCACCATAATGCCTCAGATCCACCTCGTAAGGACTTAGTACGAGCTAAGTAGAACTTAAGAGCTCTAACTGGACACAGCACTCTTTCAAGTTCGTTGCCTACGATCTCTGACAGGCAAGGTATATCAAAAGACTTAGGCCAAGGACGAGAAGGCAGTTCATTTTTGGCCAGGAAACCAAGTTGAAGTGAACAAGTGGCTTTTTCTGTAGAAAAGCCGATGTTCTTACTGAAGGCATGAATTTCACTGACCCTTTTAGCCGAAGCCAAGCACACTAGGAAAAGCGTCTTGAGGGTGAGATCCTTCAGGGAGGCTGAATGTAATGGCTCAAACCTGTCTGACATGAGGAACCTTAGGACCACGTCTAAGTTCCATCCAGGAGTTGCCAAACGACGTTCCTTAGAGGTCTCGAAAGACTTAAGGAGATCTTGGAGATCTTAATTGTTGGAAAGATCTAAGCCTCTATGACGAAAGACCGAAGCCAACATGCTCCTGTAGCCCTAAATCGTGGGAGCTGAGAGGGAGCGAACATTTCTCAGATGTAAAAGAAAATCTCCGATTGGGCTACAGAGGTACTGGAAGAGGACATAGATGCTGGCTTGCACCAATCTCGAAAGACTTCCCACTTCGACTGGTATACTCTGAAGGTAGAAGCTCTCCTCGCTCTCGCAATCGCACTGGCTGCCTCCTTCGAAAAGTCTCGAGCTCTTGAGAGTCTCTCGATAGTCTGAAGGCAGTCAGACGAAGCGCGGGGAGGCTTTGATGAACATTCTTTACGTGGGGCTGACGTAAGAGATCTACCCTTAGAGGAAGACTTCTTGGAATGTCTACCAGCCATTGAAGTACCTCGGTGAACCACTCTCTCGCGGGCCAGAGGGTAGCAACCAACGTCAACCCTGTCCCTTCGTGAGAGGCGAACTTCTGCAGTACCTTGTTGACTATCTTGAATGGTGGGAATGCATATAAGTCCAGATGAGACCAATCCAGTAGAAACGCGTCTATGTGGATTGCTTCTGTATCTAAGACTGGAGAGCAATAGATTGGTAACCTTTTGGTCAACGAGGAGGCAAAGAGGTCTATGGTGGGTTGACCCCAAGTAGCCCAAAGACTCTTGCCCACGTCCTTGTGGAGGGTCCATTCCGTGGGTATCACCTGACCCCTCCGACTGAGACAGTCTGCCAAGACGTTCAAGTCTCTTGCTTGAGGGTACACTCGAGCACACTCTCCTATCTTATTTCTCTTCCTCTTGTTTTGTTAAAGTTTTTATAGTTTATATAGGAGATATTTATTGTTGTTACTCTTCTTAGAATATTTTATTTTCCTTTTTTCCTTTCCGCACTGAGCTATTTTCCCTGTTGGAGCCCCTGGGCTTATAGCATACTGCTTTTCCAACTAGGGTTGTAGCTTAGTAAGTAATAATAATAATAATAATAATGAATCTCGTCAACAGGGAGATGCCTCGATTTCTTGACCATATGAGAAGGTCCCTTGCGATCTCGAGCAGCGTGAAGGAGTGTGGTGTTCTCTGAGTTGACCTCTACCACTTAGTTTCGAAGAAAGCTTTCGAATTTCATCAAGGCCAAGTGGACTGCTAATAGCTCCTTGCCGTTGATGTGCATGCTCTTCTGACTTGAGGTCCACAGACCCGAGCATTCCCGACCGTCCAGGGTCGCACCCCAACCCAAATCCGACGCGTCTGAGAACAACACGTGGTTTGGGTTCTTGACTGCTAGGGATAGTCCCTCTCTCAGACTGATATTGCTGTCCCACCATTTCAGGCATGCCTTTACTGGTTCGGAGACTGGGAATGATACCGTCTCTAACGTCTTGTCCTTGTTCCAGTGAGAGGCTAGATGGAACTGGAGAGGCCGAAGGTGTAGTCTCCCTAGCGAGACAAACTGCTCCAGGGATGAGAGAGTCCCTACGAGACTGTTCCAACTCCTGACTGAACAAACGTTCTCTTTTCAGCATTAGTTGGACTTCGAGCAGGGCTTGTTCTATTCGGGTGGCAGACGGAAAAGCCCGAAAAAACTGGACTGCGAATCTCCATCCCCAAATATAGAATAATCTGGGATGGGATCAGTTGGGACTTTTCTAGGTTGACCAAAAGTCCCAACTCCCTGGCCAGACTCAACGTCCAATGTAGATCCTGCAGACAGCGAAGACTGGACGATGCTCTGAGAAGCCAGTCGTCCAAGTACAGGGAGGCTCGGATTCCCGATAGATGGAGGGATTTTGACACATTCCTCATGAGCCTCGTAAACACGAGAGGAGCAGGACTGAGGCCAAAGCACAGGGCTCGAAACTGGTACCCCACATTCCTGTAAACAAACCTCAGAAACGGTTGGGAATCCGGGTGTATAGGAATGTGGAAGTATGCCTCCTGAAGGTCGAGAGAGACCATCCAGTCGCCTTCCATTAATGCTGTCAAGACAGCCTGGTAGACTTCATCGTGAAGTTTGTCTTGACAATGAACACATTGAGCGCACTTGCCTCTTACGTACTCCTGCAGTGAACATGGCTGCCCGATCATTGGAGCCATCCCTGATAGACTTGTTCCTGCAGAGAACGTGGCTGTCAGATTATTGGAGCCATCCCTGATAGCCTTGTTTATGCATGACATAATTGTACAGCAAAACTTCAAACGCTCGAAAAAACTCCTAACAGGAGATGGTCTAGCTCTGAAGCCGACCATAAAATCTTGGAGCGTCTCATGGCCAGGCGCCAGGGAGAGTCTATGAGGTTTGAGAAGTCTATCTGGGCAGAGGCAGGAACTCCCAAGCCGAGAACTTCTCCCGTGTCATATCAGACTCTCGCTCTATAAGCCAGCTTAAAAGTAGGGAAAGCAAAGGCTGTCTCCCCCAAACTCCTCCTGGTGATTAACCAGTCGCCTAGCAAACGTAAAGCTCTCTTAGAAGAGCGAGAGAGCACTAGCTTAGAAAACAACGGCTTCGAAGTAGCTAGGCCTAGTGTAAACTCTGACGTTTAGGCGAACGAGGAGCAGCAGTTACAAAAAGATCCGGACAAAGATCCTTAAAAATCAGCATGATTTATTTAAAGTCCATAGAGGGCTGAGCAGCTTTATGCTCCTCTCCGTCTGACAGAGTCCTCAAGGGAATATCAGTAGGAGGGGGATCAGCAACTTCCTCAACTGAAGGAACCTTGTCCGACAATTGCCGAGTCTCAAGCAAGGGAGAGACCTGCCGTGGTGGCAATGCTTGACAAGCAGAGTCCACACGCAAAGGAGCAACAGTAGCAGTCAAGGATGCTATGTCATGTAACTGCTTAAAGGACTGACCAGCAACAACAACAGGTGCGGGAGGACGCTCGACGTCAACTCGAGACTGCCTTGACTGCCTAGACTGAGCAGTCAAAACAACTCTTGACTGCGGTGCTTGACACTCAACGTCAAAACAAGTCAACTATGCTGGTTGGCGAACGTCCTGAACGTCAACAAGAGCAAGCGGCAGAGGCTGAACGTCCACAAGCGGCTGAGAGTCAACACGGGACTGCATCGAGTGAGGCTCTACAAAACACGATTGACGTGACTTTGTAACGTCAATGTCAACAGGACGAGCAAAGGCTCGTTTGGGCGGCTGACAGCCAGGATCTCGATCAGCTAAGCGGCGAGGATCATCGTGAACCTGCTCAGCAGAATAGTCCTCCATAAGAGAGGCAAGCTTATTCTGCATGTCTTGCCGTACAACCCATTTAGGATCAACGGGAATGGGTGCGGTAAGAGACGAGGGTAACGTCTGTGACTGCAAAACCTTGCCTACAATAAGACTCTCGGAGCCTGTGTTACGCTTTTGTTTAGGCGGCGAGCAGTCTTCCGATGACTGCATAGGGTCAGAGCTGTCCCAATGGCTACAACCAGGACGCTGGACCTGTCCTGAAAGGACTGACTTTCGCTTTAAGGGCCTCGAAACCTTGCTCCACGGTTTCTTACGCGAAAAGCCTTCGGATGACGAGGAGAAAATCGTCTCGCTCGTTTTATGGTAGGGGCGGTCTTGATGAGACACGCCTGAAACCATAGAGGGAACGTCTGTTCGCTGATCAAGGCCTCACGAACCCATAAGTCGTACGACATTACTTCTCCCCTGGGCTTGGGAGCTTGCAAGAGGTCTCGGACTAGGCGAACGACAGGCACGAACAGACGAACCCTCGGTCGCAACACTGATAACACTTTGCGCAATTATCACTTTATCACTACGATTTTCTGTTTTGCACTTACTTCACTGAAATCGAATTTTTCAACAATTCACATTAGGCATGAATAAAACTGATTTCTACCTGAAGCACGCAATTCTACCCTCATCAAAAGGTTATAATTGCGAAATAAGTCGTATAATGTAAGCACATTAATACAAGCAAAACACAGTAAACATATATTAAGATAAAAAGATCAGTGGCTGGGGAGGAGACTAAACACTAGTTCATTCAAAACTACGTTTTCAATCTCTCACCGTACAGTGCCTTGGGACGAGAATAAAAACTAAAAACGTTTTATCCTTTCTCCCCGTACAGAGACTAGGGACGAGAGTAAAACACTGACTCGAGAACAACGTTACTCGCTTGGCACGAGAATAAAGATCGGAACGTTCTCTCTTCCTCTCTCTCTCTCTCTCTCTCTCTCTCTCTTGATTTCGCACCGAAGAGAAAAGCCCACTTACCTTTCGTCAATAAACAGGTTATTTGACCAAAGGAAAAAACTGAAAGGACTAAGAAATTGAAAATTAACAAGTTCCTTTAAATTAGTATTTAAAACATTTAAGTTTGAAAGAAGAACGAACAAAACGTCAGAATCGATTTACTCTTTCTGCAAAGTGAAACCGTGATTCTCTCTCTCTCTATCGTAACGATAGAGCGCAAACTGCGTAGCATAAATAAACCAAACGTTAGTTCATCTTTGAAACAGTACGAAGACTATTCAAAGAAAATCTTTCATAAAATATCTACTAAAAAATATTCATTTAATAAGTTTTAAATCATTTGCTCTGTAAAAGTTATTTACGATTGAAAGGGCTCAACGTTGTTTAACTTCGGTTTCCAAGTTAGGACCGCCTACTCTCGGATTAGGGGAGGAATAGGTAAGGTCGCATATAAACAAATCATTAAAATTTATCTTGATGTTTATTATAAATGGAAAGCTAATCGAAGAGGCCTAATAAAGGCGGTTGAGATATAAAATATATAGAGGAAAATCTATAATTAACAACAACAATTTATAACATGATAAGATAATTGCTAAAAGCCTAAAACACACTTCCGTACTAAGGGAAGGGTCGGCCATCTTTAAAAGTCAAAGAAAGTCCAAAAAACAATCCAAAGTCATCAACAATTAAATCTATCCAAAAACGAGTTCAAGATTTAAGTTGAAGATAAAACACCTACACTGCGAAAGCTCAAACCAAAATGAAGTACTTCACCAAGTCTGTTGAAAAACTCCAGGTTATACAGCGAGTAATGGTACGTCTTGTCGATCAGACCGACAGAGAAAAATTGGGTCTGTTTACATGTATATGCGGTATCTGGCCGATAGTTGGCGCTAGTGGGCACACCCGCAACCTTCGTAGCGATCGCTCGCGAGTTTTTGTGTGTTTTTCTGTCGAGCCGCCGGAGGCTCAGCTATTATATATTCACCGGCTAAGTTAAATATTTAAAACTAAGTATTCCAGAAATTTTATTACTTTGTCCGACGCCTTGTGGCATTCCTCGACGCTGTTGGCCCAGATAAACCAATCGTCTAGGTAGGCCATTAACTGTAATCCTTGAGTCCTCATCTCTTGGACTACTGTCTCCGCCAACTTAGCGAATATCCTGGTCGCTATGTTGAGTCCGAACGGCATCACCCTGAAGGTGTAAGCCCATTTGCCTAGCTTGAATCCTAGGAAAAGACGAAAAAGCCATGCTATCGGAACATGAAAATAAACGCCTGTAAGATCTATAGAGGTGGTGACGGCCCCACTGGGACATAAAGTCCTCACCTGTGAGACGGTCAGCATATGGAACTAGTCGCATTGAATATATGTATTCAAATGGGACAGACCTAAGTTACTCTTCGTTTGTCAGAGTCTTTCTTTGGCATTCTGAACAAACGTCCTTGAAATTTTAAGTATTTTACCTATTCTATTGCTTTCTTCAGAAATATCTCCTGTGTAAAGTGTTAAATCTGCTGTTGGAATCTGATAAAAACTGGTTGGTGGAGGGGACATTTTCATCCATCTCTACCCCAAACCTTTCGTTATGATGTTGTATGCCAATTTCTGAACGCCCAACGGCTCCGAAAGAGGTACAGCCTTCCTCATACCTGGGGAGTCTCACTGGTTTGCAGAAGGTCTGCTTCCACTGCTCCCTCGAAATCCTCTACCTCTCCCGGAAGCTCTTCCGCCGCCTCTATGCAGGAAGGCTCCCCTAGCTCTACTACCTCTCGCATGCCTAATATATCTGTGAAACACTCCCTGTGTTTCGAAGGAAGGATGATACACCGGTTGTTGAGGTGGTTGGCTTACCCACACATATTGATTTTGTGGCTGGGTTCTTGAGGTGGAAGGCTGGCTCATCTGGGATACTGGCATTGCCTGTAGCACATCTTGGGCCTGTGGCCCTTGGAAGGACTGAAACTTCCTTGGTCTTTTCCTGCCTCATGATTGCGGTCCGGTGGGCTCGAATTTTCTTTTTGTAATTAGACCCCACCAGACTCTGAGGCTTTGGTTGACTCTCGCTGCTTCTCCGAGGATGCTATTTACCACGTCCTCCGGGAATAAGTCAGCTCCCCAGGTCGAGGCCTTAAGTAACCAGTTAGGCTCATGCCTAATGGAGTCCTCAGTTAAGACGTGCTTCCGGCAATTGCGTCGGACCACTGAAAAATCATATGTATCACACTGTAGTGTGTGAGGCAAAGACTTTGTCAGGATTTTAAAAAAGTAGCTCCTCGCGTAGATTAACAAAGTCATCTCTGCCATCGTGGCTAAGTTGATAGATTAACCCAGCCTGGTTCTTGCACCATATTCTATTTTAATCAGTCTGGAAGTCGGGGGGGGGGGGGGTGCCGTTCACTAACCTGTGTGATGGCACAGTCCTAATTCCATGACCCTGCTGTGAAAGTAGCTGGTGCATCGATCCAGCCTTCTTGGTTTCCCGGGAATAACAGGGAAGATAGTTCCGTATTCCTTAGTTGCGGCATGGCTTCCCTTCCATATCTGCCTGTAAGGTAAGGCCTACTACCTTGGTGGTACATGGTGTCGTGGTCTGCCGGTCCACCTCGAACTTAGTGTACGTACCCTTATGAGGGGTTAACTTGGTATTGACACATTCCCACTCATTTAAAGTCCGGACCCAGGCGGACAAAGCTTGCTCTTTTGGCTAGATAACGGTTTCCTTGGGAACCTTGTCTACCCTTATTAGCTCTTCCAATGACGGGCGCTCGTATCAAGAGAAGGTGAATTGTAAGCCCGGCGGATATCATTCAAAATCTTCTACCGGATGGGGACCACCTCCTGCTATTGTCAACATGCCCTCTGAGAACGGGGCATGAAGAGCCAATCGCCACGGGTCGTTCTAAACGATCGCCGGGAGCTTTGACGCATCCAGAACCACAAACTACCGTTGTTGTGGTAGTCCGGACCGCAAGGATTTTCTATCAGACTTTCCTGATTTTGCAGTCCCTGGCCCAAATCGTCCATAGACCGCAGGCGATCGGCAATTGGACCAAACTGGGACTGGACTACACTACTCAACCTCTCCATGAGCTGGCTCAAGAAGGCCACCAGATTGAAATAAAGTTCCGACATCTGCCCCTTTGAGCTTCTTGCTCTCGACCCCTGATGTGGAGGATTAGTCCCTGCCGAGTCCGTAAGTAGCTTAGAAGCTGATGATGGTCTGGTTGGGAGTGGTTTGGGTAACCTAAAAGGCTTGCCCACTTTGGGTAGGGCCAACCTCATACATTTTACCATAAAGGCCACTAAGCATGGCACACGGCATGAGATCGGCAGACCACATGCCCACACGACTGCTGCAGCACAGCAGTGCATGCTGTCTCCTGACAGCGTACCACCTGTAAGTTAATTTGATACATGAGTATCATACTTGATTTCGCCGGAAAAACCGGTGACATATATAGTTAAGTTAAATCCGCTGTGTAAAGCTCAGTGGAGTCGTATTCTTTCTTACCATTTTACAATAGTACCCTAATATTCTATTTTCCTTCTTCCACCATCTCCTATCATCCAGAGTATTGCCATTACAAAGGTTTGAAACAGGTAGAAATGGTGGCTGGATTAATCTTAAACCAGTCTGCTGTCTCCAGAAAGAAAAATTCTACTATGAAACTTCTCTCAACCTTCCCTACCCCTACCGGAGTAGGATGTACGTATTGATGAAGAAAGGTTTGGGACAAGGAGATACAAGGAAATCAGAATTGGGGACACCAATACCGTTGCCGGAATACCTGGTTGGAAGTATGAATTCCCACTGTTGTAAATCCACCCCGTAACAATATAAATTCAAGAACTACAAAGCTCCGTCTGTAACCCTCATCCCAGAACAATCATACCGCAAATATTCTGTTATATAAGAGATCAACGTACGGGATCAGAACAGGGTAAAAATTTATCTGAAACCGATCAAAGAAACATAGTAACTATCTCATGGATACGATTTCAAGTAAATCCCGGCCCTCACGGGGCGGGAGAATATCGAAGATGGAATTCCGGGAATAGAGGGATACGCGGTACGTAGCAAGGGTCATACTCAGTCCGGCTCAACTGGTGGCCTTCCATGACTAACCGAGGAGAGAGCGCTATCTGCAATGACTCACAAATTGCGAGAGCTATATCTCTCTCTTGGCTGTCTCCCTTCTCTCATTAGTGTATAACTGAAGCCTACTTCCCGAGGTTAGGATGCGGCGAGTAAGAATTCCACCGAGGTGGGTACAGGGGGAAGGAGACAACTGAGTAAGATAATTTGGTACATGAATATAAAATCAACTTATGCCGGGAACCCCGGCGAATTACTAAAGAAATTAAATTCCACCGTGACACCCAGCAGAAGATCATGAGTGCTTAAGCTAAAGGAAATAACGCGCAAAAGCATTAAAAAAACATGTTGCCCCTCTGCTATGAAATGGTAGTCTTTATTAAGAGTTTCTCAGCACATGGGATACCCACCGGGGTGGGGAGCGTAAGCAAGAAGTGACAAGCAGACTAGAAACAACCATAAAAATCCGTAGACTCCGGAATGCATGAAATTAAATGAACTAAACCTAATGACAGAAAGGGAGAAAATAGATACCAATGTATTTTCACCATTCTGTTTTTCACTTTGCACGCCCATACATCAACATAATGTTGACAGTGCTTTGAAAATACTACAGTACTACATGGGCAGGTGTACAAGTGTAAATATACATCAAAGTGAACCTGTTACTTCAGATATATTTGTATTGCACCAGTTATAAAGATGTAATTTGCATAATAAAAGCCATGTCTATTTATTCATTTGGCTATATATTTTTGGGCAGGTTATTTGTTAATTACATCTAATAAATCTTTTACTTTCTTTTATTATCATTCCTAGACTTCATGAACTCATAGCTGTGATATTTACCTGTTATGGACTGCAATAAAGAAATTAATTGCGACCAAGAAAACATCTTCATTAAGTTTACTTCAACTGAACTAAATCATTAACATACAATACGGAATACCATAAATGGCTCTATTTACCAGAAAATAAATAACAAAAATTACTTTGGGCTTTATAATAAAATTAACTAATATTCACCTTTTTGAAATTTAAATTTAAATGTTTATCATATCTCCTATAATATTGGAAAGGGAAATTATTAGAATAATTGTTCTTGATAGGGTAAAGGTTACGAAAAAAAAAACTTTTCCTAACCTGCCTCAAGAGAAAGAAAATAGTATCTCTCTCTGACTTGCTATAGTATATTCTGCATCTAGAGGGCAGCCCATCACGACCAGCTCTACCAGATTCTTGGTAATACCCGGCCATAGACTGCGGAACACTCCAGTGTGCTACAAACCTAGAAGAAAGATGTCATAAGTACAATGAAGTAGATAGAAAAACTACAACTGTTTCTTAAACAGGAACCGCACTGTTAACTACACATAACTGCTACAGCCCAGGGAAATGAGATCTGCAATGATTGCCCTTGCATAAAAGTCTGAAAACTCTTTCAATATAAACTGGGGGTTTTAGCATTTATACAACCTCTCCTGAAAGTATTTGAAAGTGGGGAAAAATTATATTTTAATTATAAAATAAATTTTTGAATATACTTACCCGGTGAATATATAGCTGCAACTCTGTTGCTCGACAGACAAAAAACTGTACAAAAAACTCGCTAGCGATCGCCATACAGGTTGCGGGTGTGCTCACCAGCGCCAACTGTCGGCCAGATACCAAACTCTATGTAAACAAAGACTCAATTTTCTCCTCATCCCACTGCGTCTCTATTGGGGAGGAACGGAGGGCCGTTTAATTTATATTCACCGGGTAAGTATATTCAAAAATTTATTTTATAATTAAAATATCATTTTTAAATATTTAACTTAGCCGGTGAATATATAGCTGATTCACACCCAGGGTGGTGGGTAGAGACCAGTTAAATATGTTTACATCTTATGAGCTAAGAGTTTTTATTTCATTTTAGAAGTTATCAAAATAACAAAAACAAAATAAATAGGTACCTGGTAAGGAAGTCGACTTAGACGATTACTCTGCCTTATAAGTACGTCTTCCTTACGGAGCCTCGCGATCCTCTTAGGATGCTGACAGACCCCTAGGAGCTGAAGTATCAAGGGCTGCAACCCATACAATAGGACCTCCTCAAACCCCTAATCTGGGCGCTCTTAAGAAATGACTTTGACCACCCGTCAAATCAACCAGGATGCGAAAGGCTTCTTAGCCTTCCGGACAACCCATAAAAATGTTATTTTCATTAGTAAAATAAATTTTTGAATATACTTACCCGATAATCATGTAGCTGTCAACTCCGTTGCCCGACAGAATTCTATGGGAGGGATACGCCAGCTATCACTATACTAGAAGGGGGTGTACTCACAAGCGCCACCTGTGGCCAGGTACTACAGTACTTGTTGTTGACGCCACCTCACTTTTTCCTCGGTCCACTGGTTCTCTATGGGGAGGAAGGGTGGGTCAACTAAATCATGATTATCGGGTAAGTATATTCAAAAATTTATTTTACTAATGAAAATAACATTTTTCAATATTAAACTTACCCGATAATCATGTAGCTGATTCACACCCAGGGGGGTGGGTGAAAAACCAGTGTACAAGACTAAAGGATAGCTAAGTATCCCGTATTTCATATAATCAGTTATCCACAATAACAATGAAATAATAAGTACCTGGTAAGGAAGTCGACTTGAACCGTTACTCTGCCTTTAATAAGATCGTCTTCCTTACTGAGCGCAGCGTTCCTCTTGGAAGGCTGAATCAGCTCAAAGGTGCTAAAGTATCAAGGGCTGCAACCCATACTAAAGGACCTCATCACAACCTTTAACCTCGGCGCTTCTCAAGAAAGAATTGACCACCCGCCAAATCAACAAGGATGTGGAAGGCTTCTTAGCCGACCGTACAACCCATAAAAAGTATTCAAGAGAAAGGTTAAAAGGTTATGGGATTATGGGAATGTAGTGGCTGATCCCTCGCCTACTACTGCATTCGTTGCTACGAATGGTCCCAGGGTGTAGCAGTACTCGTAAAGAGACTGGACATCTTTGAGATAGAATGATGCGAACACTGACTTGCTTCTCCAATAGGTTGCATCCATAACACTCTGCAGAGAATGGCTCTGTTTGAAGGCCACAGAAGTAGCCACAGCTCCCACTTCATGTGTCCCTACCTTCAGCAAAGCAAGGTCTTCTTCCTTCAGATGAGAATGTGTTTCTCTAATCAGAAGCCTGAATAGTCAGAAACTGAGTTCTTAGAACTTGGAAAAGAAGGTTTCTTGATAGCACACTATAAGGCTTCTGATTGTCCTCGTAAAGGTTAAGACCTTTTTAGATAGTACCTAAGAGCTCTAACTGGGCAAAGTACTCTCTCCAGTTCATTCCCCACCAAGTTGGACAGGCTTGGGATCTCGAACGACTTAGGCCAAGGACGTGAAGGAAGCTCGTTTAGCAAAAACCGAGCTGCAAGGAACATGTAGCCGTTTCAGATGTGAAAACAATGATCCTGCTGAAGGCGTGGATCTCACTTACTCTTTTAGCTGTTGTCAAGCACACGAGGAAAAGAGTTTTTAACGTGAGGTCCTAAAAAGAGGCTGATTGGAGAGGTTCAAATCTTGATGACATAAGGAACCTTAGGACCACGTCTAGATTCCAAGCCTGGAGTGGACAACCGACGTTCCTTTGAGGTCTCAAAAGACCTAGGGAGGTCCTGTAGATCTTTGTTGGTGGAAAGATCCAAGCCTCTGTGGCGGAAAACCGCTGCCAACATACTTCTGTAACCCTTGATCGTAGGAGCTGAAAGGGATCTTACTTTCCTTAGATATAACAGGAAGTCAGCAATCTGGGTTACAGTGGTACTGGTTGAGGAAACTGCATTGGTCTTGTACCAGCTACGGAAGACTTCCCCTTGAGACTGATAGATTCCGAGAGTGGATGTTCTCCTTGCTTTGGCAATCGCTCTGGCTGCCTCCTTCGAAAAGCCCCTAGCTCTTGAGAGTCTTTCGAAAGTCTGAAGGCAGTCAGACGAAGAGCGTGGAGGATTGGGTGTACCTTCTTTACGTGAGGTAGACGTAGAAGGTTCACTCCTAGAGGAAGAGTCCTGGGAATGTCGACCAGCCATTGCAGTACCTCTATGAACCATTCTCTCGCGGGCCAGAGCGGAGCCAACCAACGTCAGCCGTGTCCCTTGCGAGAGGAGAACTTCTGAAGTACCCTGTTGACAATCTTGAACGGCGGGAATGCATACAGGTCGAGATGGAACCAATCCAGCAGAAAAGCATCCACGTGAACTGCTGCTGGGTCTGGAATCGGAGAACAATACAATAGGAGTCTCTAGGTTATCGAGGTAGCGAACAGATCTATGGTTGGCTGACCCCACAGGGCCCAAAGTCTGCTGCAAACATTCTTGTGAAGGGTCCACTCTGTGGGGATGACCTGACCCTTCCGGCTGAGGTGATCTGCCATGACATTCATACCGCCCTGAATGAACCTCGTTACCAGCGTGAGCTTTCGATCTTTAGACCAGATGAGGAGGTCCCTTGCGATCTAGAACAACTTCACGAAAGAGTCCCTCCCTGCTTGAAGATGTAAGCCAGGGCTGTGGTGTTGTCAGAGTCCACCTCCACCACTTTGTTAAGCTGGAGGGACTTGAAGTTTATCAAGGCCAGAAGAACCGCCAACAACTCCTGCAATTGATGTGAAGTGTCCTTTGCTCCTGATTCCATGTTCTCGATCATTCCTGTCCGTCCAAAGTCGCACCCCAGCCCGTGTCTGATGTGTCCGAGAGGAGACGGCGGTCGGGTTTCTGAACAGCCAAAGGTAGACTTCCTTGAGAAGAAAGCTGTTCTTACACCACGCGAGAGAAGACCTCCTCTCTTCGGAAACAGGAACTGAGACCGTCTCTAGCGTCATGTCCTTTATCCAGTGAGCAGCTAGATGATACTGAAGGGGGGGAGGAGGATTCTCCCTAACACGATGAACAGGGCCAGCGATGAAAGTGTCCCTGTTAGACTCATCCACTACCTGACTGAGCATCGGTTCCTTCTCAGCATGCTCTGGATGCATTCTAGGGCTTGGAAGATCCTTGGGGCCGACGGAAAAGCCCGAAAAGCTCGACTCTGAAGATCCATACCCAGGGAGACAATGGTCTGGGATGGGATGAGCTGAGACTCCTCAAAATTGACCAGGAGGCCCAGTTCCTTGGTCAAATCCATAGTCCATCTGAGAAACTCCAGACAGCGACGACTTGTGGGAGCTCTTAAAAGCCAGTCGTCTGACGGAGCCGGACACAAGATCATGGTACTGCTGCACAGTCTGTGAACTGTCAACCATGGGGAAGCGAGGAAGTACAGTGACAACCCGAAGCTGTCTAGACTGTCTGGGTCGTACAGACAACTCCTTATCGGGTTGCTGAGGTTGCCGCACTGCGTCACAACAAGTCACTTCTGCTGGTTGTTGAACGTCTTCCCAGTGACACACTGACTCCGTAAACAAAAAAAAAAAAATCCTTTAACAAGGACTAAGCTTGGACTGCATGTCTTGCAACACAGCTCAAGGTCTAAGGGAGCAGGTGTGGTAACAGACGGGGTTAGTGACTGAAGTGGAACCATTACCTTCCCTGGAAGCATGTTATGCTTAAATAAAAGTCCATAGGAGGCTACGCAGCTAAAGGCTCCTCTCCAAATGACAGAGTCCTCAAGGGAATATCAGAAGGAGGGAGAAAAGCACTTTCTCATCTACAGGGACCATATCCGAGAAAAGTTAAGTTCTCTCAGTGAGGGTTTCAATGGTGCAAAAGTAGCAGACTAGAAGGCAACTTTATGAAACTGCTTGACAGTCTAGTGAGTTGGCAACAACCAAAGATGTATGACTGAGAAGCATGCGGTAAGGTATGCAGAGCATGTTGTATGCAGAGCATGCTGTATGCAGAGCATGCTGTATGTAGAGCATGTTGTATGCAAAGCATGCTGAAGGCAGAGCATGCTGTATGCAGAGCATGTTGTATGCAGAGCATGCTGAATGCAGAGCATGCTGTATGCAGAGCATGTTGTATGCAGAGCATGCTGTATGCAGAGCATGCTGTATGTAGAGCATGTTGTATGCAGAGCATGCTGAATGCAGAGCATGCTGTATGCAGAGCATGTTGTATGCAGAGCATGCTGTATGCAGAGCATGCTGTATGCAGAGCATGCTGTATGTAGAGCATGCTGTAAGGTAAGCAGAGCGTGTTGCATGTCGTTAAACATTTCTCAGAAATTCCATGACCAGTGCTAGAGTGCTTCATGCATGCTTGCATGGGGTTTTAATATCAACATAATATTTACCTTACATTCATAACTCATGATTCATTTTTGTTTTGAAGATATTTTTGCCATATTTTGCGATATTGTTAAAAATATATTGCAAGGAATACATATATATTTTTATATAAGTAAGACAAATAACCTCCATTATCATAATGTTTGTGTAGGCATACATGTATATGATTACAAAAGCAAGTTATGAAAGTAATGAGGTGTTATTATTGTCATTTGTAATTTCTCAAGTTGAGGAGAAAGTGGCAGATGCATGCGTTGAGGTGGCTGACTCATAGCATGAGGTTGCTGCCTCAAGAGTTGCGCTTGCTGTAAGGGTTGCGGATGCGCAGTAGCAGGTTCCTGAGGAACGAGTTAAGGTTCCTGAGGTGTGAGCTGCGAGAGTTGATGTAGCGGCTGCGCAGAACGCAGTTCTTGTCTCGCGAGTTGAGGTTCCTGAGGAGCTAGCCTAAGCTGCAGCGAGTGCTGAGGTGGCTGCCTCATTGATGGAAGAGGTAGTCGTACCTCAAGAGATTGTTGCCTCTCTGGTGGAACCGCAAGCGGAAGCGGAGGAAGTAAGGCATAAGATTCCTGCTCCCATTGCTGAGGTTGCCTTAAGGAAGGCGGAGGTTGCTGCACACCGCTGGTAACTGGCAACTCAGTACGCGGTAAGGTATCCTGAGGAACCTCAACATCGTACGCCTGGCAGACTGGACTGCGGTGAGGCGGAGCGATCGCAGGAGGAGGTGTAACCTTCTCAGCCTGACACTCACGCATTAAGACCGCAAGCTGTGACTGCGTGGACTGCAGCAAAGTCATCTTGGGGTCGGCAGACGCTAAGGTCTGCTGAGGCAAAGCCTTAACAGAAGATGAGGTCTGTTACGGCATCACCTTACCTCTCTTAGGAGGTGTGCAGTCACCTGATGACTGCGGAGAGTCAGAGCTAACCCAATGACTGCATCCGGGTTGTAGAACTCTAACTTCGTACGTCTGGCATAGGTCTGGACTTTACGTTTAAGAGGTCTTGAGACCTGAGACCAGCGTTTTCTCCCCGAAATTTCTTCTGCAGACGAGCAAAATAAGGGCTCAATCGTCTGCGGGTGGGAGTGACGGTCTCTGTAAGACACGCCCGCAACCACCGAGGATACTTCTGTGCGCCGATCAAGGCCTGCCGAATCCTTTTGCCCTTCGACATTGCTTCTCCCCTGGGCTTGGGAGCTTGCAAGAGGTCCCGGACTGGGAGGACGACTGGCACGCACAGAAGTACCCTCACGCACAACACTGACACTTTGCGCTAATCACTTATCACTTTTGATTTTCTGTTTGCACTTATTTCACTGAACTCGAAACTTTAAATGGTTTGTACCTGAAACACGCAATTCTATCCTTTCTCAAAAGTTAGTAATTGCGAAAACAGAATTACAATGTAACAGAAAAATCTAATGAAAGATAAATAATTCAGTGGCTGGAAAGAGACTAAACACTAGATCAAATAAACTACGTTTAAATTCTCTAGAAACGTTTACCTTCTTCCCCTAAAGAGACTAGGGAGAAGAGCAAAAACGATAACAACGTTACTCGCTTGAACGAAACGTTTATCCTCCTCTTTCTCCCTCCGTCTCTATCTCTCTCTCTCTCTCTCTCTCTTGACTTAGAACCTGAGAGAAGAGCCCAATCATATATATCGTTAAAACATATTATTGTTAAAGGAAAATATTTCTCAGAATGAAAAGTTCCTTTATTAGAATTAAAACCATTAAGTTAAGAAAGAATGAACAAAACGATAGACACGGTTACTCTTACTGCAACGTGACACCGTGAAAATTCTCTCTCTATCGTAACGATAGAACGCAAGTTGAACGTTCTGAACGTCAACAACTGCAGAGACAAAAACAAAACGTTAGTTCAACTTTGAAAACAGTACGAGACTATCAAAGAAATTCTTTCAAAAACATTAAAATAGCATAATATGTTAACAGGTAAAACCGAAATGACGGGCTCAATGTTAATTAACTTCGGTACCAAGAAAAGACCGCCTACTATTAGGAAAGGTCGAATATAAACAAATATAAAAATTAATTTTAATAAGTTTATAATAAAAGGAAGTTAATCGAAGAGGCCTATAAAAGGCGGAGAGATATAAAATAAATCTATAACAAAATTAAGAAAGAGAGTCTATACTCTCTTAGACACCAACACTTCCGTCTAAGGGAAGGGTCGGCCATTTAAAGGTGAAAGAGAGTTCATACTCTCTTCGTCACCATAATAATTAAATTAATTCCAAAAGCTAGCTAAGCTAACATAGAAGTTTCCAGTATAGCGAATAGCTGCAAATTTTAGAGAAATACTTCACCAAACCGTGAACAATACTCCAAAATCATAAGCGTATCCAAGAACGTCTTGCCGGAAGCACGACAGAGGAAAAAGTGAGGTGGCGTCAACAACAAGTACTGTAGTACCTGGCCACAGGTGGCGCTTGTGAGTACACCCCCTTCTAGTATAGTGATAGCTGGCGTATCCCTCCCGTAGAATTCTGTCGGGCAACGGAGTTGACAGCTACATGATTATCGGGTAAGTTTAATATTGAAAAAACAACATTTCAAGAGACAGATTAAAAGGATATGGAATTAGGGAATTGTAGTGGTTGAGCCCTCACCCACTACTGCACTCGCTGCTACGAATGGTCCCAGTGTGTAGCAGTTCTCGTAAAGAGACTGGACATCTTTCAAGTAAAAAGACGCGAACACTGACTTGCTTCTCCAATAGGGTGCGTCCATTATACTTTGCAGAGATCTATTTTGCTTAAAGGCCACGGAAGTTGTTACAGCTCTAACTTCGTGCGTCTTCACCTTAAGCAAAGTTCGGTCTTCCTCACTCAGATGTGAATGAGCTTCTCGTATTAACAATCTGATAGTCTGACCAAGCATTCTTTGACATAGGCAAGGATGGTTTCTTAACTGAACACCATAAAGCTTCAGATTGGCCTCGTAAAGGTTTAGTACGCTTTAAATAGAACTTAAGAGCTCTAACAGGGCATAAGACTCTTTCTAGTTCATTGCCTACGATCTCCGATAAGCTGGGAATATCGAAAGATTTAGGCCAAGGCCGAGAAGGCAGCTCATTTTTGGCTAGAAAACCAAGTTTGCAGCGAACAAGTGGCTTTTTCCGACGAAAATCCGATGTTCTTGCTGAAGGCATGAATCTCACTGACTCTTTTAGCCGAGGCTAAGCATACCAGGAAAAGAGTCTTAAGAGTGAGATCTTTCAGGGAGGCTGATTGTAACGGATCCAACCTGTCTGACATGAGGAATCTTAGTACCACGTCTAAATTCCATCCAGGGGTAGCCAAACGACGCTCCTTGGTGGTCTCAAAAGACTTAAGGAGGTCTTGCAGATCTTTATGTTGGAAAGATCTAAGCCTCTATGCCGGAAGACCGATGCCAACATGCTTCTGTAGCCCTTGATAGTGGGAGCTGAAAGGGATCGTCCTTTTCTCAGGTATAAGAGAAAATCAGCTATTTGAGCTACAGAGGTACTGGTCGAGGATACAGAAACTGACTTGCACCAGTCTCGGAAGACTTCCAACTTCGATTGGTAGACTCTAATGGAAGACGCTCTCCTTGCTCTAGCAATCGCACTGGCTGCCTCCTTCGAAAAGCCTCTAGCTCTCGAGAGTCTTTCGATAGTCTGAAGGCAGTCAGACGAAGAGCGTGGAGGCTTTGGAGTACCTTCTTTACGTGTGGCTGACGTAGAAGGTCTACCCTTAGAGGAAGACTTCTGGGAACGTCTACTAACCATCGAAGTATCTCGGTGAACCATTCTCTCGCGGGCCAGAGGGAAGCAACTAACGTCAACCTTGTCCCTTCGTGAGAGGCGAACTTCTGCAGTACCTTGTTGACAATCTTGAACGGTGGGAATGCGTAGAGATCCAGATGTGACCAATCTAGGAGGAAAGCATCTATATGTATTGCTGCTGGGTCCGGGACTGGAGAGCAATAGATTGGAAGCCTCTTGGTCAGCGAGGTTGCAAAGAGATCTATGGATGGTTTACCCCAAGTGGCCCAAAGTCTCTTGCACACATCCTTGTGGAGGGTCCATTCGGTTGGAATTACTTGCCCTTTCCGACTGAGACAATCTGCTATGACGTTCAAGTCGCCTTGGATGAACCTCGTTACTAGGGAGATGTCTTGACCTTTTGACCAGATGAGCAGGCCCCTTGCGATCTCGTACAACGTCAGTGAGTGGGTACCTCCTTGTTTGGAGATGTACGCCAAGGCCGTGGTGTTGTCCGAGTTTACTTCCACCACTTTGCCTCGAAGGAGATACTCGAAGCTTTTCAAGGCCAGATGAACTGCCAACAGCTCCTTGCAGTTGATATGCATGCTCCTCTGACTCGAGTTCCACAGACCTGAGCATTCCCGACCGTCCAGTGACGCGCCCCAGCCCAAGTCCGATGCGTCCGAGAAGAGAACGTGGTGGGGAGTCTGAACAGCCAGGGGAAGACCCTCTCTTAGGTTGATATTGTCCTTCCACCAAGTCAGACAAGACTTTATCTTTCCGGAAATCGGGATCGAGACCGCTTCTAGCGTCTTGTCCTTTTTCCAGTGAAAAGCCAGATGGTATTGAAGAGGACGGAGGTGTAGTCTTCCTAGTGATACAAACTGTTCCAGGGATGACAGCGTCCCCACCAGACTCATCCACAGCCTGACTGAGCAGCGTTCCTTCTTCAGCATCTTCTGGATGGATAGCAGGGCTTGATCTATTCTGGGGGCTGATCGTCTTGTTGTTCAGCAACGTCCTCATCAGATAGTTCCTCATCCGAAAACTGATGAGGAAACGGCAACGGAGTGGGTAACGTCTGGCTCGCTGAGTCCGGTCGCACTGGTGCATGCGTGACGGAGCCGGACGCAACGTCATGGAATTGCTGCACAGTCTGTGAACTGTCAACAACCATGGGTGCGCGAGGAAGCACAGCGTCCACCCGAGACTGTCTAGACCGTCTGGGTTGTGCAGTCAACACCATACCGGGTTGCTGAGGTTGACGCACCGCGTCAAAACAAGTCACCTTTGATGGTTGTTGAACGTCCTGAACGTCAACAACCACCTCCGAGCGTCGCTTAACGTCAACGTGCGGCTGGCAACCCACACTGGGTCGCATCGGTGGAGGAACCACCTCAACTGGTAGACGCGAGAAGGTTACCTCAGCGACAACAGGACGCACAACCGACCGGTTGGAAGGTTGTTGGCCAGAAGGTTCAGCAGCAACCTTCTCCGCATTAAAGTCCTCTATCAAGGACGCAAGCTTGGACTGCATGTCTTGCAGCAAAGCCCATTTAGGGTCTACGGGAGCAGGTGCGGCAACAGACGGGGTTAGCGACTGAGGCGGTACCGCTTTCCATCCTTGAAAGCCTTGTTTAAGCATGACATAATTGTACAGCAAAACTTCAAAGGCTCGAAAACAGCTGTGAAGTTGACCTGTAAAAAACTTGGAGCGTCTCCTGGCCAGGCGCCAGGGAGAGTCTACGATATTTGAGAAGTCTATCTGGGCAGGGGCAGGAACTCCCAAGCCGAGAACTTCTGTCGTGTCATATCAGACTCTCGCTCTATAAACCAGTTTAAAAGAAGGGAAAGCAAAGGCTGTATCCCCCAAACTCCTCCTGGTGATAAACCAGACGTAAAGCTCTCTAGGAGAGCGAGAGAGCACTAGCTTATAAACAACGGCTTCGAAGTAGCTAGGCCTAGTGTAAGCTCTGACGTTTAGGCGAACGAGGAGCAGCAGTTACAAAAAGATCCTGACAAAGATCCTTAAAAATCAGCATGATTTAATTAAAGTCCATAGAGGGCTAAGCAGATTTAGGCTCCTCTCCGTCTGACAGAGTCCTCAAAGGAATATCAGTAGGAGGGGGAACAGCAACTTCCTCATCTAAAGGAACCTTGTCCGATAAAAGCTGAATCTCAAGCAAGGGAGAGACCTACCGTGGTGGCAATGCTTTACAAGCAGAGTCCACACACACTGGTGCATTAGTAGCGGACCAGGACGCAACGTCATGTAACTGCTTGACAGTCTGTGAACTGTCAACAACTGAACTGTCAACAACAACAGGTGCGTGAGGACGCAAAGCGTCCACTCGAGACTGCTTTGACTGTCTAGACTGAGCAGTCAAAACAACTCTAGAATGCGGAGGTTGACGCACAGCGTCAAAACAAGTCAACTCCGATTGTTAGCGAACGTCCTGAACGTCAACAGGAGCATCAGCAAGTGGCCTAACGTCCAAATGTGGCTGAAAATCCACACGAGACCGCATCGAGTGTGGTTCTAAACAACCTGACTGACGTGACTTAGCTACGCCAACGTCAACAGGATGCACAAAGGAACGTTAGGTTGGCTGAAAGCCAGGAAATCGATGAGATAAACGGCTAGACTCAACGGACTAATCGGCAGAATAGTCTTCCATAAGGGAGGCAAGCATATTCTGCATGTCTTGCCGTACAACCCATTAAGGATCCACGGAAATGGTTGCGGTAAGAGACGAGGGTAACGTCTGTGACCGCAACACTTTGCCAACAAAAAAGACTCTCGGAGTCTGTGTTACGCTTTTGTTAGGCGGCGAGCAGTTTTCCGATGACTGCATAGGGTCAGAGCTGTCCTAATGGCTGAAACCAGGACGCTGGACCTGTCCTGAAAGGACTGACTTTCGCTTAAGGGTCTCGAAACCTTGTTACAGGTTTCTTATGCGAAAAGCCTTCGGATGACGAGGAGAAAAACGTCTCTCTCGCCTTATGGTAGGGGAGATCTTGGTAAGATACACCCGATACCATAGAGGGAAACGTCTGTTCGTTGATCAAGGCCTCTCGAACCCATAAGTCGTATGACATTACTTCTTCCCTGGGCTTGGGAGCTTGCAAGAGGTCCCAGACTAAGTGAACGACAGGCACGAACAGACGAACCCTCGGACGCAACACTGTAACACTTGCGCAATATCACTTTATCACTTCTGTTTTGCACTTATTACACTGAAATCGAACCTTTTACTGATTTCTACCTGAAGCACGCAATTCTACCCTCCTCAAAAGGTAGTAAATGCGAAATCAGGCGTATAATGCAAGCATATTAATACCAGCAAAAAAAAAAAAAACAGTAAACATCTTATAAGATAAAAAAAAAAAATTCAGTGGTTGGGGAAGAGAATAAACACTAGTTCATTCAAAACTATGTTTTCAATCTTTCACCGTACATTGCCTGGGGACGAGAATAAAACTAAAAACATTTTATCCTTTCTCCCCGTACAGATACTAGGGACGAGAGTAACTCGAGAACAACGTTACCCGCTTGAACGGAACGTTTTCTCTCCTCTCTCTCCCTCCGTCTCTATATCTCTCTCTCTTTCTCTCTTGATTTCGCACCTAAGAGAAGAGCCCAATTACGTTTCGTCAAAAAAACATGTTATTTGACCAAAGGAAAAAACTGAAAGGTTTTTCAATTAAAAAGTTCCTTTAAAATAGAATTTAAAACATTTAAGCTTTGAAAGAATGAACAAAACGTCAGAATCGATTTACTCTTTCTGCAAAGTGAAACCGTGATACACTCTCTCTCTATCGTAACGATAGAGCGCAAACTGCGTAGCATAAATAAACTAAACGTTAGTTCATCTTTGAAAACAGTACGAAGACTATTCAAAGAAATTCTTTCATAAAATATTTCATTTAAAAAGTTTTAAATCCTTAGCTCTTTAAAAGCTATTTACGATTTAAAGGGCTCAACGTTGATTAACTTTGGTTTCCAAGTTAGGACCGCCTACTCTCAGGAAAGGTCGCATATAAACAAAACATTAAAATTTATTCTTTATGTTTATTATAAATGGAAAGTTAATCGAAGAGGAAAATCTATAATTAATTTATAACGTGATAAGATAATTACTAAAAGCCTAAACACACTTCCGTCTAAGGGAAGGGTCGGCCATTTAAAAGTCAAAGAAAGTCCATACAGTGAACCCTCGTTTATCGCGGTAGATAGGTTCCAGACGCGGGCGCGATAGGTGAAAATCCGCGAAGTAGTGACAGCATATTTACCTATTTATTTAACATGTATATTCGGACTTTTAAAACCTTCCCTTGTACGTAGTACTGTTAACAAACCACCCTTTACACCCTGTAATGTACAGAACACTTAATGCATGTACTACAGCACCCTAAACTAAAACAGGCACAAATATTAAAGGCGATTTTATATCATGTGTTTCCTAAACACCTAAAAAGCACGATAAAAAATGGCAACCAATGTTTTGTTTACGTTCATCTCTGATCATAATGAAGAAACAAACTCATTTAGTGTACACATATATGTACGTATGGTTAGTTTTTGCATCGATTATATTGATTATACAGTACTGTATGTTGATTTTTTTATTACCAATGTTTTAGTTTACGTATTTTTCTTAGGACTTCCAAATGAAATCTTTTTCTTTATGACGCCGCCTGAAACGACGGCGTGTACGCTCAGTAAACAACCACGCTCAGAACAAACAAGGCATTTAACACGCATGATGATAGTGATAAATAATGATACAGTACATACAGTATTTACAGTACAAAGCATTTACAAAATATGTTACCTTACAAATATAAATTATACAGTACTTGTACGTAGCAAAGCAGGAAAACAATTTGAGAGAGAGAGAGAGAGAGAGAGAGAGAGAGAGAGAGAGAGAGAGAGAGAGAGAGAGATTGTTTTACGTACGTAAATGTAAATTTTAAACAAAAAAAATATGATAGGTTACAACATGTAGACTTTTAAAACCTTCCCTTTAACTTAATGCATACAGTACGTACATTACTAAACTATAAAACAGGTTAAAGTAAAAAATAAAGATTGTTACTGTACTCACCACGAAAGAAGTTCAAGAAAAACTTGAATGACGATGGCGATGAATTTGCTGCACAGTAGAAATGATGATGATGAAGCTGATGATGTGTTCTACTGTGCAGTCAATGATAGTATTTTACGTCTCTTCAGACGGAGGTGTCTTTTCCTGGGACACCTCTTCAACTTCTTCAATTTCTTCCGAAGGCGTACTAGCAGGAGGAACTGGCTCTTTTTTGCGAGGCTGAAAAAACATTGTGATCGGAAGTTGTTGCCGCTGCTTCTTTTTTCGATCCAAGAGCATCCTGTAGGGAGTCGTGATGTCATCGACCTTGTTGCAGAATTGCATCGAGCGAACCATATCCTCGTCCCACTCTTGCAACATTTCTTTCGCCTCCTTCATATGGTTGCAGAACTTGGCGAGCCGTTCTAATGTTAAGCCCGTTTCTTCTACATTTTCTTGGGTCTCTTCCTGGGTACCCTCACTCTCTTCCTCACTTGCCGATTTCGTCAGGTCTTCGAGGTCTGCGTCAGTTAGGGGCTGGGAATGGCAGTCCAACAACTCGTCGACGTCTTCAGTCGTCATGTCGCCAAACCCGTCACCCCCAATTATGGCAGCCAACTGCACAGATTTCCGTATTGCAGAGTGTTGGATTTCCGACGGAGTAAATCCCTTGTCGTCGTAAACAATATCGGGCCACAGCTTCTTCCAGCTCGCATTTACGGTTGCAGGTTTCATCTCTTGAAGTGCCTTTTGAATATTCTGCAGGCACGTGGCTATGGTGTACTGCCGCCAGTACGCCTTCAAGTTGAAGTCTTCATCCTCGTCATCTTGGGCAGCATCCACACACGCAACGAGGTCCGCCAAGGTATTCTTCGTGTAGAGGGCCTTGAACGCCCTGATAACCCCCTGGTCCATTGGTTGAATTAATGACGTGGTGTTGGGTGGCAGGAACTCAACCTGAACGCCCTCACGCGACAGGTCAGTTGCGTGTCCACCAGCGTTATCCATAAGGAGAAGGATCTTGAATGGCAAGCCCTTCTCTAAGAGATATTCATGGACTTGCGGGATGGAACACTGGTGGAACCAGTTGGAGGTCAGCATCTTCGTAATCCATGCTTTTTGATTATGCATCCAGTACACGGGAAGGAGATTCTTATTTTTGTTTTTCAAAGCGCGAGGATTTTTCGACTTATAAATAAGCCCCGGCTTTAACAAAAATCCAGCAGCATTGCCACACATCACGAGGGTAACGCGATCCTTGAATGCCTTAAAGCCAGAGGCTTTGGCTTCCTCTTTGAACAGGAAAGTTCGCGACGGCATTCTCTTCCAAAACAAGCCGGTTTCATCCATATTAAACACTTGTTCCGGCTTGTATCCACCTTCAGCGATAATGTTCTTGAAAGTCTGGTTCACGTAAGTTTCAGCAGCGGCAGTGTCAGCGGAAGCAGACTCCCCATGCAGGGAAACGCTTTTCAGGGCGAAGCGTTTCTGAAACTTCGCGAACCATCCTTTGCTGGCGGAAAAACGTTGTTTCTGACGCTGGGAATCAGTGGAGGTCCCTGGTTGAGGATCATCTACATCATCATCTTCTTCAGCATGGTCGCCATCGTCGTCATGAGGTTCCTTTGCCGCAAAATTCTCATACAAGCTCAAAGCCTTTGTTCGGATGGTGTTCGTATCCAACGCTATGTTCTTCTTCCGACAGTCGGCAATCCACACAGCTAAAGCACCTTCCATGCGTACGATCGTTTTATTACGCGTTGTAACGACTCGCTTCGCTGATCTGCTAAAGGTGATTGCAGCAGTCTTTCTAATGTTCGCCTCGTCCTTCCTGATGTAGCGAACGGTGGATTCGTTGATGCCAAAATGGCGGCCGGCGGCCGCGTAACTTCTACCATCTTTTAACATGTCGAGAAGCGTAACCTTCTCAGCTATCGTCATCATTCTTCGGTGGCGTTTAGGCTCACTACCAGCCTTACTAGAAGCAGAACGCTTGGGAGCCATTGTAACAGAAAGTTCAACAAAAAGTTCAACTTAAAACAGTCGCACACAGCACAGATTAAACTTCACAAAGTTAAGAACGTCTACTCAGCAATACGCGGAAAGAGAAAGTGAACGATGCAGACCCGCGAGAACTGTGATGCTGGAAGTTGAAGATGCGGGCAAAACACCAATCACAGGCTAGATAACAAAACTTGAGTTTTGATTCGTCATCTGTCAGCGCTTGAACCAATCACAACCCGTCTTACAGTACATGGTGCGTTGGTTACTCATAGAAGATGCCCCGCGCATACTGAACGTACGTAGATTAAGTACAAGGGTACCGTAATAATAATAAATAATGATAATAATACTGTACAGTACAGTAATAATAATAATAATAATGATTAATAATAATAACAATAATAATTTTATTAACAACAACAACAATAATAATAATAATAACAATAATAATAAAAATTTACGTACGTACGCTATTTTACGCCTCTCTCTCTCTCTCTCTCTCTCTCTCTCTCTCTCTCTCTCTCTCTCTCTCTCTCTCTCTCTCTCTCTCTCTCTCTCGTACGCTTACAGTACTTATTCGAAATGTGATTTTTGCAACAAAGAATATTATTGGATGCAGTACTGTACTACGTACGTATACATACAAAAGATTCATGGAAAAGAAGCACATCCATTACAGTACACACCATTCTAATATGGTATGACTGCATCTGATTTGCGTTTCATGTTCGATTTAATTTTACTACGTACTGAATTATCGTATGATCACATTCTCTTTTCGTGTTTTATTTCTTTCTGTGCTGAATTATATATCATATGTAATGCAATGAACAATCAGTAAGAGCAGATATTACTAATTACAGTATTAATGGAATTACAGGTAACAAAATATCGTATTTGGTTATCTTCAGATTTCGCGGTATTTTCGAATTTTCCGGAAAATCCGCGATATGTATATATATATGGGTTATGGGAAAACCCCGCGAAGTGGTGAATCCGCGATTGTCGAACCGCGAAGTAGCGAGGGTTCACTGTACTCTCTTTGTCACCAAAAATTAAATCTATCCAAAACGAGTTCAAGATTTAAGATGAAGATAAAACACCTGCACTGCGAAAGCTCAAACCAGAATATAGTACTTCACCAAAGATGATGGGAAAAACTCCAGGTTTCAACAGCGAGTAAAGTACGTCTTGTCGACATGTCGACAGAGAGAAAATTGAGTCTTTGTTTACATAGAGTTTGGTATCTGGCCGACAGTTGGCGCTGGTGAGCACACCCGCAACTTGTATGGCGATCGCTAGCGAGTTTTTTTGTACAGTTTTTTGTCTGTCGAGCAACAGAGTTGCAGCTATATATTCACCGGCTAAGTTAAATATTTAAAAATGAGTGTGAGCTGTGCATAGTCATTGATAGAAAAGCTGAGATACTGAAGATGGAGAGTGGCACAATGAAATGGGGGTAGACGTAGAGCAGAAAAGGTTAAGCCATGTAGAGCTAGGACATTGTTTTACATCTAGTTTGTATGACAAAAGAGCCATTTCATGGCAGAGAAGGCCTTTTGCACTTAGGTAATAATGAACATACAATTTCATCTAAGCTTTTGATAAGATTCTTTGTCACCTAATTTTTTTTATTTTGTACTGTATATAATACAACCTTGTAATGATATGCTTTGAAATAAGGGATTTACATAGAGAAATAACTCTAAAAATTCAAACTTTAATACCTAATTCGTACTAATTTTGTTGCAAAAAGGGAAATTTTGCACCAATTTTGTTAAAAACACATGCAATTTCTTACCCATTCTGTTGGAAAAAAGGCATTACCATACAGTATTCCTTTCTATCAAAACCAAAAGGTACAAAGAAAAGAAGCAAAACGTCTTTAAACAACAAATCAAAGTACTGTAAGTACTTTTTTTTCTTTAATTAGTAAATTAAGATAAAATTGCTAAAAATATGCAAAATTTACCTGACAGAGGCCTTGTCAACTCCCATACCAAATGAAACTGTTGCTGTTATCACTGCTACCTTTCCATCCATCCAATCTTCTTGAACTTTTGATCTCTCCTTATCTTTTATACCTAAAAACAACAATAGAAAATACCATAATACAGTATAAACTTGAAAGCTAGCTATTAACTTGTGACTTGAAAAAAAAATTTGCTTTTACATGCCAATCTTGAGATTTTTACATAAAAACTTATTTATTGTTTTACCAAATAGATTTAAATAATAAAAATTATACTAATAATAATAAAAGATCTAATAATAAAGATGATAACAATAGTAATACTATAAAATAATATTACTACACCCCAACAATTATTTGAAAAAGTACATAGAGTATATTAGTTTAATAAAATAAATTTGGTGACCATACACACAATAAGTAAAATTCATAGACAAACAATAACTAGTAAATTAACAGCCAAAAATTTACCATTTAAATTCCTGCCAAATAAACACAAAGAGAAAGAAAAATATATATTGTGTCATCCTTTCTGAGTGAGAATACCTGAACGTGGTGAAAGGGTTTGTGCATCACCATGATCAGCAAAGCTATACTAGTTAAGGCCACCCATACACGATTGGTTTGCTGTGAGAGATCAGACAAAAATCTTCCATCATCATCAATCCAGCATGATATGAAAAAAACTGACTAAAAACCAAACATGAATTGACATGTCTGAGGCCTCTGTCCTGAAATGGACTACAAACGACTGCATTTGTTGTTGTGGTACACAGTACTACTGATACAATTTTGACAAGGAACTTTCTTTGAAAAGTTGGCCTTTGTTTGTAATTCACAGCCTTTAAAACTCACATTTTATGCTGCAAATTGCTAATAAATACGATGGAGTATTTGTATGTGTAAGAAAAATGATATTTTAATTATAAAATAAATTTTTGAATATACTTACCCGGTGAATATATAATAGCTGCAACTCTGTTGCTCGACAGACACATACATAAAAACTCGCCAGCGATCGCTATACAGGTTGCGGGTGTGCCCACCAGCGCCAACTGTCGGCCAGATACCACTCTCGATGTAAACAAAACCTCAATTTCTTCTCATCCCACTGCGTCTCTATTGGGGAGGAAGGGAGGGTCGTTTAATTTATATATTCACCGGGTAAGTATATTCAAAAATTTATTTTATAATTAAAATATCATTTTTAAATATTTAACTTAGCCGGTGAATATATAATAGCTGATTCACACCCAAGGAGGTGGGTAGAGACCAGAGTTAATTATGTTTACATCGTATAAGCTAAGAGTTTTTTATTTCATTTTGACAGTTATCAATATAACAAAACCAAAATTTTTCAATATTAATCTTACCCGATAATCATGTAGCTGTCAACTCTGTTGCCGACAGAAATCTACGGTCGGGATACGCCAGCGATCGCTATACAGGTGGGGGTGAACACCACAGCGCCATCTGTGGTCAGGTACTCCAGTACTTCTTGTCAACACCACCTCAATTTTTCCTCTGTCGTGCCTCCGGCTAGACCTACATGGATACGCTGTTGATTCTGGAGTTTTTTGCTCACGATTTGGTGATGTATTTGCTCTAGAGTTTAGCTTTCGCTATTCAGGAAGTTTTATCATTAGCTTAGCTAGCTTTTGGAATTAATTTGATTAATTATGGTGATGAAGAGAGTATGAACTCTCTTTCACTTTTAAATGGCCGACCCTTCCCTTAGACGGAAGTGTTGGTGTCTAAGAGAGTATACACTCTCTTTCTTAATTTTGCTTAACAAAAGTTATAGATTTATTTTATATCTCTCCGCCTTTTATAGGCCTCTTCGATTAACTTCCTTTTATTATAAACTTATTAAAATTAATTTTTATATTTGTTTATATTCGACCTTTCCTAATAGTAGGCGGTCTTTTCTTGGTACCGAAGTTAATTAACATTGAGCCCGTCATTTCGTTTTTACCTGTTAACATATTATGCTATTTTAATGTTTTTGAAAGAATTTCTTTGATAGTCTCGTACTGTTTTCAAAGTTGAACTAACGTTTTGTTTTGTCTCTGCAGTTGTTGACGTTCAGAACGTTCAACTTGCGCTCTATCGTTACGATAGAGAGAGAATTTTCACGGTGTCACGTTGCAGTAAGAGTAAACCGATTCTAGTGTTTTGTTCATTCTTTCTTAGCTTAATGGTTTTAATTCTAATAAAGGAACTTTTTATTTGGGAAATCTTTCAGTTTTTTTCCTTTAACAATAATATGTTTTAACGATATATATGATTGGGCTCATCTCTCAGGTTCTAAGTCAAGAGAGAGAGAGAGAGAGATAGAGACGGAGGGAGAGAGAGGAGGATAAACGTTTCGTTCAAGCGAGTAACGTTGTTATCGTTTTTGCTCTTCTCCCTAGTCTCTTTAGGGGAAGAAGGTAAACGTTTCTAGAGTTTTATTCTTGTTCTCAAGCTTTATGCGGTGAGAGATTTTAAACGTAGTTTATTTGATCTAGTGTTTAGTCTCTTTCCAGCCACTGAATTATTTATCTTTCATTATATTTTTCTGTTACATTGTAATTCTGTTTTCGCAATTACTAACTTTTAAGGAAGGATAGAATTGCGTGTTTCAGGTACAAACCACTTAAAGTTTCGAGTTCAGTGAAATAAGTGCAAACAGAAAATCAAAAGTGATAAAGTGATAAGCGCAAAGTGTTACAGTGTTGCGTTCGAGGGTTCGTCTGTTCGTGCCAGTTGTTCGCCTAGTCTGGGACCTCTTACAAGCTCCCAAGCCCAGGGGAGAAGTAATGTCGAAGGACTTATGGGTTCAGCAGGCCTTGATCGACGAACAGACGTTTCCCTCCGTGGTTTCGGGTGTATCTACACACGTTGCCGACGTGATCACCCCACCCACACAAAGACGAGAGAGCCCTTTTATTCCTCGTCTGCGGAAGAGGTTTCTCGCAGAAACCATGGACCAAATCTTGCAGCTTTTAAGTGCAAGTCGGTCCCTTCCGCGCAAGTCCAACTCCTAGGTGTAGCCATTAGCACTGGGTCAGTTCGGACTTGCTGCAGTACGACAACTGCACACCTCCCAGAGAGGCAAGGTGGTATCGCAACAGGCAGTAGCTTCGTCTGTTGCCGCACCAGCTGTTTTAGACCCTCAGTCTCAACGGACAGTAGCTCCGTTTGTTGTTGTCTTTCTTAAACTCTAGTGGTCTATGCTGCAGACAATGCAGTCTCAGCTTGCGGTGTTGATGCAGGAGTTTCAGGCAGAGAAGGTTAACACACCTCCTCCTGCGAGCGCTCCTCCACCTCTACGCAGTCCAGCATGCCAGACGTATGATGTTGAGGTTCCTCAAGCTACCTCCATGCGTGAGCTGCCGCATTGGGAGTTGCCAGATACCAGCTCTGTGCAGCAACCTCCACTTTCCTTGAGGCAGGAGCCTCTTGCCACGCGGCAACCTCCTCAACACTTGAGGCAGGAGCCTTATGCTTTGCAGCAACCTCCTCTACCCTTGAGGTAGGAGCCTCATGCGTTGCGACTACCTCCTCCATCCTCGAGGCAACAACCTCTTGCGGTGCGACAACCTCCACCATCCTCGAGGCAGCAACCTCAACTCCACCTCTGCGCAGTCCACCCTGCCAGACGTATGATGTTGAGGTTCCTCAACCTACCTCCACGCGTGAGCTGCCGCATTGGGAGTTGCCAGATACCAACGCTATGCAGCAACCTCTTGCGTTGCGGCAACCTCCACCATCCTTGAGGCAGCAACCTCAACTCTTGCGGCAGCCACCTCCACTCTTGAGGCAAGAACCTCAACTCTTGAGGCAAGAGCCTCAACTCTTGAGGAACCTCATGCTATGAGGCAGCCGCCTCAACGCATGCAGCAACCGCATTCTTCACAGCATGAGCCTCTCTCTGCGCAGCTACCTCCTCAACCCTTGAGGCAGACGCAACTCTTGAGGCAGGAACCTCACAGGAGCCTCATGCTATGCGGCATCCTCCTCAAACCATGAGGCAGGAGCCTCATGCTATGCGGCATCCTCCTCAACCCATGAGGCAGGAGCCTCATGCTATGCGACATCCTCCTCTACCCATGAGGCAGCCTCATGCTATGCGGCATCCTCCTCAACCCATGAGGCAGGAGCCTCATGCTATGCGGCATCCTCCTCAACCCATGAGGCAGGAGTCTCATGCTATGAGGAGCCTCATGCTATGCGGCATCCTCCTCAAACCATGAGGCAGGAGCCTCATGCTATGCGGCAACCGCCTCAACCCATGAGGCAGGAGCCTCATACTATGCGGCATCCTCCTCAACGCATGCGGCATAAGCCTCTTCCCTTGCAGCTTGAGCCTCATCCCATGCAGCATGAGCCTCATACCATGCAGCATGAGCCTCATCCCATGCAGCATGAGCCTCATCCCATGCAGCATAAGCCGCACGCCATGCAACATGCTCTGCTTACCTTACAGCATGCTCTACATACAGCATGCTCTGCATACAGCATGCTCTGCATACCTTACCGCATGCTTCTCAGTCACACATCTTTGGTTGTTGCCAACTCACTAGACTGTCAAGCAGTTTCATAACGTTGCCTTCTAGTCTGCTGCTTTTGCACCAGTGAAACCCTCACTGAGAGAACTTAGCTTTTCTCGGATATGGTTCCTGTAGATGAGAAAGTGCTATTCTCCCTCCTTCTGATATTCCCTTGAGGACTCTGTCATTTGGAGAGGAGCCTTTAGCTGCGTAGCCTCCTATGGACTTTTATTTAAGCATAACATGCTTCCAGGGAAGGTAATGGTTCCACTTCAGTCGCTAACCCCGTCTGTTACCATACCTGCTCCCATAGACCTTGAGCTGTGTTGCAAGACATGCAGTCCAAGCTTAGTCCTTGTTAGAGGATTTTTTGTTTACGGAGTCAGTGTGTCACTGGGAAGACGTTCAACAACCAGCAGAAGTGACTTGTTGTGACGCAGTGCGGCAACCTCAGCAACCCGATAAGGAGTTGTCTGTACGACCCAGACAGTCTAGACAGCTTCGGGTTGTCACTGTACTTCCTCGCTTCCCCATGGTTGACAGTTCACAGACTGTGCAGCAGTACCATGATCTTGTGTCCGGCTCCGTCAGACGACTAGCTTTTAAGAGCTCCCACAAGTCGTCGCTGTCTGGAGATTCTCAGATGGACTATGGATCTGACCAAGGAACTGGGCCTCCTGGTCAATTTTGAGGAGTCCCAGCTCGTCCCATCCCAGACCATTGTCTACCTGGGTATGGATCTTCAGAGTCGAGCTTTTCGGGCTTTTCCGTCGGCCCCAAAGATCTTCTAAGCCCTAGTTTGCATCCAGAGCATGCTGAGAAGGAACCGATGCTCAGTCAGGTAGTGGATGAGTCTAACAGGGACACTTTCATCGCTGGCCCTGTTCATCGAGTTAGGGAGACCCCACCTCCGCCCCCTTCAGTATCATCTAGCGGCTCACTGGATAAAGGACATGACGCTAGAGACGATCTCAGTTCCTGTTTCCGAAGAGAGGAGGTCTACTCTCACGTGGTGAAAGAACAGCTTTCTTCTCAAGGAAGTCTACCTTTGGCTGTTCAGAAACCCGACCGCCGTCTCTTCTCTGACGCATCAGACACGGGCTGGGGTGCGACTTTGGACGGACAGGAATGCTCGGAAACATGGAATCAGGAGCTAAGGACACTTCACATCTTTTGCAAGGAGCTGTTGGCGGTTCATCTGGCCTTGATAAACTTCAAGTCCCTCCAGCTTAACAAGGTGGTGGAGGTGGACTCTGACAACACCACAGCCTTGGCTTACATCTCCAAGCAGGGAGGGACTCATTCGTGGAAGTTGTTCTAGATCGCAAGGGACCTCCTCATCTGGTTAAAAGATCGAAAGCTCACGCTGGTAACGAGGTTCATTCAGGGCGATATGAATGTCATGGCAGATTGCCTTAGCCGGAAGGGTCAGGTCATCCCCACAGAGTGGACCCTTCACAAGAATGTTTGCAGCAGACTTTGGGCCCTGTGGGGTCAGCCAACCATAGATCTGTTCGCTACCTCGATAACCTAGAGGCTCCCGTTGTATTGTTCTCCGATTCCAGACCCAGCAGCAGTTCACGTGGATGCTTTTCTGCTGGATTGATCCCATCTCGACCTGTATGCATTCCCGCCGTTCAAGATTGTCAACAGGGTACTTCAGAAGTTCGCCTCTCGCAAAGGGACACGGCTGACGTTGGTTGGCTCCGCTCTGGCCCGCGAGAGAATGGTTCATAGAGGTACTGCAATGGCTGGTCGACATTCCCAGGACTCTTCCTCTAGGAGTGGACCTTCTACGTCTACCTCACGTAAAGAAGGTACATCCAAACCTCAACGCTCTTCGTCTGACTGCCTTCAGTCTTTCGAAAGACTCTCAAGAGCTAGGGGCTTTTCGAAGGAGGCAGCCAGAGCGATTGCCAGAGCAAGGAGGACATCCACTCTCAGAGTCTATCAGTCTAAAGGGGAAGTCTTCCGAAGCTGGTACAAGGCCAATGCAGTTTCCTCATCCAGTACCACTGTAACCCAGATTGCTGACTTCCTGTTACATCTAAGGAACGTAAGATCCCTTTCAGCTCCTACGATTAAGGGTTACAGAAGTACGTTGGCAGCGGTTTTCCGCCACAGAGGCTTGGATCTTTCCACCAACAAAGATCTACAGGACCTCCTTAGGTCTTTTAAGACCTCAAAGGAACGTCGGTTGTCCACTCCAGGCTAGAATCTAGACGTGGTCCTAAGGTTCCTTATGTCATCAAGATTTGAACCTCTCCAATCAGCCTCTTTTAAGGACCTCACATTGAAAACTCTTTTCCTCGTGTGCTTGACAACAGCTAAAAGAGTAAGTGAGATCCACGCCTTCAGCAGGAACATAGTTTTCACATCTGAAACGGCTACATGTTCCTTGCAGCTCGGTTTTTTGCTAAAACGAGCTTCCTTCACGTCCTTGGCCTAAGTCGTTCGAGATCCCAAGCCTGTCCAACTTGGTGGGGGACGAACTGGAGAGAGTACTTTGCCCAGTTAGAGCTCTTAGGTACTATCTAAAAAGGTCATAACCTTTACGAGGACAATCAGAAGCCTATTGGTGTGCTATCAAGAAGCCTTCTCTTCCAAGGTCTAAGAACTCAGTTTCATACCTATTCAGGCTCCTGATTAGGGAAGCACATTCTCATCTGAAGGAAGAAGACCTTGCTTTGCTGAAGGTAAGGACACATGAAGTGAGAGCTGTGGCTACTTCAGTGGCCCTCAAACAGAACCGTTCTCTGCAGAGTGTTATGGATGCAACCTATTGGAGAAGCAAGTCAGTGTTCGCATCATTCTATCTCAAAGATGTTCAGTCTCTTTACGAGAACTGCTACACCCTGGGACCATTCGTAGCAACGAATGCAGTAGTAGGCGGGGGCTCAGCCACTACATTCCCATAATCCCATAACCTTTTTAACCTTTCTCTTGAATACTTTTTATGGGTTGTACGGTCGGCTAAGAAGCCTTCCACATCCTTGTTGATTTGGCGGGTGGTCAATTCTTTCTTGAGAAGCGCCGAGGTTAAAGGTTGTGATGAGGTCCTTTAGTATGGGTTGCAGCCCTTTATACTTCAGCACCTAAGAGTCGTTCAGCATCCTAAGGGGACCGCTACGCTCAGTAAGGAAGACGTACTTAATAAAGGCAGAGTAATGGTTCAAGTCGTCTTCCTTACCAGGTACTTATTTATTTTATGTTATTTTTGAATAACTAATAAAATAAAATACGGGATACTTAGCTTCTTTGTTAACATATATGCTGGTCTCCACCCACCACCCTGGGTGTGAATCAGCTACATGATTATCGGGTAAGATTAATATTGAAAAATGTTATTTTCATTAGTAAAATAAATTTTTGAATATACTTACCCGAAAATCATGATTTAATTGACCCACCCTTCCTCCCCATAGAGAACCAGTGGACCGAGGAAAAAATTGAGGTGGTGTTGACAAGAAGTACTGGAGTACCTGACCACAGATGGCGCTGTGGTGTTCACCCCCACCTGTATAGCGATCGCTGGCGTATCCCGACCGTAGATTTCTGTCGGCAACAGAGTTGACAGCTACATGATTATCGGGTAAGTATATTCAAAAATTTATTTTTCTAATGAAAATAACATAAATAGGTACCTGGTAAGGAAGTCGACTTAGACGATTACTCTGCCTTGTAAGTACGTCTTCCTTACGGAGCCCAGCGATCCTCTTAGGATGCTGACAGACCCCCAGGAGCTGAAGTATCAAGGCCTGCAACCCATACAACAGGACCTCATCAAACCCCTAATCTGGGCGCTCTCAAGAAATGACTTTGACCACCCGCCAAATCAACCAGGATGCGAAAGGCTTCTTAGCCTTCCGGACAACCCATAAAAACAACATTAAAACATTTCAAGAGACAGATTAAAAGGATATGGAATTAGGGAATTGTAGTGGTTGAGCCCTCACCCACTACTGCACTCGCTGCTACGAATGGTCCCAGTGTGTAGCAGTTCTCGTAAAGAGACTGGACATCTTTCAAGTAAAATGACGCGAACACTGACTTGCTTCTCCAATAGGTTGCGTCCATGATACTTTGCAGAGATCTATTTTGCTTAAAGGCCACGGAAGTTGCTACAGCTCTAACCTCGTGCGTCTTAACCTTAAGCAAAGATCGGTCTTCCTCACTCAAGTGTGAATGAGCTTCTCGTATTAACAATCTGATAAAATATGACAAAGCATTCTTTGACATAGGCAAGGATGGTTTCTTAACCGAACACCATAACGCTTCAGATTGGCCTCGTAAAGGTTTAGTACGAGCTAAGTAGAACTTAAGAGCTCTAACAGGGCATAAGACTCTTTCTAGTTCATTGCCTACGATCTCCGATAAGCTAGGAATATCGAAAGATTTAGGCCAAGGACGAGAAGGTAGCTCATTTTTGGCTAGGAAACCAAGCTGCAGAGAACAAGTAGCTTTTTCTGACGAAAACCCGATGTTCTTGCTGAAGGCATGAAGCTCACTGACTCTTTTAGCCGAGGCTAAGCATACCAGGAAAAGAGTCTTAAGAGTGAGATCTTTCAGGGAGGCTGACTGTAAAGGCTCAAACCTGTCTGACATGAGGAATCTTAGGACCACGTCTAAATTCCACCCAGGTGTAGCCAAACGACGCTCCTTAGAGGTCTCGAAAGACTTAAGGAGGTCTTGCAGATCTTTATTGTTGGAAAGATCTAAGCCTCTATGCCGGAAGACCGAGGCCAACATGCTTCTGTAGCCCTTGATAGTAGGAGCTGAAAGGGATCGTACTTTTCTCAGGTATAAGAGAAAATCAGCTATTTGGGCTACAGAGGTACTGGTCGAGGATACGGAAACTGACTTGCACCAGTCTCGGAAGACTTCCCACTTCGATTGGTAGACTCTAATGGTAGACGCTCTCCTTGCTCTAGCAATCGCACTGGCTGCCTCCTTCGAAAAGCCTCTAGCTCTCGAGAGTCTTTCGATAGTCTGAAGGCAGTCAGACGAAGAGCGTGGAGGCTTTGGTGTACCTTCTTTACGTGTGGCTGACGTAGAAGGTCTACTCTTAGAGGAAGACTTCTGGGAACGTCTACTAGCCATCGAAGTACCTCGGTGAACCATTCTCTCGCGGGCCAGAGGGGAGCAACTAACGTCAACCTTGTCCCTTCGTGAGAGGCGAATTTCTGCAGTACCTTGTTGACAATCTTGAATGGTGGGAATGCGTAAAGGTCTAGATGTGACCAATTTAGGAGGAAGGCATCTATATGTATTGCTGCTGGGTCCGGGACTGGAGAGCAATAGATTGGAAGCCTCTTGGTCAGCGAGGTTGCAAAGAGATCTATGGTGGGTTGACCCCAAGTCACCCAAGGTCTCTTGCACACATCCTTGTGGAGGGTCCATTCGGTTGGAATTACTTGACCTTTCCGACTGAGACAATCTGCTAGGACGTTCAAGTCGCCCTGGATGAACCTCGTTACTAGGGAGATGCCTCGATCTTTTGACCAGATGAGCAGGTCCCTTGCGATCTCGTACAAAGTCAGTGAGTGGGTACCTCCCTGTTTGGAAATGTACGCCAAGGCCATGGTTTTGTCCGAGTTGACCTCCACCACCTTGACTCGAAGGAGATTCTCGAAGCTTATCAAGGCCAGATGAACCGCCAAAAGCTCCTTGCTGTTGATATGCATGCTCCTCTGACTCGAGTTCCACAGACCTGAGCATTCCCGACCGTCCAGCGTCGCGCCCCAGCCCAAGTCCGATGCGTCCGAGAAGAGAACGTGGTTGGGTATCTGAACTGCCAGGGGAAGACCCTCTCGTAGGCTGATATTGTCCTTCCACCAAGTCAGACAAGACTTTATCTTTTCGGAAATCGGGATCGAGACCGCCTATAGCGTCTTGTCCTTTTTCCAGTGAAAAGCCAGATGGAATTGAAAAGGACGGAGGTGTAGCCTTCCTAGTGAGACAAATTGCTCCAGGGATGACAGCGTTCCTACCAGACTCATCCACAGTCTGACTGAGCAGCGTTCTTTCTTCAGCATCTTCTGGATGGAGAGCAGGGCTTGATCTATTCTGGGGGCCGACGGAAAAGCCCGAAAAACTTGACTGTGAATCTCCATCCCTAAATACAGAATAGTTTGGGATGGGACCAGCTGTGACTTTTCCAAGTTGACTAGGAGTCCCAATTCCTTGGTCAGATCTAGAGTCCAATTGAGATCCTTCAGACAGCGATGACTGGAAGAGGCTCTGAGAAGCCAGTCGTCCAAAAAAAGGGAGGCTCGGATGTCCGATAAGTGGAGGAATTTTGCCACATTCCTCATAAGCCTCGTAAACACGAGAGGAGCTGTGCTTAGGCCAAAGCACAGGGCCCGAAACTGGTACACCACATCGTCGAAGACGAATCTCAGAAAAGGTTGGGAGTCTGAGTGAATGGGGATGTGGAAGTAGGCGTCCCTTAGGTCTAGAGAGACCATCCAGTCCTCCTTTCTGACCGCTGCTAGGACTGACTTTGTGGTTTCCATGGTAAACTTCGTCTTTGTGACAAAGACATTCAGAGCACTGACGTCTAGCACCGGTCTCCAACCTCCTGTCTTCTTTGATACTAGGAAGAGACGGTTGTAAAACCCCGGTGATTGAAGGTCCGAGACTTTGACCACCGCTCCCTTCTCTAGCAAAAGAGACACTTCCAGTTTTAGGGCTTGTCTCTTTTCTTCCTCTCGGTACCTGGGAGAGAGATCGATGGGGGACGTCGCTAGAGGGGGTTTGCGTACAAAAGGGATTTTGTACCCCTCTCTGAGCAACCTCACAGATTGTTGATCTGCGCCTCTCTTCTCCCAGGCTTGCCAGAAGTTCTTGAGTCTGGCACCTACTGCTGTCTGAAGTTGCGGGCAGTCAGACTCTGCCCTTAGAGGACTTGGATCCTTTTCTCTTCCCTCTCTTCCCTTCGGCACGAGCACCTCCCCTGCTGGAGGCTCTGCCACGAAAGGGCGGGATAAACCGAGACGCTGGAGTGTCTATCCTAGGTCTAGCAGACAATGCAGGCAAAGGGGGAGCTTTGCGAGCCGAGGACGCAACTAGATCGTGGGTGTCCTTCTGCACTAAAGACAAGGCAATTTCCTTAACCAAGACTTCAGGAAACAGGCACTTAGACAAGGGCGCAAAGAGTAGCTCAGATCTTTGGCATGGCGTCACTCCAGCAGACAGGAAAGAGCATAGAGACTCTCGTTTCTTCAGGACTCCGGACGTGAATGAAGCGGCAAGTTCGTTGGACCCATCACGGACGGCCTTGTCCATGCAGGACATAATGAGTAAGGAAACATCCTTATCGGCAGAAGAGATTTTCCTACTCAGGGCTCCTAAACACCAGTCCAGGAAGTCAAAGACTTCGAACGCCCTAAATATGCCTTTAAGAAGGTGGTCCAGGTCCGAGGGTGACCAACAAATCTTCGAGCGTCTCATGGCAAGGCGGCGGGGAGAGTCTACAAGACTTGAGAAGTCGCCCTGGGCAGAGGCAGGAACTCCCAAGCCGAGAACTTCTCCCGTGGCATACCAGACGCTCGATCTAGACGAGAGTTTAGATGGGGGGAAGGCAAACGCTGTCTTCCCTAAACTCCTCTTGGTCTCTAACCAATCGCCTAACAGCCGTAAAGCTCTCTTGGATGAGCGAGAGAGAACGAGTTTAGTAAAGGCAGGCATGGTAGTAGGAACGCCTAAGACAAACTCTGACGGCGGCGAACGAGGAGCCACAGAAATAAAGTGATCAGGGAACAACTCTTTAAAAACAGCCATGACTTTTCTAAAGTCCAAGGATGGTTGAACTGCTTTAGGCTCATCAAGTTCTGAAGGTTGATCCTCAGGATGTGGTTCAGCAACGTCCTCATCAGACAGTTCCTCATCCGATAACTGATGAGAAAACGGCAAAGGTGTAGGCAACGTTTGACTCGCAGAGTTCAGTCGCACTGGTGCATACGTGACGGAGCCGGACGCAGCGTCCTGGAACTGCTGAACAGTCTGGGAACTGTCAACAACAACAGGTGCAAGAGGACGCACAGCGTCCACCCGAGACTGTTTAGACCGTCTGGGTTGTGCAGTCAACACCATACCGGGTTGCGGAGGTTGACGCACCGCGTCAAAACAAGTCAACTCTGATGGTTGATGAACGTCCTGAACGTCACCAATCACATCAGTGCGTTGCCTAACGTCAACGTGCGGCTGGAAATCCACACTGGGTCGCATCGGTGGGGGTACTACCCCAACTGGTTGACGCGAGAAAGCTACCTCAACATCAACAGGACGCACAGCAGACCGCTTGAATGGCTGATGGCCAGTAGGTTCAACGGAAACCTTCTCCGCATTGTAGTCCTCCATCAAGGACGCAAGCTTGGACTGCCTGTCTTGCAGTAACACCCATTTAGGGTCTACGGAAGCAGGTGCGGTAACAGACGGGGTGAGCGAATGAGACGGCACAACTTTGCCTCTCTTAGGCGGCGAGCAGTCATCAGATGACGGCAACGGGTCCGAACTGTCCCAGTGGCTACAACCGGGACGTTGGACTTGTCCTGAAGGGACCGACTTACGCTTTAAAGGTCTGGAGACCTTGGTCCAAGGTTTCTTACGAGAAACACCTTCGGACGACGAGGTAAAAATGGGCTCTCTCGTCTTATGTTGGTAGGGGCGATCTTGGAGAGATACGCCTGATACCATAGAGGGAACGTCTGTTCGCTGATCAAGGCCTCTCGAACCCATGAGTCGTACGACATTGCTTCTCCCCTGGGCTTGGGAGCTTGCAAGAGGTCCCGGACTAGGTGGACGACAGGCACGAACAGACGAACCCTCGAGCACAACACTGTTCACAACACTTTGAGAAACACTAGGCACTTTAACACTTTCCGCCGTGGCACTTTGGCACTTGAGTTCCTTTACGTCCGCCATGAGTTGATTTCGGTCACTTGCTAAGGCCTCAACTCTCTCCCCCAAGGCATGAATAGCACGCATCATGTCATGCATAGACGGTTCCTGAGTGCTAGGAGGGGGGTTAGGAACAACCACTACAGGAGAAGGATTAGGTTCAGGGGCATGTGGAGAGGAAAAATCTACCGACCTAGAACTTCTCCTTACTCTATCTCTCTCTAGTCTGCGTGTATATTTATCAAATTCGATAAAATCGAATTCCGAAAGGCCCACGCATTCCTCACACCGATCTTCCAATTGACAGGTTTTACCCCGACAATTGGAACAAACAGTGTGAGGGTCGAGAGAAGCCTTTGGAAGACGCCTATGACAGTCCCTAGCATTACATTTTCTGAACTTGGGAACTTGAGAAGGGTCAGCCATTTTGAATTAGTCAAGGGAAAATTCCAAAAAACGATCTAAGTCATCAGCAATTAATCCGATTCAAAAAAGAGTTCAGGGATTTATTTGAAGAAAAACACCTGTACTGCGAAAGCTCAAACCAAAATGAAGTACTTCACCAAATATGATGGGAAAAACTCCAGGTTCAACAGCGAGTAAAGTACGTCTTGTCGACACGTCGACAGAGAAGAAATTGAGGTTTTGTTTACATCGAGAGTGGTATCTGGCCGACAGTTGGCGCTGGTGGGCACACCCGCAACCTGTATAGCGATCGCTGGCGAGTTTTTATGTATGTGTCTGTCGAGCAACAGAGTTGCAGCTATTATATATTCACCGGCTAAGTTAAATATTTAAAAATATGAGTTAAAGTTTTACATGATTTATCTGGAAATGTGTTTTATTTCAAAAGAATAATTTTTCCCATGATATTGGATTTAGAGAAATGTATTTCTTTATTTTGTGATTTCACTTTTCGTGTAGAAGTATGGTTAGCTAGCTAAGATGACTAATCAAGATAAGAATGTAACAGTGTTGTAAGTTAACAGTGAAGGGAGAGTAACTGAGCTTTCTGTAAAGATGTGTGTTTTTTCAGCATTTGAATCTGGAATCCTTTATGGATGGCATCAAGCTTGTTTTTATATTGCTTTATTGTTATTATTAAAAGGAGGAGATTAACCAGTCTAATGAGTTAAACTCGACTCTTACAGAGCTGGCCCGATTGTTCCTATGTTGTGGAACTGACAATTGAGACCTTGTAAAAAATATATTTTGTGAAGATTCAATTGTGTAGAAAAGTTAATGGGTTGGTTTTGGTCTTAGTGAAAAGTTTGTTCCAAAACTGTAACATTAAAAAAAAAAATTAAATTAAATTCATTAGTTTAATAACTAACATTTCATTTGCTATATATTTTGCAAGCACAGCATGACATATCTCCAAATTAGAATGCTAGTAGTGGGTTTGTATGACTAGTTCTCATATGTTATAACTTTATAGTTAATGCCTTTGCTTCTCTAAGAGATAAAATCCACTATTTCCTACACCTTTCTATCTTTTTTTACTTATTTTAGAGCTATTAGCTAAATAAAGATTCCCAGTCTCACTGATCTTGGCCTAAAAATATCAAATTCACAGAAAAAAATAATTATCAACATATAACATTATCATATACAGTATTTAATAGAGAAATAACAAGAGTAAATTACCTGCATGATATGCTAGTGTCGGTACTCCCTTCTTTGTTAACTGATTTGCTAATTCCATAGTGCCAGCTCTTGTTCGGCAATAAATAATCCCACACCCTGATTGTGGCTGAAAAGTAAATATAGATATAATAGCATCTCAATAATATTGTACGAATAACCAATTTTCATAAACCTATATTACTGATTTGTATTTAGTTTATACAATCCCATCAATCATATACACAGGGATGAAATAAAAATTTTGCAATGGGAGAGAGCACAGCCTCTATATCCAAATTTGATCAATTTATGTTCCCTGCCTACATAGGCAGAGTAAAACCTCCTTATTCGGTGTCATTACATTGCCGAATTGTGTGGATAATGCGCGATATGCATAAGAATTTTTTTCCCCACTTGTATATCCCTTTTACCCCCAGGCTATTTGGAAATTTCCAACCCTTAACCCCCAGGGGGATATATTTTTCCCAGCACATTTTGCAGTATATTTTTTTTAAATTGCTCTACCAGCCTTAATTTTTGTCATAGAGAGGTCAGGTTGGTCTCATTCTCTTGGAAAATGCCTGAATTTTCTCAAAAAATTATCAAAAATATGAAAAAACAAATTTTTATAGCATTTTTTTGCAAGGACGTACCGGTACGTCCATGGGGGTAAAGGGATGGCTTTCGTGAAACGTACCAGTACGTCCTTTGGGGGTAAAAGGGATATATTCACTCAAGAAATGCAATTATACTTTGATTATGAACTCTCTCATATAGGTATATACTGTATGCCTTTTAATATGCTGTACCACACTAAACTCCTGAATATATTTATTTTAATGTTATTATGCTTAAAAATTTAATTTTTACCTGTTTCCTTTCCTCACTGGGCTATTTTCACTGTTGGAGCCCCAGGGCTTTTAGCATCTTGCTTATCCAATTAGGGATGTAGCTTAGCAAGTAATAATAATAATAATCATAATAATAATAATAATAATAATAATAATAATAATAATAATATAAAAACTAAAAGTACTGTATACTATATTTTACAAAGGTAATAATGTTACTATAATAATAACAATAATAATAATAATAATAATAATAATAATAATTATATATATCATCTCACTCAAGGCACCTTTTATCTGAGGTAGGTCTTGATGCATTCCCCATAAATCAATGTTTCATACCCAAGCGATCTTCTAAAACCTTAATGCAAAGATCTGCGTTTCATATACATGTAAATACATTTCTGGGCTCGAACCTGTGCCGCCCAGTGAATAAGCTCCATTTAAGCACTTATTCTTAGGTAATTTACTGCTAAATATACCAGAGAAAAAATGTAAAGGAGTGCTAGGTTAACTAGCTCGCTCACCTATTGGTGTCGGTATAAAATTGGGCGTATATTCCAGAGGTCCCGCACTATTTAGATTAATCCACGACAGAGAACCCCAATAGAGGAGAGCCGTTCAACCTCACTCGGTACTACTACAATGCATCCGCTCAGAACCCAACTCCGTTTAGCACGACTTGTGCAGTAACCCGCATTTTTCAAGTGCTCTCGATTTTTGGATATTTTCTAGTGAATTATGGCTTCTTCGTCGGTTTCCCAGGAGACACCGTCCAAGTTAAGTACCAAGCTGGGTTTTACTGTGTTTTGAGCAACCTAGATCGTTTAATATTTATATTATAGGAGTTTATTCTCTTCGTTCATACCGATCTTGCTTGATTTCACTACAGTTGGTACTCCTGTTTTTGAGAGCTTTTAATTTTCACTTGCGGTGTTACTATGTGTTTTATTTTTATTATCAAATATTATTTGTTATTGTGAATATTCATTATTTAGCGTTTAGAATCCTCGTGGTTCAATTTTTGGGCCGATATCATTTACGTATCGCTATGGCTGCCGACCGTGCTAAGGCGGCAATGTTATTTTAGCCATCAGGTGTGTCTTTTGCGATTTAATTATTTATGTTGCATGCCTTGCCCAAAAATTTTCTATGTGTTTATTCATATATTTAACGCTTTTATTATTATTATAATGAATATTTGTGCCATTACTCCGTTTGATCTGTCTGTTGGGGATCGTCAGTTGGTAGCCCTGCTGCCTCGTATCACGTGATCCTCCCCCACGCTCCCCCTCTAGCTAGGTGGGAGGCTAGGCTTCTCCCCCCTCCACTAAGGGACCGTTGCCTTCCCTCCTTTTAGAGGGGGTAGTTAAGTGTTTATGGACTTTGTCCTCCGGGTGGCCCGGCGGTTTAGTCTCTGTCTAGTCTGGTTGGCCACCGGTCTACAGAGTTGGATCCCGGTGTACCCTATTTTATATTCACTTTTCATTCTGGCTTATGTTATACGAAACCCTCCGGGTTCGATTGGCAGTTCTTAGTTACAGTTCCGCCCCCCTATTATTTTATAACATTTCCTATGATGATTATATATGACAGATCACTACCCCGGAGTCCCTAAAGGAATTGGTATTGAATATACCTTTATTTCCCGGCCCGGGGTCTACCCCACCCCGGGAAATCAGACACTATGTGTCTTAATTCCTTGTTTTTGCATCCTTTTTTATGCTCCCGGCTTGACCGGAATGGATGGCTATACTTTAGTTTCAAGTTAGACTTATGTTTAGGCCCGGGACCCCCGGTCCCGCCCCTATGTAAGAATATTATAGTTAAGCTCTAACCTTGCGTTAGACCTATGTTAGGCCCGGGTCCTCCGGACCCGCCCCTAAAAAAAAAAAAAAAAAAAAAAAAAAAAATTTATTTTATTTTTTACAGTCTAATCTTGTGTTAGACCTATGTTAGGCCCTACTTAAAAGAATAGTACAGTTAAACTCTATTCTTGTGTTAGACCTATGTTAGGCCACTTATAGAATAGTACAGTTAGGCTCTAATCTTGTGTTAGACCTATGTTAGGCCCGGGTCCTCCAGACCCGCCCCTAATTAAGAGAATTACAGTTTCTCATATACTATTCTTTTTACAGATGGTGCATTGTCTGACGCCGGCCTGTGCAGCTGTTCTGCACCAGCCTTGTGGCCACTCCGTCTGCCGATCTCACGCCCCTTGTGGGGTTCAACTGGAAGACGTTGTGGTATGGCACCCGGATAACTGTGTGATTTGCTTCGACCTCATCACTACCCTTGGTTCTGACTCGGTGAGTCCCGTTGGCTATATTGCCTTCTTATTTTATTTACTATTAGTAAGATATCTATGGTCTTGAAGGACCATTGGGAGTTTCCCTTTTATAATTCCCACTATTATTTCAGGCATCCCCGGAGCAAAAGTCTGCGGCTCGGGCCACACTGAAGGTGTGGGTTGGTGGTTTTGCCCGGAATGTAAAGTCTAAGCGGCCGTACGTCCTATCTGAGGACTACTGCACCATGGTTTACCCCAACGCCAAGTCTTCAGCTGCTGTGGCTAGGCATGTGGCAGCTCCCATCATTGCCCACATTGATGCCACTATAACGGGTCTCATCGACCCAGAGCAAGATCCATCGGACGCCCCCGGAGGTCTGGAGGACAATGTTGCCTCCATGAACCTGGACGTCGAACCAATGTTGCTAGACGAGCCGGATACAGGTAGGGTGGTAAGTGAGGCAGGTGTGTCCGGCGCTGAGATTCCTATCCTCAGCCCCGCTCTTTCTTCTTCTTCTGATCGCTCTTCCTTTCTTGGATTTTCTGGGGACCGTGATTCGTCTCAACGTTCATACCCGGTTCCCCCTAAGGATAAGTCTACTTCAAGGACCTTACCCAAAGCTCGCAAGCCTCACAAGACTTCTCATGGCTCTAAACATGGTACGAACCCGTCTTCAAAGACCTCTGGTTCCTCCTCTAAGTCTCACGACCCGGGAGTTCCTTCCGCCCCTCCTGCTGCTAGCCCGGGCCTTTCCGAATCAGCTATGCTTCGCATCGTGTCGGAGATGCAGGAAAAGTTGGTTTCGGAGATGCAGTCGAGGATGGACACGATGTTCTCTAACTTCGGTCAGAGAATTGGGGCTTTAGAGCAAGGAGCTCCGGAGAGAGTCCAAAGCTCTCTCATACCGGATGCCTCTAAGCTCCCGCCGTTTGCCAAGAACAACCCCTGGCGGATGGCTCTTCATTCCCCGTTCTCAGACGGAATGTTGACTCTGGAGGGCCTTGGCACTCGCCCTCTAGAGGACTTTGAATTCTTTCCTCCGGGTCTGGCATTTCCATTTCATGGTTATGCCAGACTTACCGAGGAAGCTTTAGTCCGATTAGACAAGGTCCCCAAAGAGACGGTCATCTTCCCGAAGGAGCAAGCCCAATCTGTTTGGGCCAGATTTTTGAATGACATCGGCTGCACTAACACCATGCTGACGCCTCATAAAAGCTCCTTTACGATGTTCTTAATGGACAAGAACACCTTGACTCCATGCGTCAATAAGGTGGCAGAGCTTGCCTTTCAATATGCTCTAGAGGAGAAGCCCTTGCCTCCCATCCGAGAGGTGGATCCAATCTCCCTCCTTCTTCCCTCAGGTATTGAGTGTTGGGACAACGTCCATACCACCTTTACCTCCGGCAAGCTTGCAGCAGACTGTGCCTCAGTCTTGTTTAGTGAGAAGCTTCCCCGTCTCCCGGAATCTCTCATTAAACAGGAATATGATTCCCGCCTACGTGTGGGCCGTACTCTAAACCTGGCCACATCCACGGAGTCGATAGCCTTGACTTACGATACGGAGAGTATTTTTAAGTCTCTCAACAAGGCTACGCTACAGTCGTTATATTATGACTTATATGACTTTGCTACTGCTAAACGCAGATGTCGCAAGCATGTTCTAGCTGAGGCGACGATTAGGCATGAACCTAATAAACTCATCCGGTCCTCCTGTTGGGGTTCAAATCTCTTCCCCGAGGATCTCGTAGAGGAAGTCTTGGCGGAGGCCACTAGGGTTAATCAGAGCCTTAAAGCCCGTTGGGGTTTGACCCCTAAACGCAAGTATGACCCCGCAAATTATCAAGCCCGGGGTAGGAAGAAGCTTAGACCATATACCTCCACCCAGTTCAGGCAACAACAGAGTGCTTCATCCAACTTCCGGCTGCCTCTTCCTCCATCTTATGTTGCCCCTGCACAGCCTTCCACCTCTCGGGCTCCTTCGGATGACTATGTCACCGTTCTGCTACCTAAGAGCCAGCTTTCTGGTGCCTCCGCCACTTCCCCTGCCTTTAACCAGTCCTACGAGGCTCATAGCTCTTCCCAGAGTTATGGTAGAGGTAGAGGCTACCACCGTGGCTCTAACCAGAACAAAGGCAGGGGAAGAGCCTTTCGCAGAGGAAAGAACTTCCGAGGCGGACGTGGAGGCAACTCCTCAAACCAATACTGAGGTGCAGCAGGTAGGGGGGAGGCTCTATGCCTTCCGCAACAAATGGAGGTTCAGTCCCTGGGCGTTCAGTATCATCTCCAAGGGACTAGGGTGGAGTTGGATTCAAGGACCTCCTCCTCCGAACAAATTTCGTCAACATTCCACTCCGGACCTGGTCGAATTTGTCCAGGAACTTTTACAAAAGAATGCCATACAAGAAACGAAACATCTGAAGTTTCAAGGTCGGCTGTTCAGTGTCCCGAAGAAGGATTCAGACAAGAGAAGAGTGATTCTAGATCTATCCCTTCTCAACTTGTCCATTCAATGCGACAAGTTTCGAATGCTTACCGTCTCGCAGGTGCGGACCTTACTTCCCCGTGGGGCCGTCACCACCTCTATCGATCTTACAGACGCCTACTATCACGTCCCGATAGCGAGACACTTCCGTCCGTACCTAGGCTTTCGCTTAGGGGACAAAAGTTACTCCTTCAAGGTGATGCCTTTCGGGCTCAACATTGCCCCAAGGATCTTCACAAAGCTAGCAGAAGTCGCTGTTCAGGAACTCAGGAATCAAGGGATTCAAGTAGTAGCCTATCTGGACGACTGGCTCATTTGGTCAGACACCTCCCAAAATTGCCTAAAAGCCACTCACAAAGTCATCCATTATCTTCAATCTCTAGGCTTCCAGATCAACTTCAAGAAGTCCCGTCTTCTTCCAAAATCGAAGTTCCAATGGCTCGGCCTGCAATGGGATCTTATATCTCATACTCTGTGTCTTCCCAGACCCAAGAGGTTAGAGATTGCAAGAAACACCAAACGCTTTCTCAAAGACAAAGTAAGTTCCAGACGGCTTCAAGAGAAGATTCTGGGGTCCCTTCAGTTTGCCTCAGTGACGGATCTTCTTCTGAAGGCAAAATTGAAAGATATCAATCGTGTCTGGCGTTCGAGGGCGAACCGGAAGCTCCGGGACAGGAAAGTCCGCCTTCCTCCCATTCTACGGGAAAGACTTCTTCCTTGGACAAGAGCAAACAGTCTGTCAAAGTCAGTTCCCCTTCGATTTCCGCCCCCGGAATTAATCATTCACACAGACGCATCCCTATCAGGTTGGGGCGGCTATTCTCAGCTCAAGAAAGTTCAAGGTCTTTGGACTCCCTTGTTCCGCCATTTTCACATCAATGTGCTAGAGGCCATGGCAGTTCTTCTAACCCTGAAACGTCTCGCTCTTCCCAAGAAACAACACCTTCGTCTGGTCCTCGACAGCGAAGTGGTGGTCCGCTGCCTCAACAGAGGCGGGTCAAAGTCAGGGCCTCTGAACCATGTTCTAGTAGCCATATTCTCCCTAGCAGCCTCGAACCGTTGGCATCTTTCAGCTGTCCACCTGGCGGGAGTCCGGAATGTAGTGGCAGACGCCTTGTCCCGGACCTCCCCTCTAGAATCGGAATGGTCACTCGATCTAAAGTCATTTCGGTGGATTCTCTCTCAGGTTCCCGGTCTCCAAGTGGACCTCTTCGCCACGGAATCCAACCACAAATTGAGAGTATATGTGGCTCCCAATCTAGACCCTCAGGCTTACGCCACAGACGCCATGTCACAGAATTGGGACAACTGGGAAAAGATTTATCTCTTTCCCCCGGTGAATCTTTTGCTGAAAGTTCTAGACAAACTGAGATCCTTCAAGGGACAAGTAGCCTTGGTCGCACCCAACTGGCCCAAGAGCAACTGGTATCCTCTCCTGCGGGAGTTGAGACTATACCCTCACCCGATACCCAATCCGGTTCTGTCTCAGATAGTACAAACACGCGTTGTGTACGCTTTCTCAAACATTCAGAGCGCCCTAACTTTATGGACTTTATGAAGTTTGCGGCTATGCATGGTGCCAATATTGATCCTCAAAACACCTTGTTCCTAGAATCAGATAAACGGGATTCCACCATCCGTCAGTATGACTCTGCAGTTAAAAAGTTGGCAAAATTTTTAATAGACTCAGACGTGAACTGTATGAACTTGAACCTTACAGTCACTTTCTTTAGATCTTTATTAGAATCAGGTCTGGCAGCCAATACTATCACCACTATTAAATCGGCTCTGAAAAAGATCTTCCTAGTGGGTTTTAACATAGACTTAACCGACTCTTTGTTAGCTTCAATTCCGAAAGCTTGTGCCAGACTGAAACCGGTTACTCGTCCTACCCCGGTGACCTGGTTCCTTAATGACGTACTCAAATTGGCTTCTGATACCATTAACAGTTCTTGTGATTACATGCCCCTTCTCAGGAAAACACTTTTCCTAGTGAGCTTGGCTTCCGGGGCAAGAATTTCTGAATTGGCAGCCTTGTCGAGAGATCCGGGTCATATTGACTTTCTGCCTTCAGGAGAGGTCCTTCTTTCTCCTAACAAATTCTTTTTGGCTAAGAATGAAGACCCTCAAAACAGATGGACCTCCTGGAAAATTGTTCCCCTCACGCAAGATCCGTCGCTGTGCCCTGTCACTACTCTTAGGTCTTATCTATCCCGGACCTCCTCTAACTCCTCGGGGCCTCTATTCGTTAGAGAACAAGGCGGTACCATTACTATTAAAGGGATCAGGCAACAAATTTTGTATTTTATTAAACAAGCTAACCCTGACTCTTTTCCTCTTGCACATGATATCAGGGCGGTTGCCACCTCGGTGAACTTCTTTCACCACATGAATTTTACAGACCTTTCCAGGTATACAGGGTGGAAATCACCGTCAGTGTTCAAGAAACACTACCTTAAACATTTGGAAGCCCTAAAATTTTCTACAGTAGCCGCAGGGAGCGTAGTTACTCCCGAGTAACTCACAGGTTAATGCCTTGACTCTTTATCTCTCCCTCTTACCTGCCTCATTTATACCCTATTGTATTCGTTGGTCTCGCACCTGAATACTGTTATTATATTTGTAAATTTTATGCTCCTGAGTATCTGTATATATTATCACTCACGGCATTATTATACCTACCTTATTGGATTTATGTTCATATTTAAGATACCCTTATAATTGTTTTTTGGTACTCATCTCTGATTAAAGCATCCTGTATTTCTCTTACGCTTATGTTTTTTCCTTTATTTTGCAAGTTTGGTGACATTTTTCTCTTGTATAGATTCACTGGGCGGCACAGGTTCGAGCCCAGAAAAGGGATTTTGACGTAGGAAAAATCTATTTCTGGGCGAGGGACCTGTGCCGCCCAGTGAACCCTCCCAGCTCCTCTCCCTTGGAGTCCCCAAACTTTGGGTGCTAAGGAGTTGGGTTCTGAGCGGATGCATTGTAGTAGTACCGAGTGAGGTTGAACGGCTCTCCTCTATTGGGGTTCTCTGTCGTGGATTAATCTAAATAGTGCGGGACCTCTGGAATATACGCCCAATTTTATACCGACACCAATAGGTGAGCGAGCTAGTTAACCTAGCACTCCTTTACATTTTTTCTCTGGTATATTTAGCAGTAAATTACCTAAGAATAAGTGCTTAAATGGAGCTTATTCACTGGGCGGCACAGGTCCCTCGCCCAGAAATAGATTTTTCCTACGTCAAAATCCCTTTTACACATTAGTACATTAAAGTAACTGATACATCATCATCTAATGCTTAAAATAAATAAATACATTATAAAATGAAATCTTCATATGATGAAGTAGGAAAATTACACCTGAAATTATGCTCTATAAATAAAAAGTAATCTGGTAACTTCAAAATAAAAGTATAACAGCAATCAAAGAACATTATTTGTTACTTTTAATTGAAATATAGAAATACAATAACTTGCTTACCGTTCTGTTTTCTTCCCAGCCAACTCCTAGTGACTCAACAACAAAGTCTTTTAGTTCCTCAAATGGATCATCCAGGGCATCTTTAAATCTCACGTCATAAAACAAATTGGGACGGAAACACGATGTCTTGAATCTTGCAACAGGATTTCTGAGTTTCAGTTGCACAAAGATATCATCAACAACCTGCAGTTTAAAGTTTAGCTCAGTTTCATGAAATTTCCATTGATATAATTATGAAAAATATGACAAATTTGGAAGTAATTTGTATTTTTCCTACCTAAACAAACCTAAGTTCTTTACTATGGATATGTATATGTTTCAGCGTGAGCTGGAATCTAGCCATAAACTTTTGTGCGAGGTGTCAACAATCCTCTGTTAGTAAGCGAAGGTAGCGGAGGGGGGGGGGGGGGGGCAGACAAACCCACCAACTCACACACCTACTCAGTGATAACCCTTGTTTTTTATTCTCGGGGGTAGGTAATGGCGAGACAAGTATCAGTAAAGAACTCGAATTTGTAAAGTTCGGAAAAATAAAAATTATTTCAAAATTTGTCATTTGTTCCTACACACATACAAACTATTTATTCATTACTATGGAGACTAACCCTTAGGTGGGTGGACGTCCACTTTCCAACTGGCTGGAAACTTGTCCACGGGTACAAATCTGAGCTCAACAGTGTGTGTGAGAGAAATACCCTGACACGTTGTGGACCCTCAGCCTGTCAGTGCTCTAGAATCTGAAAGTACCTCCCAGGGAGCTTGGGAGAAATAACAAAATATATAAAATATTTCAAGACCACAAAACTAAAAATGGTTCTTACCTGCAGTCGGAAGGAGGCCAGCTTACAGTGTTCTGGATGTTGTGCCTCAAGAGAGGGGAAGATGAAGGGAGAAAAGGTCAGTCCTTCTATCCATTCATCCCAGGTTAACACAAGGTAACCTCAGCCCTTGACTGAATTCTAGTAGTCCTGTGAGGGAGCTGAGGTATCTAAACCACATGCTGAGTGGCCACTAAAGGTTCTAGAATAAAGTTATCTATGTTCCTGTGGGTCACGTCTTGCAGGTAATGGATGTTGAAGGTTGTCTGCCTTCTCCAAACAGCCGCTTACAGTACCTGTGCCACGAAAATATTTCTTCAAAACGCTAAGGAAGTGCTTACGCCCCTAACATCATGAGCTCTAATCCAAGAGGAGACCACATTCTTTGTGATCATCCTCTTAAACCCGCCTGTCTCACAAGCAGGTACTTGATTTATGGGCGAGCTTTCATTGTGTGCTCTCACAGGACATAGTTACAGCTGTTTGGGATTTTCAGATACTTCCCAAAGATTTAAAATCTGAGAGGCCCTGAACCTAGAGTCCGCTACAGCCGGATTCTCAGTCTTAGCAATAAACTCAGTTATGGAACTGACTGTTACTTGCTCCCATCCACTTGAATGGGTGATGTCATAGGAGAGGCCACGCAACTTGCAAACACTGTTGGCAGAGGCAAGAGCAAGCAGGAAAACTGTCTAAGAGTAAAGTCTTGATCTGATGCATGACTCAACTGTTCATAGGGAGTTTCAGGGATCGTAGCACAATCACTACATTCCAGGGAGGTTGTCTTACTTCCGTATGGCGGCAGGTAAGCTCAAAACTTGGTGTGAGTAAAGACAGTTCTGTCAAGGAGGATATGTTACCTCCATTCAGTCTAAAGACAAGGCTCGAGGCTGAGCTGTAGCCTTTCATGGCTAAGATTAAGCAGAGTTTTTCCTGCCTTAGGTATAACAAAAAATGCACTACCAAGAGGATAGTGACATCAACAACACCAACCACAAAAGATAGTCCACTACGGTTTGTAGACGGCGATAAACAAATTCCTGAGGTATCCAGATATCTGTTTCCCCACTGCGTGCGACAGACTCTTTGCGAAAGAAAATGCTGGATAACCTCCATGCGTGAAGTCATAGGGATCCACCAGTTCAGTGGAAAACCTCCGCAAGAGGTTGCCAGAGTAGGTCTGGAGGGGTGGCAGTTCTCTCTGACAGCAGAAGTATAAAGTCTGAGTACGATTCTGCTAGCTGCCACAGTGGAGCTATCAAGAACATTGAGGTGTCTTGAGATTACCTGAACTTATTGAGGAGTCTCCTCATTTGGAAGAAGGGGAGGAACGCATAGACGTCCATGTCCCACAGGTGTTGAAAGGCATCTCAGAAGGTTCCCTGTGGTTCTGGTATTGGGGAACAGTACAACGGAAGTTTCTGGTTAAGAGATATCACGAACAGGTCTAGTATTGGCGATCCTAATAAAATCAGGACTTTGTTGGCTATCCGGGAATGTAAAGACCACTCAGAACCAACTATCTGAGTCTACCTGCTCAAATTGTCATCCAGAATGTTTTTTTTGCCTAGAATGAACTGAGCTGACTGGGAGATCGAATTCTCTTCCGTCCAACGCAGAATCTCCACGGCTAGATGACAAAGCTTCAGTAAAAAAGTACCTCCTTGCTTATTAAGATATGCCACTTCCACTATGTTGTTGCTCATTAATACTAGGGAGTGACCTGAAAGGAGCTGTTGGAAGTGCTTGAGAGCCAAAAAAGCTGCCTTTGTTTCCAGGACCACAGCCCAGAGACTACATGCTGCAACAAGTGAACCCACCTCCCATTCTTTTGATGCATCTGTGAAAAGCATCAAATGCAGGGGAGGAGAGAGCTCTACCCCTTTGAGAAGGTGGGCATTAAGCATCCAACAAATCAAGTCTCTCTTCTGCTCTAATCATATCTGAACCCAAAGGCTAGAAAGGTCCCTGTACTGAGACTAGAAGTTCTTCAACTGTCACTGGAGAGAACGAATGTGTAGGCAGTCGTTGGTTAGCAGACGCTCAGGGGAGGTCAGATGCTATCAAGCATAGCCACAGATGAACTTGTAGCAAGCCTTTCGAGAGGAAGGAACAAGCTGCTTCCCTGAATCTCTCAATTCTGCTTCGAGACAGAAACACTTTTCCTAATTTGGTGTTTATCTGCATCCCAAGATAAACCAGATTCTGAGAAGGTTGTAAGAAAGATTTCTCAAAATTTACCCTGACTCCAAGGCAAAAGGCAAGGAGTCTGTCTCAGTGGAGGAGAAGGGCTTTCACCAAGTCCACTAGAATCAACCAATCGTAGAGCTACTGAAGTAGACGAATGCCATTGGCATGGAAACAGGTTGAGACTAGAGTGAAGACTCTTATGAACACTTGAGGAGCTGTGGACCGACAAACTGAAACACTACAAATTTTTAAAACAATTTGTATTTTTCATAGCTATATAAAGCCGAGTCATTTAAATGGGTTACTTCTAGTTTTGTTTTCTACGACCAGATAACAATAAAAGAAAATGGGCTCTGTTGCACCATGGATGGTTACCATAGAAACTCCACAGCTGGATAATGCTGTGCATGGTTGCTGGTAAGCTTTGCTCATCTTTCACCATTAAGAGATGAGGTCTCCCCTCTTCTCTCTATGATCATGACTTACATAATACACACTGTACTTCCACTTATAGTGGATAATGCTTTGTGCTTTAAGTCTTTACCTTATCAATGCCACTAAATGTACTAATCATTATCTGTGCTACGCTTGTGCTTGACAATAGCTGTGGCAAACAATATTCTGTGGAATCTCCATTTAGATTTTGTAAGAAAATGCTGTGCTCCCACTGGGGGAGATTTCTTTCTCGATGCAAGTAGAGCTAAGAAATCATTCTCCTTCCTTGTCTTCTTCCAGTAATGGTAAGAAACAGCTTTTTTTTCTGCATTGAAAGATATCTCCCTTCCTGCCTCTTCGTATCTTGAGCCTTCTGAGGCTCCAGTTACAGAGGACAACACCCAGGTTGAGACTAGAGTGAACACTCTTGAACACTTGAGGAGCTGTGGACCGATTGAAACACAGTTCTCATCCAACACTGGATAGGGATCTGATAGTATGCGTCTTTTAGATCTAGTGATTATAAAGCTCCCCAGTCTGACAGCCTGACCATTTCTGCGGTTTCCATCTTGAACGGAGTCTGTAGGGAAAACTCATTCGGAGCTGAGAGATTGATTACCAGTCTCCAGCCTCCAGAAGCCTTCTCTACAAAATAAAAAAAAAAAAAACTCAAGTGTAGAAGCCTGGGGATCCGTCAAGAACCTCTTTGAGAGTGCTCTTCTCTAGTATGGTTTGGACTTCTGCCCTATGGGGAAGATCCTTCATCAAGGAATGTGACATCACTGGATGCCGAATCGGAGGAAGGTGAAAGAGTGAATGGGATGTGGTATCCCACACAGACAATACACTGTTCAAGCTTAAGCTCCAAGGATCTCCAATTTCTGCCACCTGTGCTTCAGCCCCCCCCCCCCCCCCCACTGGTGGTAGAGTGGGAGGAATGGCCCCATAATGGGAGCAACCACGCTTACCAGTGTGAGGGTTCTGGGTCAGAAAGAAGAAAGCAAAGACATTCCAACTCCATATTTTCTGATAGAGCTGTGCTGACTGAAGAGAGTGTAACCTCAGTCTCAGACACTGGAGCAGTGGATACCAAGGGCTGTTCGGTCATTGTGAAGCTAGTAGCACAGATGTCCCTGAAAAGTCCTGAAGAATAGAATATTCCAAGCCTTTGAAAATATTCCGAGCCTTTGAAATCAAACTCGTTAGAGAAAACATAAACTGATGGCCATCATTTCCAGTCCAGATTCAAGGCATCTCTTGCCACTGCCTGAGAATCCACACTGGGAGCCAAGTGTCAGGAATTGAGTTATTTCATATATATTCATAATGAATGAGTTATTAATTATGCGTGATTGACTATTTCATAAGTTTTATTCATTAATAAGAGATAAGAGAGACAAATGAAGTCATAAGTAATTGTAAAGGTAGAAATTAGATTTATTGAGAGTCAAGAGAGAGCGAGTGAATTGGTGGTAGTGTTAAAGAAATGCAATTTTGTAGTCCTAATAATCGCCTTGTTCAGGGATGGCAAGTATGAGTAATAGTCGCCACAAAGGCAGGTGACTCACAATCACAAAGAAGCAGCGATTTTGTAGATGGATGAGGCCACACCTAGAGTGGGGAGTATAAGATACCAGGCAAGCAAGTAGGAGCCCTCTTCTGTCCTAAGTGAGAAAGAGTTAAGGTCATAGTGGATCTTCGTCTGACCCTCTTTCCCCCTTCGGGGTAAGGCTCCCTCCTCCCAAGTGCCAATACGACGGCACATATCTTCAAGATGCTGTACACTATGGTAGTAAGCAGAGAAGGAGAATTCACTCCTTCACATTCACTTCTGGTATGCAATGCCCTTTGCCGCCATGTAATCTGAGACGATGGAGAAATTCTCAGGACTCCCTCCTACCAGTAATGTTCGAGGGATGCTGGAGGGGAAAACCAGAAATTGTGTCCCACGTAAGTCCTGCTGTCCACGCTGGAATCCCCTTCTGCCTGACAAGGGGACCTATTAAAACTCGTATAACTAATGCTGTACGCTGTACTAATCTTCAACCAGAAAAGTCTAAGGGAATAACACTCCAATTATCCTAAGAATGTTTCGTAGCAAATATGTGTATCAATTTAACTCTGTGGAAAGATTATCAAGTAAAATTACAAGCCTGCACGCATATCCATACCCACACACATTGACTGAGAAATTAAAATAAAATATTTTATGGATACTTGCATTGAAGAATTACAGTATTTCTAATAATAATCACTCTTATTAGTATTATTAAAACGTAAAGCTCCAATTATCTTAATATTAACCCTCGGAGCTTCACACGAGTATAGTGGAAGCTTGTGGTTCTCTTTCATTGCATAACAGGTTTACTTGGAGATCCGGAATCTACTTCAGATCTCTTGGAAGGCGCTCTGATCAAATGTCCATTCTGTGTCCAGGGCTGCCTGTCTGGACAAGGCATCCAATACTACATTGAGAAAGCCTAAAAGATGGAATGGGAAGAGGAACAAATTCCTCTTCTGAAGGAAATTCATTGTGGGAAGAGTCACTGCATTGAAAATTCTAAAGCAAGATCCTCCTCTCCTGATACAACACACTGCCACCTGGTAGTCCCTGAAAATCTTGATATGAGAGTGCATTCTTGGACCGAGTGAGTCTCTTCAACATCAGGAAAACCATAATCAGTTACAACAAATTTTTGGAAATGGTGTGAACTGATTATTATTATAATTACTATTATTATTATCATTATTATTACTACTTGCTAAGCTACAACCCTTGTTGGAAAAGCAGGATGCTGCACCAGAGGCTCATTTCCCTACACTCAGGACGGGGATTCCTGAGAACAGGAATGTTGCCTGCAACATTTAAAAAGTTTATGCAGGACAACTTCCAGCTTAATCATGTATCAGCCACAGCCCTTGCTGGGACACAGCCGCATGTCTGATCACAGAACCAGCATCACAACAGTAATCGAAACACACATTCTGGAAGAAAAAGCAGAACGACTAGAAATTTCAGCTAAATTTCTGTAAAGTATGTCTGTATTCTACAGCAGCCAAAGTCAAAGTGAAGGTGCACACTACCTGTTGGGTGGGCAGGGATTCCCCGGCACATGACACCCCGCTGTGTTTACCTTGTTAAAAGCTTAACGGCTGGTTACCAGCTATGCTGGAGTTATATTATTATTAGTACTTGGAAAGCTACAACCCTAGTTGGAAAAGCAGAATGCTATATGCCCAAGAGCCCCACCAGGGAAAATAGCCCAGTGAGGAAAGGAAAGGAAATAAGGAAACAGAATAGTGTGCCAGAGTGTACCCTCAAGCAACAGAACTGTAACCCCAGGACAGTGAAATACCATGGTAAAGAAGTTATGGCACTACCCAAGACTAGAAAACAATGGTTTGATTTTGGAGTATCCTTCTCCAAGAGCTGCTTACTATAGCTAAAGAGTCTCAAGTAGCCACTGAGCAATTACAGAGCAGTAGTTAACCCCTTCAGTGAAGAATTTTTCAGTTATCTTAGTGTTGTCAATTGTAAGAAGTAAGAGAAGAATGTGTAAAGAATAGGCCAGACTATCCGTTGTATGTGCCGGCAAAGGAAAATGATCCATAATTAGAGAAAGATCCAATGTACTGTTAAACTATCTGGCTATTCAGAGAACCCAATAACTCTCTAGTGGTAGTATCTCAATGGGTGGCTGATGCCTTGACTAACTTACTACCTACAACCATTAAAGGTCGAAGGTTTGTATTACGTATAGGAAGGAATTTAATATTTCGATGATTACCCGGTAGTCATCAATTTCCCCCTTCTTCATCACTTTTACTGTCTAGAGATTTACTGATAAAAGATATGTACATTTTTGGCGTTAATTTCGAGATTATGATGATTTTGGATTACCGATGCCAACCGGTATTATAATGCCTCAAAATATGATATTTTAATTATAAAATAAATTTTTGAATATACTTACCCGGTGAATATATAATAGCTGCAACTCTGTTGCTCGACAGACAAAAAACAGTAAAAACTCGCCAGCGATCGCTATACAGGTTGCGGGTGTGCCCACCAGCGCCAACTGTCGGCCAGATACCACTCTCTCGATGTAAACAAAGACTCAATTTCTTCTCATCCCACTGCGTCTCTATTGGGGAGGAAGGGAGGGTCGTTTAATTTATATATTCACCAGGTAAGTATATTCAAAAATTTATTTTATAATTAAAATATCATTTTTAAATATTTAACTTAGCCGGTGAATATATAATAGCTGATTCACACCCAGGGTGGTGGGTAGAGACCAGTTAAATATGTTTACATCGTATAAGCTAAGAGTTTTTTATTTCATTTTGACAGTTATCAATATAACAAAACCAAAATAAATAGGTACCTGGTAAGGAAGTCGACTTAGACGATTACTCTGCCTTGTAAGTACGTCTTCCTTACGGAGCCCCGCGATCCTCTTAGGATGCTGACAGACCCCCAGGAGCTGAAGTATCAAGGGCTGCAACCCATACAACAGGACCTCATCAAACCCCTAATCTGGGCGCTCTCAAGAAATGACTTTGACCACCCGCCAAATCAACCAGGATGCGAAAGGCTTCTTAGCCTTCCGGACAACCCATAAAAACATTAAAACATTTCAAGAGACAGATTAAAAGGATATGGAATTAGGGAATTGTAGTGGTTGAGCCCTCACCCACTACTGCACTCGCTGCTACGAACGGTCCCAGTGTGTAGCAGTTCTCGTAAAGAGACTGGACACCTTTTAAGTAACATGACGCGAACACTGACTTGCTTCCCCAATAGGTTGCGTCCATGATACTTTGCAGAGATCTATTTTGCTTAAAGGCCACGGAAGTTGCTGCAGCTCTAACCTCGTGCGTCTTAACCTTAAGCAAAGATCGGTCTTCCTCACTCAAGTGTGAATGAGCTTCTCGTATTAACAATCTGATAAAATAGGATAAGACATTCTTTGACATAGGCAAGGATGGTTTCTTAACCGAACACCATAAAGCTTCAGATTGGCCTCGTAAAGGTTTAGTACGAGCTAAGTAGAACTTAAGAGCTCTAACAGGGCATAAGACTCTTTCTAGTTCATTGCCTACGATCTCCGATAAGCTGGGAATATCGCAAGATTTAGGCCAAGGACGAGAAGGTAGCTCATTTTTGGCTAGAAAACCAAGTTGCAGAGAACAAGTGGCCTTTTCTGACGAAAATCCGATGTTCTTGCTGAAGGCATGAATCTCACTGACTCTTTTAGCTGAGGCTAAGCATACCAGGAAAAGTCTTAAGAGTGAGATCTTTCAGGGAGGCTGACTGTAAAGGCTCAAACCTGTCTGACATGAGGAATCTTAGGACCACGTCTAAATTCCACCCAGGAGTAGCCAAACGACGCTCCTTAGTGGTCTCAAAAGACTTAAGGAGGTCTTGCAGATCTTTATTGTTGGAAAGATCTAAGCCTCTATGCCGGAAGACTGATGCCAACATGCTTCTGTAGCCCTTGATAGTGGGAGCTGAAAGGGATCGTCCTTTTCTCAGGTATAAGAGAAAATCAGCTATTTGGGCTACAGAGGTACTGGTCGAGGATACAGAAACTGACTTGCACCAGTCTCGGAAGACTTCCCACTTCGATTGGTAGACTCTAATGGTAGAAGCTCTCCTTGCTCTAGCAATCGCACTGGCTGCCTCCTTCGAAAAGCCTCTAGCTCTCGAGAGTCTTTCGATAGTCTGAAGGCAGTCAGACGAAGAGCGTGGAGGCTTTGGTGTACCTTCTTTACGTGTGGCTGACGTAGAAGGTCTACTCTTAGAGGAAGACTTCTGGGAACGTCTACTAACCATCGAAGTACCTCGGTGAACCATTCTCTCGCGGGCCAGAGGGGAGCAACTAACGTCAACCTTGTCCCTTCGTGAGAGGCGAACTTCTGCAGTACCTTGTTGACAATCTTGAACGGTGGGAATGCGTAAAGATCCAGATGTGACCAATCTAGGAGGAAGGCATCTATATGTATTGCTGCTGGGTCCGGGACTGGAGAGCAATAGATTGGAAGCCTCTTGGTCAGCGAGGTTGCAAAGAGATCTATGGTGGGTTGACCCCAAGTCGACCAAAGTCTCTTGCACACATCCTTGTGGAGGGTCCATTCGATTGGAATTACTTGACCTTTCCGACTGAGACAATCTGCTAGGACGTTCAAGTCGCCCTGGATGAACCTCGTTACTAGGGAGATGCCTCGATCTTTTGACAAGATGAGCAAGTCCCTTGCGACCTCGTACAAAGTCAGTGAGTGGGTACCTCCCTGTTTGTAAATGTACGCCAAGGCCGTGGTGTTGTCCGAGTTTACCTCCACCACCTTGCCTCGAAGGAGATTCTCGAAGCTTATAAAGGCCAGATGAACCGCCAAAAGCTCCTTGCTGTTGATATGCATGCTCCTCTGACTCGAGTTCCACAGACCTGAGCATTCCCGACCGTCCAGCGTCGCGCCCCAGCCCAAGTCCGATGCGTCCGAGAAGAGAACGTGGTTGGGTATCTGAACTGCCAGGGGAAGACCCTCTTGTAGGCTGATATTGTCCTTCCACCAAGTCAGACAAGACTTTATCTTTTCGGAAATCGGGATCGAGACCGCCTCTAGCGTCTTGTCCTTTTTCCAGTGAAAAGCCAGATGGAATTGAAGAGGACGGAGGTGTAGCCTTCCTAGCGAGACAAATTGCTCCAGGGATGATAGCGTCCCTACCAGACTCATCCACAGCCTGACTGAGCAGCGTTCTTTCTTCAGCATCTTCTGGATGGAGAGCAGGGCTTGATCTATTCTGGGGGCCGACGGAAAAGCCCGAAAAACTTGACTGTGAATCTCCATCCCTAAATACAGAATAGTTTGGGATGGGACCAGCTGTGACTTTTCCAAATTGACTAGGAGTCCCAATTCCTTGGCCAGATCTAGAGTCCAATTGAGATCCTTCAGACAGCGATGACTGGAAGAGGCTCTGAGAAGCCAGTCGTCCAAGTACAGGGAGGCTCTGATCTCCGATAGCTCGAAACTGGTACCCCACATTCCTGTGAACAAACCTCAGAAACGGTTGGGAATCCGGGTGTATAGGAATGTGGAAGTATGCCTCCTGAAGGTCGAGAGAGACCATCCAGTCGCCTTCCATAAATGCTGTCAAGACAGCCTGGTAGACTTCATCGTGAAGTTTGTCTTGACAATGAACACATTGAGCGCACTTGCCTCTTACGTACTCCTGCAGTGAACATGGCTGCCAAATCATGGAGCCATCCCTGAGGGACTTGTCCCTGCAGAGAACGTGGCTGTCAGATCATTGGAGCCATCCCTGAAAGCCTTGTTTATGCATGACATAATTGTACAGCAAAACTTCAAAGGCTCGAAAACAGCTGTGAAGTTGACCTGTAAAATCTTGGAGCGTCTCCTGGCCAGGCGCCAGGGAGAGTCTACGAGATTTTAGAAGTCTATCTGGGCAGAGGCAGGAACTCCCAAGCCGAGAACTTCTCTCGTGTCATATCAGACTCTCGCTCTATAAGCCAGTTTAAAAGAAGGGAAAGCAAAGGCTGTATCCCCCAAACTCCTCCTGGTGATAAACCAGTCGCCTAGCAAACGTAAAGCTCTCTAGGAGAGCGAGAGAGCACTAGCTTATAAACAACGGCTTCGAAGTAGCTAGGCCTAGTGTAAGCTCTGACGTTTAGGCGAACGAGGAGCAGCAGTTACAAAAAGATCCGGACAAAGATCCTTAAAAATCAGCATGATTTATTTAAAGTCCATAGAGGGCTAAGCAGCTTTAGGCTCCTCTCCGTCTGACAGAGTCCTCAAGGGAATATCAGTAGGAGGGGGAACAGCAACTTCCTCATCTAAAGGAACCTTGTCCGATAATAGCTGAGTCTCAAGCAAGGGAGAGACCTAACGTGGTGGCAATGCTTTACAAGCAGAGTCCACACGCACTGGTGCATTAGTAGCGGACCAGGACGCAACGTCATGTAACTGCTTGACAGTCTGTGAACTGTCAACATCAACAGGTGCGAGAGACCAGGACGCAATGTCATGTAACTGCTTGACAGTCTGTGAACTGTCAACAACAACAGGTGCGAGAGACCAGGACGCAACGTCATGTAACTGCTTGACAGTCTGTGAACTGTCAACAACAACAGGTGCGTGAGGACGCACAGCGTCCACTCGAGATTGCTTTGACTGCCTAGACTGAGCAGTCAAAACAACTCTAGAATGCGGAGGTTGACGCACAGCGTCAAAACAAGTCAACTCCGATTGTTAGCGAACGTCCTGAACGTCAACAGGAGCATCAGAAAGTGGCCTAACGTCCAAATGTGGCTGAAAATCCACACGAGACTGCATCGAGTGTGGTTCTAAACAACCTGACTGACGTGACTTAGCTACGCCAACGTCACTAGGTTGGCTGAAAGCCAGGATCTCGATGAGATAAACGGCTAGGCTCAACGGACTAATCGGCAGAATAGTCTTCCATAAGGGAGGCAAGCTTATTCTGCATGTCTTGCCGTAAAACCCATTTAGGATCAACGGAAATGGTTGCGGTAAGAGACGAGGGTAACGTCTGTGACCGCAACACTTTGCCAACAAAAAAGACTCTCGGAGTCTATTGCCGATGACTGCATAGGGTCAGAGCTGTCCTAATGGCTGCAACCAGGACGCTGGACCTATCCTGAAAGGACTGACTTTCGCTTAAGGGCCTCGAAACCTTGTTTCAGGTTTCTTATGCGAAAAGCCTTCGGATGACGAGGAGAAAATTGTCTCTCTCGCCTTATGGTAGGGGAGATCTTGGTAAGATACACCCGATACCATAGAGGGAAACGTCTGTTCGCTGATCAAGGCCTCTCGAACCCATAAGTCGTACGACATTACTTCTCCCCTGGGTTTGGGAGCTTGCAAGAGGTCCCGGACTAGGTGAACGACAGGCACGAACAGACGAACCCTCGGACGCAACACTGTAACACTTTGCGCAAAATCACTTTATCACTACGATTTTCTGTTTTGCACTTATTTCACTGAAATCGAAACTTTTACTGATTTCTACCTGAAGCACGCAATTCTACCCTCATCAAAAGGTAGTAAATGCGAAATCAGTCGTATAATGCAAGCACATTAATACCAGCAAAAAAAACAGTAAACATCTTTTAAGATAAAAAAATTCAGTGGTTGGGGAAGAGAAGAAACACTAGTTCATTCAAAACTACGTTTTCAATCTCTCACCGTACATTGCCTGGGGACGAGAATAAAACTAAAAACGTTTTATCCTTTCTCCCCGTACAGAGACTAGGGACGAGAGTAACTCGAGAACAACGTTACCCGCTTGAACGGAACGTTTTCTCTCCTCTCTCTCCCTCCGTCTCTATCTCTCTCTCTCTCTCTCTTGATTTCGCACTTAAGAGAAGAGCCCAATTACATTTCGTCAAAAAAACATGTTATTTGACCAAAGGAAAAAACTGAAAGGTTTTTCAATTAAAAAGTTCCTTTAAAATAGAATTTAAAACATTTAAGCTTTGAAAGAAGAATGAAAAAAACGTCAGAATCGATTTACTCTTTCTGCAAAGTGAAACCGTGAAACTCTCTCTCTATCGTAACGATAGAGCGCAAACTGCGTAGCATAAATAAACTAAACGTTAGTTCATCTTTGAAAACAGTACGAAGACTATTCAAAGAAATTCTTTCATAAAATATTTATTAAAAATATTCATTCAAAAAGTTTTAAATCATTAGCTCTTTAAAAGCTATTTACGATTGAAAGGGCTCAACGTTGTTTAACTTCGGTTTCCAAGTTAGGACCGCCTACTCTCAGGAAAGGTCGCATATAAACAAAACATTAAAATTTATTTTTTATGTTTATTATAAATGGAAAGTTAATCGAAGAGGCCTAATAAAGGCGGTGAGATATAAAATATATAGAGGAAAATCTATAATTAATTTATAACGTGATAAGATAATTACTAAAAGCCTAAACACACTTCCGTCTAAGGGAAGGGTCGGCCATTTAAAAGTCAAAGAAAGTCCATACTCTCTTTGTCACCAAAAATTAAATCTATCCAAAACGAGTTCAAGATTTAAGATGAAGATAAAACACCTGCACTGCGAAAGCTCAAACCAAAATGAAGTACTTCACCAAATATGTTGAGAAAACTCCAGGTTCTACAGCGAGTAAAAGTACGTCTTGTCGACACGTCGACAGAGAAGAAATTGAGTCTTTGTTTACATCGAGAGAGTGGTATCTGGCCGACAGTTGGCGCTGGTGGGCACACCCGCAACCTGTATAGCGATCGCTGGCGAGTTTTTACTGTTTTTTGTCTGTCGAGCAACAGAGTTGCAGCTATTATATATTCACCGGCTAAGTTAAATATTTAAAAAGATGATGTTACAGTACCAATAAACTCCAGGAGGAAGAGGGGATATAGGGGAGGGAGAGTTATTTTTTATATTCTATCTTAAATGCTCAAGAAGTAGTAGCTTCAAGAAAGGTAAGCATGATGACTAGCAGGTAAGTATTGAAATAAATTTTATTATTTAAGTTTATCTCTTACATCATTAGTTAATATCAGCACATAAAATATCACATATAAGACATAAATATTTTTCTATGGTTCTTAAACTACAGCTCATTATTTCAATGAGTTCTTCATATGATAATGTTGAAAACATATGGTATAGATGATTTCTACCATGATGAAAAAAAATTAAAGGTATAATAATTGAAACAAAGCTCACTGTACTCATTATGAAACATTTAACATAATACAAAGATGAAGAAAGATAGTACTGTACTGTATGTGTACTTTATGTATTATGCCTATGTATTTAAATAACTTTTCAGCAGCGATTTCAGTATCTAAATCTAAGGCTTACATCAATTTCAACCCAAACTATAGTAAAAAACCAAAGCTAATGGAAATAGAAGACAGCGCATAATTTTCATCAAATAAAAGTTTAAATCTCACACTATACAAACTCAACAACTAAACTTCCAGTATATCACCTTTATATATATCATGCAAGAAGCAATTAAAATAAAACACTGAAACACTTACCTTAGATGTAGCTGTAGCTGTAAGAGCAACCCACGGAGTATTTGGAATCCTTTTCCTTAAATATCCCAGCTTTAGAAAGTCTGGACGAAAATCATGTCCCCACTGACTGACGCAATGAGCTTCATCCACAACAAAATAGGAGAGCTTTTTGTATTTGTAAAGTCTATCAAGAAGATCCTGTAATAAAAGTAGAATAAAACACAGGTAATCAGCTTGACACAAAAGTTTACAATTATTAAGAAAATTATAACAGACTTTTTCAGACAAGAAATTAATTTCTATAAAATAAAATTATTCTATAAAAACATTAAGCTTTTTAATCAAGAAGTCAAAAACCAAGACCTGGTAAATAAAATAAGGTTTTTCTTATTGTCTACAGATGTTCCAAACATGTATCCATTTTGGTCTTCTCCACCAATTCCAAACACCAAGCATGCAAGCGATTGAAGCACACTACCATCCGAGTGCAACATATCATTATTGGAAACCATATGATATACTAGTAATAAAATACAAAATAAATGGTTCCTGCTAGCCCTTAGTTCAGCGAGTGGATGGATACTAAGCTCAGGCTACCAACTCTGCTTTCTACCTTGTAATTCCAACGTAACGAATGCTCAGTTGGTCTTTGCTGATTAGAATTTGGATAAGTGAGGTCTATACAGCAAAAGATTCTACAGTAGCTAAGAGCATGAGGCTATAAGAGAGGATCTTGTCTCGGCCATGTGCTGTATACCATCAGAACCCTCACTGACTGGTGCACTACAACTGCTAGGCAAAACTTGAGGAATTAGTCAAGGGTTTGAAACTGGGCAGTGGTTAGAATTTCTTTGAGCCAAATAACCACTGGGAAAGTTTTGACTTGTACAAAATGAACTAAAGAAGCCAAGATTGTAATATGGAGCTCATTAAAGTATAATCTAAACCAAAACCTCTTTAAAGACTGGGTCTCATTAACAGTTAAGGTCTAATTAAATGCTGGTGCAGAATTCCTAACTTTTATCATATCTATGATTAACAAGCCAAACTTCCCTGGATTTTACGCTGATCTAAAAGCTAGTTTCTTTTAGGTTTAGAACCTCCTTATAAAAAGTTGATGGTTGATTAAGTTTTCTATATGTTACCAAGCCAGTTAACACTCTTAAGAGATCAGAATTACTCTAAGAATGGGTTACAAACAATTTAACTCTTCTAAAAAAATTCTATGAGTAACATTTCACTCAGAACAAATCCTGCTAATGCTCAAATTGTTATTCACACCTGAATTTTATTAATCTTTTACTGTCAAAACAAATAGCCTATGCATAAAGTAAATTTGTACAATTGATCAAGACTAAATTCATCAACAATTAACTACGAGGTAGAAAATCAATTTTTAATTCTTCTGTGTTAAAGAATTTCTTTTGTTTACATTCTCAATGCATCAAGGAGAATTAACTACTGTATTCAGGATCAAGTTAGAAAATAGAACGTTTTACAGATTGCTTTAAGAGAGAAAAATTTCAAAACAAAACAGGAATGGAATGAGAAGCTTTCCTTGCATTTGAGCTAATAATTCTGCGATAATGATCTATAACATATGAAACTGTGGGTGAAGAGATGTTGGCAAAACATCTAGAGAAGACAGAACAATATGCATCAGAACTTACATAAGATAGCTTATTTGGATATTTTTACCAAAATAAGTATCCATAGAGATTAAATATGTAATTTATAATAGAAAAAATATGGCATTCTTACTTGGATTAGGTTGAATTCCAAGTGAAGGCTTCAGGTCCTTCTATGATCACCCTCCGCATTTCATATTCTTATAAATCAAAGAATATCTGATGCCTTTGACAACACAGATGGTGTCCCATAAGAGCATTAGATTAGACTATTTGTTTAGCTGCAACAATAGGGCCTAAAGAGAAAGTGTCCAAGGACCTGTAAATACAATCTCTTAGGTAGTGGTCCGTTAAAGTGTTTTGCCTCTTCCAGACAACAGCTTTGAGGACTCGGGCTACCGAGTGGTTTTTGCAGAATGCTAGGGTTGCAGCAAGACCACAGATATCATGTGCTCTAGGGGAAGGGGACCTGGCAATGCTTCCCCTGAGGATTTATATGCTCTCATGATCATTTCCCTTCACCAAAAGTCAAGTGTGCTCTTGGACACTTTCTTTTTAGAGCAACCTGTGCTCACAAATAAATTGGAAATTTTGGGCCTAAAGTAAGCCTTTCTCTTCAAATATTTAGGGATTGCTCTCAAGGGACAGAGTAAAAGATTATCCTGGTCATAAGTTACCTCTTTGAGAGCCAAAGTGTGAAAGAGTCAAATCTAATGTCATTCTCTACCAGATTTTGAGTCTTAGCTACAAATCTGGGAACAAATGATAATGATAATTCTTTCCACCCTCTGGAATGTGACATAAGGTAAGATAGGCCATGTAACTCTCTCACTCTCTTGGCTAAAGCTAAGACAAGGAGAAAGACGATCTTCAGGGTAAGATCATTGTCCAAGGCTTTATGCATAGGTTTGTAGGGGGGCTTTTCTCAAATACCTAAGGACCTCTGTCACATCCCAAGAAGGGGGATTGAGTTTTCGCAAAGGACAAGTCTGCTTGAAGCTCGTAATGAGAGCCGAGAGTTTCCGTAAAGAGGAGAGATCAAGCCATTTCAGTTTGAAAACTTGGCTCAAGGCTGAGCAGTAACCTTTTACTGCAGTGACTGATAGGCATTTCTCATTCCTCAGGACCACCAAAATGTCAGCAATCAGGCGTATAGTGGCCTTGAGCGGAGCAGTATTCCCCCTTGCGACACCAATCACAGAAGACTTTCCATTTGGCTCGGTAGATTGCTGCGGACAACTTTTGAAGGTATCCGGAAAGTTGTTTCGCAGTTTGTCCTCAAAAGCCTCTCTTTCGGAGCAGATGCTGGAGTCTTCAGCCGTGAAGCGACAGGAAATACACTGCTTAGTGGAACTTTCTTATATGTGGTTGATGCAGTAGGTTTAGCCATTCTGAAAGTTCTGTTGGAACTTCCATTAGAAGTTCCAGCAGGTCTGGATACCACTCTGATGTTGGCCTGTGTCAGGTTGCTAGTGTTACTCTGCTCAGACTCTGTTCAGGATCTGACGAATCCGATAGAACGGTGGGAACACACTCTTCACCAGTAAAGGAAGCAAAGACCATACGGAACCAACTGTCGTCCCTGGTCGACTCAGATGGTTCACAATGACCTTCCTTTTGTCGGGGATAAACTGCGCCGAGATTTCTCGGTTCAGATTCTGTTCAGAACCTGACGAATCTGACAGAACGGTGGGAACACAATAGTCTAGCTTATAACATTGGTGCTGGAAAGCATCTTCCATTATTGCAGCTTTGTTCAGGACTGGCGAGTAATACATAGGGAGTTTGTGGTTCAGGCGAGTGGCAAACACTTCCGGAGACAGAGACTCCCTCAAAATCAAGTCTCTTCAACACTAGAGGAAGCAAAGACCATACGGAACCAACTGTCATCCCTGGTCGACTCAGATGGTTCACAATGATGTTCCTTTTGTCGGGGATAAACCTCGCCAAGATGGAGATTGCATTGATCTGTGTCCACCTGTGGATATCTAATGCAAGCTGGCAAAGCTGGAGAGAGTTTGCACCTCCTTGTTCAGAGATGTAGGTCACCGCCGAGGAGTTGTCGCTCATCAGCACCATGGAGTGACCTTTGAGTCTCTGAGAAGTGGAGTAATGCCAGTTGCACCACTTTCATTTCAAGAAATTGATCTGAGAGGTCTTGTCCTTTTCTGGCAATAGGCCTGAGATTTGCTCCCTTCCTAGGCAAGTGCCCCACCATTGGTGAAAAGCATCGAAGAATGGAAGGTATTGTGGGGGAGGAGCCTGAAGGGAGATTCCCACTAGCAGGTTCTCCTCTCTCAACCAACCTCATGGGACACCAACAGCAGGGTGATCAAATGTCCAAGACCACTGGCACTTCAGAGCCAACTGCAACGAGAGAAGATCCATTCTCACCGTAGGGGACTATCCTCTCCAATAATTAGTGTCCTAGGAGCCTCTGCCATGAATGGGCAGGAAGTGATTCCCCTTCCAGAAAGGTCTCTGCTATCTTACTGAATCTTAGGATCCTGTCGGCGGAAGGAAAATTTTTGGCTTGAACCGAGTCAACGTCCATGCATAGGTACCTGATGGATTGTTGGTTGGGGGACAAGGCTGGACTTCTCTAGATTCAGTTGGATCCCTAACTTCTTGCAAAATTCTATGAGATCCCTGTGCTTTATTAGTAGAGCTTAGGACTGCCAGGAGAAGCCAATCATCTACTGTAAGTACTTCAAAAACCTGATGCTCATGGCATGAGCCCAGGTTGAGACAAAGGCAAAGATTCTGGTATGAGCCTGAGAGGCTGTGGAGACAGGCCAAAGCATAGCACCCTGAACTGAAAGGTCCTATCTCGAAAGGGAAACCTTGAGGTAGGATGAATAGGAAGCTGAAATTAGGCACCTTTCAGGTCTATGGCTTCTTGATGCATGGCTTGAAGAACAGTGGCCAGTTTCCATTTTGAATCTTGTTTGTAAGACTAACAAATTCAAATGGGAAAGGTCTATGACAGGTCTCCAACCTCCCGTCAGCTTATCTACTAAGAATAGATTGCTGAGGAAGCATGGGGAGTCGTTTAAGACTTCCTCCACAGCTCCTATCAGTTCTTCTAGCAAAAGGAGGGCCTTTACTGAGCCTTTCAAATAATATGGTTGGGTTGTCAGAGTCCAGGTCAGAGGAGGCAGACAGTCTATGAAAAGACACCCTAACACCCTATCATGATGCAATTGAACCTCCATCTTTCTTTTTGATTGTTTGATCATAGAAAACAAGGCTAGGAGTAACCCATTTAAATGACTTAGAAGTTTGTATCTGCATAAGAATAAATACATAGTACTATACTGAATTATTAAGTTTAGATAATAATAAAAACATAAAACTGTAATTTCTGTATTTGTAACAACTTACCTTGAAAAAATTTGTTGATGCCTGCTCAGGTGTGATGTATAAAAGTCGTGTTGTTGGTGACATGCAAGATAAGTCAGCCAAAACCCTCTTTCGTTCTTTAGAGGATAATTTGGAGTTGATTGATTCAGCTGTGATGTGCAATTTTTGCAAGTGTTCCATTTGATCCTGTTTTGATTAAGCAGATTTGTAAAACTTTCCATCTGAACGATGCACCATATCATACTATACTGTAACTATTGAAGCATCAACTTTCAAAAATATTTTGAAAAAATTATAAAAATTTTCACATTAAATTAACACAGTATGATCACTTACCTTAATCAAAGCAATCAGGGGTGACACAACAATTGCAACTTTCTTTTCTGCCATAACAGCTGGTAACTGATAACACAGAGATTTTCCTGACCCAGTGGGCATGGACACAAAGACATCATGTCTACCTGAAAATGATTTCAATAGAAAAATTATGAGATAGTACTACAAAAAATGGCAATGACAATTAAAATTGACAATAATACTAAAAAAAAAAATGTACCACTAAGAAAAAAAAGACCAGAACCAAAATTTTGATCTTTATGAAAAGCAAGTTTAGGGATGAAGCAGACTCTATAGGGATGAAAGTGGAATGCTTTTGACTCAACAGAAAGTAAACTTATCATTATTCAGCTTTTAAAGTATGAATATGTTATTTTTATTAATAAAATAAATTTTTGAATATACTTACCCGGTGATTATATAAGCTGCAGCTCTGCTGCCCGACAGAAAAACTCTACGGTCAAAATACGCCAGCGATCGCTATGCAGGAGGGGGTGTACATCAACAGCGCCATCTGTCGAGCAGGTACTTAGTACTCCATGTAAACAAAGAACCAATTTTCTCCTCGGTCCACTGGGTCTCTATTGGGGAGGAAGGGAGGGTCCTTTAATATATAATCACCGGGTAAGTATATTCAAAAATTTATTTTATTAATAAAAATGTTATTTTTATTAATAAAATAAATTTTTGAATATACTTACCCGGTGATCATATAAGCTGTCAGCTCTGCTGCCCGACAGAAAAACCTAAGGACAAAATACGCCAGCGATCGCTATACAGGTGGGGGTGTACATCAACAGCGCCATCTGTCGAGCAGGTACTCAAGTACTCCATGTCAACACAGAACCAATTTTCTCCTCGGCCCACTGGGTCTCTATTGGGGAGGAAGGGAGGGTCCTTTAATATATGATCTTATTTTATTAATAAAAATAACATTTTTCAATATTAAACTTAGCCGGTGATCATATAAGCTGATTCACACCCAGGGGGGTGGGTAGAGACCAGCATTACATGTTGACATTATTAAGAGCTAAGTATTTTGTATTTCATTTTAGCAGTTATTCAAAATAACAAACATAAAATAAATAAGTACCTGGTAAGGAAGTCGACTTGAACAATTACTCTGCCTTTTTAAGTACGTCTTCCTTACTGAGCCTCGCGATCCTCATAGGATGCTGAGCGACTCCTAGGAGCTGAAGTATGAAGGGTTGCAACCCATACTAAAGGACCTCATCAAAACCTCTAATCTAGGCGCTTCTCAAGAAAAGAATTTGACCACCCGCCAAATCAACCAGGATGCGAAAGGCTTCTTAGCCTTCCGGACAACCCAAAAACAACAATAAAAAACATTTCAAGAGAAAGATTAAAAAGGTTATGGAATTAGGGGAATGTAGTGGTTGAGCCCTCACCCACTACTGCACTCGCTGCTACGAATGGTCCCAGGGTGTAGCAGTTCTCGTAAAGAGACTGGACATCTTTAAGATAAAAAGACGCGAACACTGACTTGCTTCTCCAATAGGTTGCGTCCATTATACTCTGCAGAGATCTGTTTTGTTTGAAGGCCACTGAAGTTGCAACAGCTCTAACTTCATGTGTCCTTACCTTCAGCAAAGCATGGTCTTCCTCATTCAGATGGGAATGAGCTTCTCGTATCAACAGTCTAATATAATAGGAAACTGCATTCTTCGACATGGGTAAAGAAGGTTTCTTAATAGCACACCATAAAGCTTCTGACTGTCCTCATAAAGGTTTAGTTCGTTTTAAATAGAACTTGAGCTCTAACAGGGCACAAGACTCTTTCTAGTTCATTTCCAACCAAATTAGAAAGGCTTGGAATATCGAACGATTTCGGCCAAGGACGAGAAGGTAGTTCGTTTTTGGCTAGAAAACCAAGCTGTAAAGAACATGTAGCCGTTTCAGATGAAAATCCGATGTTCTTGATGAAGGCGTGTATCTCACTGACTCTTTTAGCTGTAGCTAAGCAGACGAGGAAAAGAGTCTTCAAAGTGAGATCTTTAAAAGAGGCTGATTGTAGTGGCTCGAACCTTTCTGACATAAGGAATCTTAGTACCACGTCTAAATTCCAACCTGGTGTGGCCAAACGACGCTCCTTCGAGGTCTCAAAAGACTTAAGGAGGTCCTGTAGATCTTTGTTGTTGGAAAGATCTAAGCCTCTGTGACGGAAGACTGCTGCCAACATGCTTCTGTAACCCTTGATCGTGGGAGCTGAAAGAGATCTTTCCTTCCTTAGGTATAAAAGGAAGTCAGCTATCTGAGTTACAGAGGTACTGGTTGAGGATACTGATACCGACTTGCTCAGCTTCGGAAGACTTCCCACTTCGACTGGTAGACTTTAAGAGTGGATGTCCTCCTTGCTCTAGCAATCGCTCTGGCTGCCTCCTTTGAAAAGCCTCTAGCTCTCGAGTGTCTTTCGATAGTCTGAAGGCAGTCAGACGAAGAGCGTGGAGGCTTGGGTGTACCTTCTTTACGTGTGGCTGACGCAGAAGGTCCACTCTTAGAGGAAGTGTTCTGGGAACGTCCACTAGCCATTGCAGTACCTCGGTGAACCATTCTCTCGCGGGCCAGAGGGGAGCAACTAACGTCAACCTTGTCCCTTCGTGAGAGGCGAACTTCTGCAGTACTCTGTTGACAATCTTGAACGGGGGGAATGCATAAAGGTCTAGATGGGACCAATCCAGAAGAAAGGCATCTATATGAACTGCTGCTGGGTCCGGGATCGGCGAGCAATAAATTGGGAGCCTCTAGGTCATCGAGGTTGCAAAAAGATCTATGGTAGGTTGGCCCCACAAGGCCCATAGTCTCTTGCATACATTCATGTGAAGGGTCCATTCTGTTGGGATGATTTGACCCTTCCGGCTGAGGCGGTCTGCCATGACATTCATGTTGCCTTGAATAAACCTCGTTACTAGAGACAGGTTTAGATCTCTTGACCAGGTGAGGAGGTCCCTTGCGATCTCGTATAACGTCATCGAATGAGTCCCTCCTTGCTTGGAGATGTACGCCAAGGCTGTGGTGTTGTCGGAGTTCACCTCCACCACCTTGCCTAGAAGGAGGGACTTGAAGCTTCTCAAGGCCAGATGAACTGCCAGTAGCTCCTTGCAGTTGATATGTAACGTTCTTTGATCCGCGTTCCACGTGCCCGAGCATTCCCGACCGTCTAATGTCGCACCCCAGCCCGTGTCCGATGCGTCCGAGAAGAGAACGTGGTTGGGGGTCTGAACAGCCAGTGGCAGACCCTCTCTGAGGTGAATGTTGTCCTTCCACCAAGTCAGTGAAGACTTCATCTTCTCGGAAATAGGGATCGAGACCGCTTCTAGCGTCTTGTCCTTTCTCCAGTGAACAGCTAGATGAAATTGAAGGGGTCGGAGGTGCAGTCTCCCTAACGCAATGAACTGGTCCAGTGATGAAAGCGTCCCTATCAGACTCATCCACTGTCTGACTGAACATCGGTCCTTCTTTAGCATGTTCTGGATGCATTCTTGGGCTTGACTGATTCTGGGGGCCGACGGAAAAGCCCGAAAAACTTGATTCTGAATCTCCATTCCTAGGTACACTATAGTTTGGGATGGGACGAGTTGGGACTTTTCCATATTGACCAGGAGACCCAATTCCTTGGCCAGATCCAGAGTCCATTTTAGATTCTCCAGACAGCGACGACTTGACGAAGCTCTTAGAAGCCAGTCGTCCAAATAGACGGAGGCTCTGATGTCTGCTAAATGCAGGAATTTGGCAATATTCCTCATCAGTTTCGTAAAAACAAGAGGCGCCGTGCTTAGGCCAAAGCACAGGGCTTGAAATTGGTATACAACCTTCCCGTAAACGAACCTTAGAAAAGGTTGGGAATCTGGGTGGATGGGGACGTGAAAGTAGGCGTCCTTGAGGTCTAAAGAGACCATCCAGTCTTCCTTCCTGACCGATGCTAGAACCGACTTTGTCGTCTCCATGGTGAACGTCTGCTTTGTGACAAAGACATTCAGCGCACTGACGTCTAGCACCGGTCTCCACCCTACTGTCTTCTTCACGACTAAGAAGAGACGGTTGTAGAAGCCCGGGGATTGATGGTCCCGGACTTTGACTACCGCTCCCTTTTCTAGTAAGAGAGACACCTCTTGCTGCAAAGCTAGTCTCTTGTCCTCCTCTCTGTACCTGGGAGAGAGGTCGATGGGAGTTGTTGCTAGAGGGGGCTTGCGCAAGAATGGAATCTTGTACCCCTCTCTGAGTAACTTCACAGATTGCGCGTCTGCGCCCCTGTTCTCCCACGCCTGCCAGTAGTTCTTGAGCCTGGCTCCCACTGCTGTCTGAAGAAGGTGGCAGTCAGACTCTGCCTCTAAAGGACTTGGAACCTTTCTTCTTGCTCCCACGTTTACCTTCGGCACGAGCACCTCCTCTGCTGGAGGCTCTGCCACGAAAGGGCGGAATGAACCTTGACGCTGGAGTATCCATCCTGGGTCTAGACACTGAGGGCAAAGGGGTGGCTTTGCGTGCGGATGACGCAACCAGGTCATGTGTGTCTTTTTGAATCAAGGAGGCAGCAATCTCCTTGATCAACTCCTCAGGGAAGAGGCACTTCCAGAGAGGAGCAAACATAAGCTCCGATCTTTGACATGGGGTTACTCCAGCTGACAAGAAGGAGCAAAGGTGTTCCCGTTTCTTGAGGACCCCGGAAACGAAAGAAGCCGCAAGCTCACTAGAACCATCCCGTATGGCTTTGTCCATGCAGGACATTATGAGCATGGAAGTTTCCTTGTCAGAAGGGGAGGTCTTCCTGCTCAACGCTCCCAAACACCAGTCCAAAAAGTTAAAAACTTCGAACGCTCTGAATACTCCTTTCATCAGATGGTCTAAATCCGAAGGAGTCCAACAAATCTTGGAGCGTCTCATAGCCAGCCTGCGGGGAGAGTCTACAAGAGTTGAGAAGTCGCCCTGGGCAGAGGCAGGAACTCCCAAGCCGAGAACTTCTCCCGTGGCATACCAGACGCTAGATCTGGAAGCAAGCTTGGCAGGGGGAAACATGAAAGCTGTCTTCCCAAGTTGCTTCTTGGACTGCAACCAATCTCCCAGCACTCTTAAAGCTCTCTTGGATGAGCGGGCGAGGACGAGTTTCGTAAAGGCAGGAGCGGATGACTGCGTGCCTAAAGCGAACTCAGAGGGAGGGGAGCGTGGTGCTGCAGACACAAACTGATCAGGATATAAATCCTTGAACAGTGCAAGCACTTTCCTAAAGTCCAAGGAGGGAGGCGTGGTCTTGGGTTCGTCGAAGTCCGTGTGCGGGTCGTCAAGATGTGCAGCGTCGTCATCATCAGAGAGTCCATCGTCTGAATGTTGAAGAGGAAGCGGCAAAGGAGTAGGAATCAGCTGGTCGGCTGAGTCCGGCAGCACGGGTGCATGCGTGACTGCACTGGACGCAACGTCATGGAACTGTTGGTCGGTCTGTGAGCTGGCAACAACCATAGCTGTGTGGGGAAGCAAAGCTTCTACTCCTGACTGACTAGTCTGCTGCGGGCGAGTAGCGGTAACCACAGTGGGTTGCGGAGGTTGACGCACAGCGTCAAAACAAAGCAACTTAACTCCACCCTCCTGTTGTTGTGGTAACTCGCGAACGTCAACGGAGGGTAGCGTGCGTCTGTGAACGTCAACGTGCGGCTGGCAGGGTACACTGCGCATGGGTGGTGGAACTCTCACAGGCGGAGTGCGGGAGCAGGTAGCGTCAGCGTCTACTGTACGCACAACCGTGGTTGGTTGTAGGCTAACGGGTGCAGCGCCAACCTTCTCCGCACGATACTCCTGCATAAAAGATGCTAACTGTGTCTGCATAGACTGTAGCAAAGACCACTTAGGGTCTACACCAGCAGGTGCGGCAACAGACGGTGTTACTGCCTGTTGCGGTACCACTTTGCCTCTCTTAGGAGGTGTGCAGTCATCGGAAGACTGCAGCGAGTCCGAACTGACCCAGTGGCTACACCTGGGCCGTTGGACTTGCGCGGAAGGGACCGACTTGCGTTTAAGAGGCCGTGAGACCTTGGTCCATTGTTTCTTCCGAGAAACATCTTCCGCAGACGAGGAATGAACGGGCTCTCTCGTCTTCTTGTGGGTGGGGCGATCTTGGCAAGATACGTCCGAAACCACGGAGGGAACGTCTGTCCGCTGATTAAAGCCTGTCGAACCCTTTGGTCGTACGACATTGCTTCTCCCCTGGGCTTGGGAACTTGCAAGAGGTCCCGGACTGGGAGGACGACAGGCACGAACAGACGCACCCTCAAGCGCAACACTAACACTTTTCACAGCACTACCACTCACTTCACTTCCCACTGCACTCTTACCCTTCAACTCCCTGACGTCTGCCATGAGTTGGTTGCGGTCACTCGCTAATGACTTGACTCTCTCACCCAGAGCCTGGATGGCACGCATCATATCTGCCATCGAAGGTTGTTGAGTGCTAGAAGGGGGATCAGGAGTAACCACTACAGGGGAAGGAATAGGTTGTGGGGCATGGGGAGAGGAAAAATCAACTGAGCGAGATGAACTCCTCCAGACTCTATCTCTCTCTAGCCTACGTGAATATTTAAGGAATTCGAGAAAATCGAATTCCGAAAGCCCAACGCATTCCTCACACCGATCTTCCCATTGACAGGATTTACCCCGACAATTGGAACAAATGGTGTGAGAATCGATAGAGGCCTTCGGAAGACGCCTAAAACAGTCCCTAGCACTACACTTCCTCTATTTAGGGACTTGAGAAGGGTCAGCCATCTTGAATTAGTCAAAGGGGAAATTCAAAATCTATCCAAGTCGTCAACAAATAATCCAAAATTCAATCAAAGAATGCAAGGAAGTATTGAAGATAACCTCTGCAAGGCGAAAGCTAAAAACTAGAAATGAGTACTTCACCAAATAATGTGAAAATCAATCCAGTAAGCAACAGCGTATTTAGTAGGTCTTGCCAGTGGCACGACAGAGAGAAAATTGGTTCTGTGTTGACATGGAGTACTTGAGTACCTGCTCGACAGATGGCGCTGTTGATGTACACCCCCACCTGTATAGCGATCGCTGGCGTATTTTGTCCTTAGGTTTTTCTGTCGGGCAGCAGAGCTGACAGCTTATATGATCACCGGCTAAGTTTAATATTGAAAAATAACATTTTTCAATATCAAACTTAGCCGGTGATTATATAAGCTGATTCACACCCAGGGGGGTGGGTAGAGACCAGCATTACATGTTTACATTATTATGAGCTAAGTATTTTGTATTTCATTTTAGCAGTTATTCAAAATAACAAACATAAAATAAATAAGTACCTGGTAAGGAAGTCGACTTGAACAATTACTCTGCCTTTTTAAGTACGTCTTCCTTACTGAGCCTCGCGATCCTCTTAGGATGCTGAGCGACTCCTAGGAGCTGAAGTATCAAGGGTTGCAACCCATACTAAAGGACCTCATCAAAACCTCTAATCTAGGCGCTTCTCAAGAAAAGAATTTGACCACCCGCCAAATCAACCAGGATGCGAAAGGCTTCTTAGCCTTCCGGACAACCCAAAAACAACAATAAAAAACATTTCAAGAGAAAGATTAAAAAGGTTATGGAATTAGGGGAATGTAGTGGTTGAGCCCTCACCCACTACTGCACTCGCTGCTACGAATGGTCCCAGGGTGTAGCAGTTCTCGTAAAGAGACTGGACATCTTTAAGATAAAAAGACGCGAACACTGACTTGCTTCTCCAATAGGTTGCGTCCATTATACTCTGCAGAGATCTATTTTGTTTAAAGGCCACTGAAGTTGCGACAGCTCTAACTTCATGTGTCCTTACCTTCAGCAAAGCATGGTCTTCCTCATTCAGATGGGAATGAGCTTCTCGTATCAACAGTCTGATATAATAGGAAACTGCATTCTTTGACATAGGTAAAGAAGGTTTCTTAATAGCACACCATAAAGCTTCTGACTGTCCTCGTAAAGGTTTAGTTCTTCTTAAATAGAACTTAAGAGCTCTAACAGGGCATAAGACTCTTTCTAGTTCATTTCCAACCAAATTAGAAAGGCTTGGAATATCGAACGATTTCGGCCAAGGACGAGAAGGTAGTTCGTTTTTGGCTAGAAAACCAAGCTGTAAAGAACATGTAGCCGTTTCAGATGAAAATCCGATGTTCCTGCTGAAGGCGTGTATCTCACTGACTCTTTTAGCTGTTGCTAAGCAGACGAGGAAAAGAGTCTTTAAAGTGAGATCTTTAAAGGAGGCTGATTGTAGTGGCTCGAACCTTTCTGACATAAGGAATCTTAGTACCACGTCTAAATTCCAACCTGGTGTGGCCAAACGACGCTCCTTCGAGGTCTCAAAAGACTTAAGGAGGTCCTGTAGATCTTTGTTGTTAGAAAGATCTAAGCCTCTGTGACGGAAGACTGATGCCAACATGCTTCTGTAACCTTTGATCGTGGGAGCTGAAAGAGATCTTTCCTTCCTCAGGTATAATAGGAAGTCAGCTATTTGGGTTACAGAGGTACTGGTTGAGGATACTGATACCGACTTGCACCAGCTTCGGAAGACTTCCCACTTCGACTGGTAGACTCTACGAGTGGATGTCCTCCTTGCTCTAGCAATCGCCCTGGCTGCCTCCTTCGAAAAGCATCTAGCTCTCGAGAGTCTTTCGATAGTCTGAAGGCAGTCAGACGAAGAGCGTGGAGGCTTGGGTGTACCTTCTTTACGTGTGGCTGACGTAGAAGGTCCACTCTTAGAAGAAGAGTTCTGGGAACGTCCACCAGCCATTGAAGTACCTCGGTGAACCATTCTCTCGCGGGCCAGAGGGGAGCAACTAACGTCAACCTTGTCCCTTCGTGAGAGGCGAACTTCTGCAGTACCTTGTTGACAATCTTGAACGGGGGGAATGCATAAAGGTCTAGATGGGACCAATCCAGTAGAAAAGCATCTATATGAACTGCTGCTGGGTCCGGGATTGGCGAGCAATAATTTGGGAGCCTCTTGGTCATCGAGGTTGCAAAGAGATCTATGGTAGGTTGGCCCCATGTGGCCCATAGTCTCTTGCACACATTCTTGTGTAGGGTCCATTCTGTTGGGATGATTTGACCCTTCCGACTGAGGCAGTCCGCCATGACATTCATGCTGCCTTGAATGAACCTCGTTACTAGAGACAGGTTTAGATCTCTTGACCAGGTGAGGAGGTCCCTTGCGATCTCGTACAACGTCATAGAATGGGTCCCTCCTTGCTTGGAGATGTACGCCAAGGCCGTGGTGTTGTCTGAGTTCACCTCCACCACCTTGCCTAGAAGGAGGGACTTGAAGCTTTTCAAGGCCAGATGAACTGCCAGTAGCTCCTTGCAGTTGATGTGTAACGCTCTTTGATTCGAGTTCCAAGATCCCGAGCATTCCCGACCGTCTAATGTCGCACCCCAGCCTGTGTCCGATGCGTCCGAGAAGAGAACGTGGTTGGGGGTCTGAACAGCTAGGGGCAGACCCTCTCTGAGGTAGATGTTGTCCTTCCACCAAGTCAGTGATGACTTCATCTTCTCGGAAATGGGGATCGAGACCGCTTCTAGCGTCTTGTCCTTTCTCCAGTGAACAGCTAGGTGAAATTGAAGGGGACGGAGGTGCAGTCTCCCTAACGCAATGAACTGGTCCAGTGATGAAAGCGTCCCTATCAGACTCATCCACTGTCTGACTGAACATCGGTCCTTCTTTAGCATGTTCTGGATGCATCCTTGGGCTTGACTTGTTCTGGGGGCCGACGGAAAAGCCCGAAAAGCTTGACTGTGAATCTCCATCCCTAAGTACACTATAGTTTGGGATGGGACCAGTTGGGACTTTTCCATATTGACCAGGAGACCCAATTCCTTGGTCAGATCTAGAGTCCACTTTAGATTCTCCAGACAGCGACGACTGGAAGAAGCTCTTAGAAGCCAGTCGTCCAAATAGAGGGAGGCTCTGATGTCCGCTAAATGCAGGAATTTGGCAATATTCCTCATCAGTTTCGTAAAGACAAGAGGCGCCGTGCTTAGGCCAAAGCACAGGGCTTGAAATTGGTAGACAACCTTCCCGTAAACGAACCTTAGAAAAGGTTGGGAATCTGGGTGGATGGGGACGTGAAAGTAAGCGTCCTTTAGGTCTAAAGAGACCATCCAGTCTTCCTTCCTGACCGCTGCTAGAACAGACTTTGTCGTCTCCATGGAGAACGTCTGCTTTGTGACAAAGACATTCAGAGTACTGACGTCTAGCACCGGTCTCCACCCTCCTGTCTTCTTTACCACTAAGAAGAGACGGTTGTAGAAGCCCGGGGATTGATGGTCCCGGACTTTGACTACCGCTCCCTTTTCTAGTAAGAGAGACACCTCTTGCTTCAAAGCTAGTCTCTTGTCCTCCTCTCTGTACCTGGGAGAGAGGTCGATGGGAGACGTTGCTAGAGGGGGCTTGCGCATAAACGGGATCTTGTACCCTTCTCTGAGCAACTTCACAGATTGTGCATCTGCGCCCCTGTTCTCCCAGGACTGCCAGAAGTTCTTGAGTCTGGCTCCCACTGCTGTCTGAAGAAGGTGGCAGTCAGACTCTGCCTTTAAAGGACTTGGTACCTTTCTTCTTAATCCCACGTCTCCCTTCGGCACGAGCACCTCCTCTGCTGGAGGCTCTGCCACGAAAGGGCGGAATAAATCTGGACGCTGGAGTGTCCATCCTGGGTCTAGACACGGTAGGCAAAGGGGTGGCTTTGCGGGCAGATGACGCAACCAGGTCATGCGTGTCTTTTTGAATTAAGGAGGCAGTAATCTCCTTGATCAACTCCTCTGGGAAAAGGCACTTTGAAAGAGGAGCAAACATAAGTTCCGATCTCTGACATTGTGTTACTCCAGCTGACAAGAAGGAGCAAAGGTTTTCCCGTTTCTTGAGGACCCCGGAAACGAACGAAGCCGCAAGCTCACTGGAACCGTCCCGTATGGCCTTGTCCATGCAGGACATAATGAGCATGGAAGTTTCCTCGTCAGAAGGGGAGGTCTTCCTGCTCAACGCTCCCAAACACCAATCCAAAAAGTTAAAAACCTCGAAGGCTCTGAACACTCCTTTCATCAGATGGTCTAAGTCTGAAGGAGTCCAACAAATCTTGGAGCGTCTCATGGCTAGCCTGCGGGGAGAGTCTACTAGACTTGAGAAGTCGCCCTGGGCAGAGGCAGGAACTCCCAAGCCGAGAACTTCTCCCGTGGCATACCAGACGCTCGATCTGGAAGCGAGTTTCGCAGGGGGAAACAAGAATGCTGTCTTCTCAAGGTGCTTTTTGGACTGCATCCAATCTCCCAACACTCTTAAAGCTCTCTTAGACGGGCGGGCGAGGACGAGCTTCGTAAAGGCAGGCGCGGATGACTGCGTGCCTAAAGCGAACTCAGATGGAGGAGAGCGTGGGGCTGCAGAAACAAACTGATCAGGATACATCTCCTTGAACAGTGCAAGAACTTTCCTAAAGTCCAAGGAGGGAGGCGTGGTCTTGGGTTCGTCGATGTCCGTATGCGGGTCGTCAAAGTGTGCAGCGTCGTCATCATCAGAGAGTACATCGTCTGAATACTGAGGAGAAAGCGGCAAAGGAGTAGGAATTGGCTGGTCAGCTGAGTCCGGCAGCACGGGTGCATGCGTGACTGCACTGGACGCAACGTCATGGAACTGTTGGCCAGTCTGTGAGCTGGCAACAACCATAGCAGCGCGGGGGCGCAAAGCGTCTACTCCTGACTGTCTAGTCGGCTGTGGGCGAGTAGCGGTAACCACACTGGGTTGCGGAGGTTGACGCACCGCGTCAAAACAAAACAACTTAGGTTGTTGTTGTAACTCGCGAACGTCAACGGAGGGTTCCGTGCGTCGCTGAACGTCAACATGCGGCTGGCAGGGTACACTGCGCATGGGTGGCGGGACTCTCACAGCTGGAGTGCGGGAGAAGGTAGCCTCAGCGTCCACTGGACGCACAACCGTGGTTGGTTGTAGGCTAACGGGTGGTGCAGCGTCAACCTTCTCCGCACGAAAGTCCTGCATTAATGACGTTAACTGCGTCTGCATGGTCTGCAGCAAAGACCACTTAGGGTCTACAGTAGCAGGTGCGGCAACAGACGGTGTTACTGCCTGTTGCGGTACCGCTTTGCCTCTCTTAGGAGGTGTGCAGTCATCGGAAGACTGCAGCGAGTCCGAACTGACCCAGTGGGTACAGCTGGGCCGTTGGACTTGCGCGGAAGGGACCGACTTGCGTTTAAGAGGCCGTGAGACCTTGGTCCATTGTTTCTTCCGAGAAACATCTTCCGCAGACGAGGAATAAATGGGCTCTCTCGTCTTCTTGTGGGTGGGGCGATCTTGGTAAGATACGTCCGAAACCACGGAGGGAACGTCTGTCCGCTGATTAAAGCCTGTCGAACCCTTTGGTCGTACGACATTGCTTCTCCCCTGGGCTTGGGAGCTTGCAAGAGGTCCCGGACTGGGAGGACGACAGGCACGAACAGACGCACCCTCAAGCGCAACACTAATACTTTCCACAACACTACCACTCACTTTGTCACTACCCACTGCACTCTTACCCTTCAACTCCTTGACGTCTGCCATGAGTTGGTTACGGTCACTCGCCAATGACTCGACTCTCTCACCCAGAGCCTGGATGGCACGCATCATATCTGCCATCGAAGGTTGTTGAGTGCTAGAAGGGGGATCAGGAGCAACCACTACAGGGGAAGGAATAGGTTGTGGGGCATGAGGAGAGGAAAAATCAACGGAGCGAGATGAACTTCTCCTGACTCTATCTCTCTCTAGCCTACGTGAATATTTCAGGAATTCGAGAAAATCGAATTCCGAAAGCCCATCGCATTCCTCACATCGATCTTCCAATTGACAGGTTTTATCCCGACAATTGGAACAAACGGTGTGCGGATCGATAGAGGCCTTCGGAAGACGCCTTGAACAGTCCCTAGCACTACACTTTCTGTATTTAGGGACTTGAGAAGGGTCAGCCATCTTGAATTAGTCAAAGGGGAATTCAAAATCTATCCAAGTCGTCAACAAATAATCCAAAAATCAATAAAAGAATGCAAGGATGTATTGAAGATAACCTCTGCAAAGCGAAAGCTAATAACTAGAAATGTGTACTTCACCAAAATCTGTGAAAACCAATCCAGTAAGCAACAGCGAATTTAGTAGGTCTTGCCGGTGGCACGACAGAGAGAAAATTGGTTCTTTGTTTACATGGAGTACTAAGTACCTGCTCGACAGATGGCGCTGTTGATGTACACCCCCTCCTGCATAGCGATCGCTGGCGTATTTTGACCGTAGAGTTTTTCTGTCGGGCAGCAGAGCTGCAGCTTATATAATCACCGGTTAAGTTTAATATTGAAAAATGATATTATCTACAGTTTTCTTATTTATCTCTGGGATTATCCCACTTTTTGTGACAAAAACTTACAGGTCAAAATAAAACGTGTAAAGTAGTACCCTGGGTTACAAATGTAATACATTCTGGGAGAACTTGCAACCTAAACTGCTTGTAAACAAAAACAAATTTTTCTTAAGAAATGAATGAAATTCTCTCGATGCATTTCACACATCCATTAAAAGGTTTTTGACAAAGGAAAATTTATTTTTGGAGAGGTGATGTATGGTTTCCAAGGACTTTACTGTGAAAGATTAGAGCAGGAATCCAATATGACAGTTCAGACACTACTTAACTAAACACAGCAACTCCAATGCTGAAAACTGTCTGCAATGGGGGACATCTCTACCAGTGCATCAACTTGCACCCAGACGTCATCTAAATTTAAGTGAGAATCCATTGTCCCACTCCAATACACGAGGCTAAAGAGGAGGAAGGGTCCTTATACAAAACCCCTTTTCTAGGAGTTAATGTGCTCTGTGGTTTCCAAGGACTAGTATGGAGCCTTAATTGAGAAAACTCGTGCACTATCGAGGACAACACTCTACCACCAAGAAATAAGGTAAAACTACACATTTGTATATATAAGAAGAAAAACTAACAATTCTGACCCTCCACTCATAAGGAATGACTCCAGAGAAAACTGGATACCTGTCATCACACTTCCACTGAAGGAAACGACTGAATTGGTCTTTCTCTCTGAATTTCCCTTGTAGGGATCCCCCACGAGACAAGTACCACCCATGAAAGTTGTACTGCATGGATTTTTTCAGGTAGTGTTTAATAAACATGACAATTTTTTTAAGTAATTTGTATTTTTCCTAGCTATACAAACCTGAGTTCTTTAGGAAGTGAATATGTTTCAGCATGAATGCTGAACGGCCATTGAATTGTTTAACAAGCAGTTGAAAGACAGGTGGAAGAGAGGGCAGGTCTTGCCTGTCAAAGTCTCTTCACTTAAGACCTTTTGACTCAGGACTGAGACGGGTGGTTAAGGAGGGATGTATAATATGAAGGACTCAGGTTTGTATAGCTAGGAAATATCCTAATTACTTTAAAGCTTTGTGATTTGTTCCTACGCAGATACAAGCCATCGTCCTTTAGGTAGGGAGAATCACTGCTTGGAGGGCTGTGCCCCTAGAAAAAACTGATAGGTTCTTTTCTTTCCTGGAAATGTCAATCAACTTTGTCCCATATGGGAGCGAAGATGACTCCAGCAACCTCCTATCTGACTACCATTGATAAGGTCTGGCCTGTTGAAAAAGATTGGTATGTGGTCAAAGGAGGGATCCCCTACTCCAGATGGGGATTGCAATCAGGAATAATATACTTGGCATATGATGACCAAAGGGTTGGTATATATTCTACCATCTTCTCCCTTGTCTAGGAAGGATTAAGGAGTACTTCTCTGGGTTCTAAAGAATGGAGCTCAGAAGTGTAATTTACCAGCATCAAGTCAGATTTAGAGAGTAATGCTTTGATCGCTTTGTCCCTAAGATAGGAGCAGCAAGGATGGAGATTGTTCTGCCTCCATTCCAGACTTACAACTATATGTTACCATAGACAAGATGCTTACTATCCCATATGGGATCTGGGCTAGGTACACCCCTACTTAAGCAACTACCACAAGACCAAGCTAAAAGGTGTCAAGGGGATTGTGGGTACTCCTGTACTATAAAGGCCGTGAAGATAGTCTACTGCATACAAACCCCAACCTTCATCTCCTGGCCAACTACAAGATTCCTCTTGAAGACAAGGAACCGAGAATAGCATGACTGTCAGAAGCACTCCCAACCACAGGCAACTCCTATGAGAAGGAGAGGTCTATCCCCTTCCATCAAAATACCATGCTTAAGTTTGAGTAGTCTTGATGGCCACTATTAAGAGGGAGCTTCTCCCAGCCAGGAAGAAGTAGAAATCCATGATCTAGTCTAGAGATGATCAGTATCGAGAAGAATCCCTTCCATGATAGCCATCATAGAGAATGGCCCACTTCCCATGGGGAGCGAGGGCCAAGAGTGTTCCCTCGGGGTCTCAACAAGGCTGAACGGGAAATCATTTGTCATAAGGCCATCTAGGCACCACCCAAATCAACCCAAGTGCCAGCGTAATCCTGCATGTAAGATTAACTGACGGACCAGGGTTAAATAGAAACAGGGCATAACCGTCCAAGTAATCTCATGGGTGTTGGATTGGAGGGGAGGTAAAATCCAGGGTGCTTTCTGTCTAACTGTATGGCAAACAGGTCAATCCCCGACGAACCCTCCAACCAGAACCCTCCCCATTACACCAGGATATAGGGACCACTGATTCTACTACAGCCTTCCCTTGGTGACTAAGTGTTTCTGCTAGCCCATTCCTCTTGCTCAGAATGTGATTGGCTGACAACTCCCTGGCATAGAATGACATCCAGAAATGCATCTACTTCGTCAGCTTTTAGAAGTAGACATGGCCAATATGGTGGTATTGTTACAATACACCCACTAGATGCTTCCTCAATGATCTTGAAAGGCTTGCAGCACTATAAAGACTGCTAGCTCCATGACATCAGAGTAGATGCCTCCTCTTCTACCCGCACCACTGACATGACTCTGTCGTTCAGGCACGTGCACCTCCCTTCTTTCATCACATCTGACCACACTTGTATGAAAGGAAACTAAGAGTCAAGTGGAACTCTCCTATGAGGATTCCTATTTAGCCACCTATCCCATGGGCATGAGGAGGATGACAATTCCTGGAGACTATCGAGTGACTCTTCAAACATTATCTGAAGAGATACATAGGGAAGAAATTCCTTTGAGGCACAAGCTTCTTCAGTGAGGAACGATGGCTGAGAAGATTCTGCCCGCACCGTGGATGTTCAGTATGACAGAACGGACGCACATCCTCCATAGGATTGCTGATGAGATTATCTAACCAATCAAATTTTGATATTACCAGCATGCCCAAGTGCTTCAACCTCAGCTTGGGAAAGAAATTAGAATTTCCTCAATATCACAATCCTGTTGCTACTGCCACCTGGAGACTAGGATAACCTACTAATTGGATACATCCACTATCATACCTATCTCTTGAGGTGGCCCAAAGTTACTAGTGCAACTAGGTGAACATCTGAATAAACAACTGAAGAGCAATATCCAGTTAAGAGCCCAGAGTTCTGAATTGGTACATCGAATCTGTAGCGGAAGAAGGGTAGTACTAATAATGGATTGATGCATGGGTATTAAAAGTATGTATCCTTCAGATCCACAGACAGCAAGAACTATTCCTCTGTTGGAATTCTACGACCAATCCCCTCCAACATTCCTCCTACCTCTGACAGCAAGGCCAGGGATCTCGAGAATTTTGGAAGAATGAATGAGTACTCTATCAGCAACAGAGAGAAGGGGGGTGGCTCAAAGGGCTGACGAGGATAGTAAGCACCAATCCAAAAGGATTCACACTACTCAAGCTTAGCCCCCTGCTTCTGCTGGTTTACCAGAGGAACGACTAGAAATCCCCTTACTCTCGGAAGAAGGAAAGAGTGAGGTGAATGATGCAAAGTGTAACCATCTTCTTCCCTTAATCCATACCCCCACTATCTGGTAGAAACAGGGAGGATAACCCAAAAAAGCTGCATGCCATAGTTCCTTCCGATAAGTTGTGGGTTGTCCTGCCATGGACTAGGAAAGGCCCAGAGGGCTTCTTTGCAAACCTTGCACCGAAGAGTTCATAAGTGACAGAGACACTTCTGAGAAAACTTGCCTGGAAAGTGGTGTGCCCAAGGCAGCCCCAGGGATGGTCCAGACCCTTGAGGGCCACCCAAAGATAAGAAGCCCCAGAGGCTGGATCTCCGGTATCCTACTTCCGACAGTCGCACCCTCGAAAGTGTACATAGGCATCAGTCAGAAGTACTAATCCGGGATTGTCTGTCTCTTTCGGCACCTTAGGTACAGATAAAATCTGAGTGTCCTCTTACCCAGCCTATTGTCCCCAGGGCAGGCTGACCACGTAAATGGAGACCAAAAGCAGCCCAGGTGAAAGTTACTAATAGTGAGGATAAGATCCCTGGAACTGACACAGCAGATATGAATGACACAGCAGATATGAATGGAGTAATCATACTAATACGCTGATAGAAGAGTGGAAGAATGGACTCCGGCCCCTTCCCTCAGGGGGGAGAAGATTCCTCTTGGTCATCTAGTGAGCGCCCATGTGCCAAGAACGCTTCATCAACTGGAGGGTAACAAATGTTTAGGGATGTAACTGGATAGCAAGAAAACCAGATTCATGAAGCCAAGGAGGGGGGATGTGACACAAGGTCATGGGACAGCCAAGTGCATTGATACCAGCGGGCAACAAACGGAACCATACCCCAGTACCACTCTGCTACTAAGGTAGAGCCATGCTCCAAAGGAGCTGTGATACAGGATTACGACCTTGCCCCGTGTATCAGCTGCATGGAGCTAAAACTAGACCACAGTAGCTGGGGACTCAAGTCACAGCTCCACGGCCGGAGGCTCGAGGGTTACAGCTCTGACCCTGTACATCGGCCAAATACGGGGGATGGTGTAGAACCATGACATGGGGCCACAGCTCCATATATCGGGAGCCCGTAAAACAAGACCTACACGGACAGTCCAGGGGGCCATGACTCGGATCCTGGATTGTCCGTGGGCCATGTGAACCGGCTATCTCCCACCTGGCTACAGCAGCAACTAGAGACGAGATCCCTGGCCCTGGGGAGACAAGGCACAGAGACATGACATTGAGTTCTGGCATGGGTCCGTGAATCAGCCCAGAGCAGTCAAAGCTTGCGTCAATGCAAGACAAAGTGGGGAATCCGAGCCCTAGCTCAGGGCCATGAGACTGGGTCATGGTGACCAGTCACATGCCTCAGCCACAGGGGGCCGAAACACTGAGATGTCACCCATGTCCTGCTTGGCTACAGGGGTAGTCTGGGACTCAAGCCCCAGCTGCCATGGAGCCAAGGCTTGAAGCCATGACACAGGGCGACAGCTCCTTCCCTGTGCAACAGCCGAGGGGGGGGCGGGGAGGGGTCAGACCTGGGGTTGTAGCACCTGTACCGCTTCACTACTGAGGTAGCTCAGGAACATGACACAGCAAAACGGCTCTGGACCTGGAAGCTGAAATGTGGGGCTGCAACACTTGTCCCTCTTGGATACAGAGGTAGCCCATGACCAGAGCCATGGCCTAAGGCTCGTACCCGTCGACCAGGTTCATGGCTCCTATCCATGTATCGGCCCCAAGGGGCCTAAACATGGGCCGTAAAACCAGTTCCACTAGGGAAAGAAGGGGTAAGGGTGATAAGGTCAGGAGGATGCAAAAAGAACACCTCTGCACCAAGAAACACATCCTTTGGCCTTTGGGAGGGGTTTCCCCTGCAAACATCACCAGAACACTGACAAGCCTCTCATCACTGGTGTCACCAAGGAGACACTGGCACTAGGGGCCTACTTGAAAGACCTAAAATGGCTAAAACCTCTTTATATCACACTCGTCATGAGTGGTAACAGAAACAGAGAAGAACATCCAACCTCCTATAGGGTGCGGCTAGCACAGGAGGGATCAGAACCTGAAAACCTACCGAATAGGTCGGAGGGCTCCTTGCTGCTCCTGCACACTTTCAAGGGAATGAGCCAGGGGAGTAAGCACAGAAGCAGCAAAAGTGGATGCTCCCGATGAGCAGAAGGAAGAAGCAAAGCTCTCTTCCTCACATCTGAAGCATATGCCTATCACTGCAAAGAGGCCTCAACAATGACTGAGAACAATTATGTCCCTGGAAAGAGAACAGAGAGTGTGGATTTACAGCCAATATAAAGGCCATTCCCCTATAATCAAGTGTTTTGCTTCACAATATAACAATGATCAACACCCAGTATTCACTTTCTGAAATAAAAATAAAACAAAAAGTTTGCTTGAGGGTGCATGCATCAGTATGTCCATACTTGAGACAGCTGAAAACATAAAAGAACAGATTTTGACAAATAAGGGGGCGGGGCTCAACGTCCTCTTTCCCACCTGTTGCTTAACTGCTCGTTAAACCATTCAATGGCCGTCCAGCTTTCACGCTGAAACATATTCCTTACCTAAAGGATGATTGTTTGTATCTGCCTCCAAACAACCCCTATGCCCAGATCAATCCTGTAAGCTCTGAATGCCCTGGAATTGCATATTAACAAAGAATGCTAGTGGATAAGCAATTTTCTCACATCGTGGTTTTGAGGTTGGAGACAGAATCAGCTTTTTTAATTAGAGAGGTCATTAGAATACAGATAGCCCTTCAACGTGTTGTTCTAGGTATTTTGAAACAAACAATCTTCTGAGGGAAAGGATCTGTAAGCATAGTTGCAGGGTAGACACTGGACAGAGGTTACTATCTCCTGAAAATCAGGAATTATGGTGATGAACTCCTGATCTCTCTGAAAGGCTGCAAGTTCACTGACTCTTCCTTCTAAGGCTAAAGCTATTAAAAATATCAGAAATTTTAAGTAATTTCTATTTTTCCTAACGATACTTACCTCGAACTACTTTCATAGGAGGACTGGTATAAAACCACTCCGCTCCGACCAAAATGATTCAATTTCCACCCCCACAATGCCTGGCCGGGACCCGGCCGCCACCTTGACCTCAAGTCCTCAAGTTCTCGCTCCAACCTTCGCCCACTCTCTGAGTGTCAGTTCACCTGGGGATGGACGAGAGGGCCATAACCCGAAAGTAGTTCAAGGTAAGTATCGTAAGGAAAAATAAAAATTACTTAAAATTTCTGATTTGTTCCGACAAGAGATACTTACCTCGAACTACTTTCTTAGGAGACTCAGACTTAGGAGGAGGGCGTGAATTGGGACCAGGGCCACCCTGAACTCAGGGGCAAGAAGCCCCATGGTAGACGGATCGGCATACCAGGGGGGAATGAGAATCATATAACACACATTAATAATACACCTAGCAATCAATTGATAACTTACCTATTCAAACTCACATTCGTTCCTCCCGCTCTAAGGGCAAAAGGAATGCCGAGGGGGGGGGGGGATTGGGAATAGGTAGTGGGGGTTCGGGAATGATAGGGGGGATGTGTGTGTATCACTAACCCTATCGCAACAGAACCTCGCAGGACCTTCACACCTGCTGAAGACCTGCCACTATAGGACCTAACGAGAAGGTATCTAACGTCCTCCTCGTAACGTCCTTTAAGTAATGGGCTGTGAAAGTAGACTGCCCCTTTCAGACTCCAGCCTTTAAGATCTGAGAAACTGCCATGTTCTTGGAGAAGGCCAAGGAGGTACCCAAGTCCCTGATGTTGTGAGGCTTAGCGTGCTTGGGGGGGGAGGCACTCCAGAAATCTAATAAGCCCTCCTAATGACCTTTCGCAACCAAAAGGAGACCGTATTCCTCGACACTGCCTTCTTGACCAGGCCGGTAGAGATGAAGCGGGAGGTGAGACCCAGGTGGTACCTGGCTGTTCTACTAAAGTACTTTCTGACTGCTCTTAGCGGGCATAGGAGTATGTCTTCTGGGTCCCCTGAGGAGGCTATCGTTAGAACAGAGAACTCCTCGAACCTTGAATCCACCACAGAGGGGTTCTGCGTCCTAGCCACGAAGAACGGAGAGAATCTAAACGAGAGGTCTTTCCACCCTTTGGAGTGGGACACCTCGCTGAAGAGTCCGTGCAGTTCGTTCACCCTCTTGGAGGATGCCAAGGCCAACAGGAAGACTGTCTTCAATGTGAGCTCCCTGTCCAAGGTATCCTTCAGGGGCTCGAACATCGGTCCCTTCAGGGAGTCCAGGACCCTGGCGACACCCCAAGCGGGGACCCTGGAGGCTTGCGGGGGGCACGACTGCTCGAAGTTGCGGATCAGCATGGATAACTGATTCGAGGTACCTAAGTCCAGGCCTTTCAGCTTGAAGACTTGCCCCAGGGCAGCCCTAACTCCTTTGAATGCTGGTACCGAGACCTTCTTGTCCATCCTCAGGAAGATTAAGTAGTCTGCTATCAGGGGGATGGAAGCCTCGAGTGGCTTCACTCCCTTATTCCTACACCATTTGCAAAAGGTGGCCCACTTGGCCTGATACACCGCGGCAGAGGATTTTCGCAAATAACCTGCAATGTAGGAGGCCGCTGAAACCGAGAAACCATCTCTCTTCAGCAGGCACTCGATAGTCGCCATCCGTGAAGGGAGAGCACCTGCGGGCTTTCGTGGAACCTTAGGAAGTGCAACTGACACAGGAGGTCTTTTCTTAGAAGAAGAGGCCACGGGGGATATGGCGCTAGAGCCTGAAGGTCTGCGAACCACTAACTTTCGGGCCACCACCGAGCCACGAGGGTCATCCTCGCGCCCCTGGACCGGAGGAGCCTGTTCAACACCTACCTGAGGACCCCGAAGGGTGGGAAGGCGTAGATGCCTATGTTGTCCCAGGAGTGCTGAAACGAGTCTTCCATCTCAGCCCCTGGGTCTGGTACCGGGGAGCAGTAGACCGGGAGTTTTGTGTTCACTTTCATCGCGAACAGGTCTATCACAGGGGAACCCCACTTCTCCAAGACTTCCCTGGCCACCTGAGGGTTCAGGGATCATTTGGCGCTTAGGACCTGGCCCTTCCTGCTGAGACCGTCCACTATGACGTTTCGTTTTCCCGGAATGAACCGAGCCATGAGGTCTATGTGTCTCCTCTTGGCCCATTCCAGGATATTTTCTGTTATGAGGCAGAGCTCACTGGAGCGAAGGCCTCCCTGTTTCTTGACATACGCCACCACTGTGGCGTTGTCGCACATCAGGGCTACCGTCCTGCCCTCTAGCTCCCCTTCGAAGATTGACAGGGCCCTCTGAATGACCAAGATCTCCAAGACGTTGATGTGGAGAGCTCTCTCTGCCTGCGACCACTGACCTTGTGCTGTGTGAGAGGCCAGGTGGGCGCCCCAACCCTCCTTGGAGGCATCCGTAAAGAGCAATGTTTCCGGGGGGAATCCGTCAGCGGGTGCCCAGCCTGGAGTTCTCCAGCAGGGACCACCACTGTTGGACCACCCTCCCATTGGGGGACAGAGGGACCACATGAGTGGGGGAACCGGTATAGCACCAATGATCCTTTAGGTTCCACTGAAGGGGCCTCAGTTTCATCCTGCCCTGAGGAACCAGTTTCTTTAGGGAGGCCAGGTGACCCAGTAGCCTCTGCCAGTCCTTGGCCCTCATAGGGAGGCCCTGGAGGAATGGCCTGGAAATCTCCCCGAGATTCCAGATGCGCTCCTCTGAGGGGAAGGTCCTCTCCAAGGTCGTGTCCAGCTCCATCCCCAAGTATACCGTCCATCTTACTGGTGTCAGCTGGGATTTCTCCATATTTACCACGATACCCAGCTCCCCGCAGAAGGCTAACAAAACTTCCCGTTGCTACTTCAAGAGTACCTCTGACACTGAAAGCAGCAACCAATCGTCTAGATAACACAGGAGTCGGAAGTTGCGTTTGTCTCCGACACCAGGGAGAACACTTGTGAAAACCTGAGGGACCGTGGATAGGGTGATGAATTGGTAAGTTACCTGACCCCACTCCAGCCTTGATAGACTTGTTCAGGGCTGAGAGGTCTATCACGGCCCTCCAACCCCCCGAGGACTTCTGGACTGGGAAGAGTCTGACGTAGAAGCCCGGGGAGTTGTCCGACACCGGTTGGAGGGAGCCCTTGAGCAATATGGCGGAGGTCTCCGCCTGTAGGGCTTCCTTGTGGGAGTAGTCCCGGGATGCAAGGTGTCCGCCCCAGGGTCTCGTCCAGGAAAGTGACCCGGTAGTCTTCCTTCAGAACATGGGTCGGTTCCAGAATTCTCCCAACTTTTTCAATGTTTTGGAGGCAACCCTCCACTGGTGGTGAGGATAGTGGAAGGGGGGGGGTGGCCTTTCACCCTACTTCCTCCTAGGGACCCGCGTTCCTCTGGAAGAGGACCTGGGCTTGAAAGGACCCGAGAATCCTTCAGGGGCCTTGAAGGAAGGCTGGTGGGAGGAGTCCCAGGACCTGCCTTCCTTCAATCCTCTCCATCGTCTGTTCCACCAGGTTCTCTGGAAACAGACCTTCCCCTTCCACTGGAGAGTTCTTAAGCAACCTGGGGTCTCTGTCCTGGATCCTTGAGCCAACTTAATGGCTTTGGTCCCAGACCGGAGAAGTTCTCAGAAGAGGTTCAGGCCTGCTTCGTTGGAGAGATCGTGGCTGGTGTGGAAAGTGGCCACTGCCGCAGACCACAAGTCCAACCAGGACATGGCGTGGGACAAGGACCAAGCAGAGGCCTCCATTGACAGGGTCTCCTGTAACGAGAAGGCCTGGCCTCCTTAGGCACTGTGCTCAGGGCCCTGTCCACCGCCGTGGGGAAGTCCAGACCCCTGAGCTCTTCCGCCTCACTCAGGTTGTTCAGGTCCCAGATCCAGGCTAGGACCCTCCCGAACATTGATGTTTCCTCCGGTGTTGTGTCCGGCAACACCAGATCCCCGTCGAAGCTGGCGGGGGTAGCCGAGGGCTCCCCTCAAGCGGGGAGACCCGTATGGAGGAGAGCCTCTGGGGGGGCGGGAGCCGTCATAGGCTTGCCCGCCTCACTCGAACGGGGCCCCACCACGCCTGGGGGGCTCACACCCCTAGGCTCCTACTGCATTGTTACAGGGGGACCCTTACCCACTTTCAGCCGCACGGAGCCTGCCGCTGGGCGGGAGGCCAATGGACCAGCTGGAGAGCCCCCGGGAGTAGACCACGCGCTCCTCTCTCCTCTCGGGGACCCCCATCTCACGGGCAGCCCCTGTTGCGGTGGACGGTAGGGCTCACTCGTCAAACCTGCGGGGGTAGCCGAGTACTCCACCCAAGCAGGGAGAGCCGTATCAAGGAGCGCCTCTGGGGGGGCGGGAGCCGTCATGGGTCTGCCCACCTCACTTGAACGGGGCCTCACCATGCCTGGGGAGCTACCACCTCTAGGCTCCCTCTGCGGGGTAACTGGGGGACCCCCCCCCCATTCTTGGCTGCACGGGGCCATGCCGTGCGGGGCCTTCTGCACGGGGCCTGCCGCTGGGCGGGGGTTGGTGGACAGGCCGGAGAGCCCCGGGAGTAGACCACGGGCCCCGCTCTCCTCTCGGGGATCCCCGTCTCATGGGCAGCCCCTCCTGCAGTGGGAACGGGGGAACCCCTACCGGCCTTCCTTGGAGAATGGGAACTGCCATGTCTGCGATGCCACCTGTTCCTCCTACTGCTGCTCCTGCGGCGCCTATGCCGCCTCCGGGACGACCTAGAATATTTTCTAGAGTACCTCGAGGAAGACCGCGAACTGTTCCTCTTGCGCCCACTGCGCCTTCTCCTCACACGGGAGGAGGAACTCTCCAAGGAGGTCCCGTCCGAAGATCAGTCTCCGTCGGAAGGAGAAGAACACTTGGCTCTCTTCTTTTTGTGAGGTTTGTCGTCCCGCGGGTTCACTGACCTGGTCTTCCCCACCACGGGGTTGCCGACCCGACCGAGGGAGACAGTTCAGGGTGGGTGCATCGCACTCCGAGGTCTCCTTCGTCCCAAGCCTGCTCGTTGTCTCTCAGCAAATTACCCGGGGTCTTTCAGCGGAACAACATCAGAAGAGCCCGTCACACAACGCCCACGATGTGGATCGCACGTTCCCGATGACAGACCTGGAACGACACACAGAGAAGGCAGTTCGGTTACCGGGGTTATGGCCGGAACAGCTACCAAGGGGGGCACCTCCGCACCACGAGTTTGAGCTACAAACTCCTCCATGGAGGGGGCACTCGCAAGGCGCAAACGCGCCCACAAAGACAATAACAAGGGATCCGCCACAGGGGCATCACCCGACGAAAAAACGGGCTCAACAATCGGTTGAGGGCCAGCAACAGACTCACCTACATCCCCCCCATGGATGGGAACTGGGGATGACCTTGGGGACTTCACCTGTACCGGAGTCGTCCTGGCAGAGGACGACTCTACCGACATTTCCCTCGACTTAGTACGTTTCTCCTTTTTGGCCTTCTTCTTCATCCCGACTAACTTGCATTGCCAGTCGGGCCAAACAACGCATTCAGGGCAAGTAGCATCCTTCGCGCACCTTTGTCCCCGGGTCAACCTCTTCCTTGGACAAGAAAGCGCCACACGCTTTCACCACAGAAGGCCCAGGGCAACGATGATGAGCCTCCATCACAGGGCAATGACACACACACAGGGAAAGAAAGGACACCGAAAACGCAAGGGAACACAGGAAACACGAGGAGACCACGTGTGAACCACGAGGTCAGGGTCAAAGCGGGAGCGAGGTCGAGACGTGAGCACGTAGCGACCAACCAGCGAGAACTGAGGACCTGAGGTCAAGATGGCGGCCGGGTCCCCGCCGGGCATTGTGGGGGTGGGAATTAAATCATTTTGGTCGGAGCGGAGTGGTTTTATACCAGTCCTCCTACGAAAGTAGTTCGAGGTAAGTATATCTTGTCGGAACAAATAGCTTTTTGCAATAGTTCTTTAAGGGAGATGGAGCAATAATTCAACTTTGCCAAACCCTCAAGCACCCTATCCAGAGTCTAAGATACAGCACGAGAGGAAGGAATCTCCACTGGCTTAAAATATGACCGTTCAGGATCTAGAACAAGGAAGCAAGAAAGGGATTTCATGAATGTCTAATGAATGTGAAGGAGCATGGTTGGGTGTGGTGTTCATTAATTTTCATAAAACATTCTTAGACAATATGAGCGAGACGAAGGCTGACTGGGAGGGGGCTAGGGGGAGGCCAAGGACTGGGGATAGGGGAGGCCCAGGGCTTGGGGAGGTCGAGGGCTAGGGCAGGCGCAGAGCTGGGGCTAGGGGAGGCCCAGGACTGGGGATAGGGGAAGCCCAGGACTGGGGATGCAGCTGTGGGGAGCTAGGGGAGGCCAAGAGCTGGGGCTAGGGGAGGTCCAGGGATAGGGCTAGGGGAGGCCCATAGCTGGAGCTAGGGGAGGCCCAGGACTGGGGATAGGGGAAACCCAGAGCTGGGGATGGAGCTATGGGAGGACCTGGAATGGGGACTATGGAAGGACCTGGGATGGGGACTATGGGAGGACCTGGGATGGGGACTATGGGAGGATTCAGGTTAGGGATGGAAGAGGTTTGAAGAGGGCTGTACTGTCAAGGGTAGAGTTCCTAAACCTGGTTACCTAAGCTTTAGGTACTTGTCTGTGAAACCATTCAATCACAGCATTTTGTCTCTTTAGAATTGCATTTGCCCAAAGGTTAACAACCTGGTGGGAAAGGAATTCTAAGGTCCGAGTGCCAGACACGAGGAAGGTTTCCATGGACCTCCTTGTACATTCCTCGGACCAATCCTCGGTACGTACAAGGTGGTCCACTGACCCTAACATAGATCAAGTCACAAAGCAGCCTGCATGGCATACTTTGCCACTTTCTACTTTAAGGATCTCAGATGCTGAAAATGAGGCAGAGAGCCTTGAAAGCCTCTCTATCGGGATCCCACTTGAGAGAGCTTCTACCAAGGGATCTAGTGGTAGGGCCATCTGTGACCTCATAGTACTTCCTCTGCTGGATGAAGGGAGGCGGGAGGAGTTTAAAGGATGAGCCTCCTCGAAGTGAGCTTGACGAACTGGCGATCTGGAAGAACACTTTCCTGGCTGCCGTCAAACCCTTGGACCAGGGAAGGGCTGCACTGATCTTAGGGGGTCTTTGGGTCCCTTACATATGGTCCAAGATCTTGTCCTTGCCTCCTTCCTGAGGGCTGTTTGCCGGTCAGACAACCTATTGATAGGTCTCATGCAGGCTAGGACTTGCCAGAAGGAATATTCCGACTCCGTACGCTGTAGTTCGGAACATAATTTTGGACTCGCTGCCCCACGTCCTTATCCACCTCTAAGCTCTCAACAATGGGAGCCTGGGATAGGTCGAGGTCATCAATACGAGGAACATCTCTTGAAGCTCCTGCCACTGGGAAAGATCTTCTAGCTCTTTCTTGCACGAGAGCTGCCCATGCTCTTGAAATCTTGAGGATCGTCTTGACGTCCTTAGACTCTCTGCGGGACAGCAAAAAATCCTCCAGCAAGAAGTTTGAAAGATGCCTGCCGTTCCATAGAGGTCTGAACCTCTTTTGTAGGAGGTTCCTCGTCCTCCGGAGGTGGTCTAGAGACGGGATGTAACTCGGGCAGTACTACCTCAATAGTACTGAAAATGAGGCAGAGAGCCTTGAAAGCCTCTCTATCGGGATCCCACTTGAGAGAGCTTCTACCAAGGGATCTAGTGGTAGGGCCATCTGTGACCTCATAGTACTTCCTCTGCTGGATGAAGGGAGGCGGGAGGAGTTTAAAGGATGAGCCTCCTCGAAGTGAGCTTGACGAACTGGCGATCTGGAAGAACACTTTCCTGGCTGCCGTCAAACCCTTGGACCAGGGAAGGGCTGCACTGATCTTAGGGGGTCTTTGGGTCCCTTACATATGGTCCAAGATCTTGTCCTTGCCTCCTTCCTGAGGGCTGTTTGCCGGTCAGACAACCTATTGATAGGTCTCATGCAGGCTAGGACTTGCCAGAAGGAATATTCCGACTCCGTACGCTGTAGTTCGGAACATAATTTTGGACTCGCTGCCCCACGTCCTTATCCACCTCTAAGCTCTCAACAATGGGAGCCTGGGATAGGTCGAGGTCATCAATACGAGGAACATCTCTTGAAGCTCCTGCCACTGGGAAAGATCTTCTAGCTCTTTCTTGCACGAGAGCTGCCCATGCTCTTGAAATCTTGAGGATCGTCTTGACGTCCTTAGACTCTCTGCGGGACAGCAAAAAATCCTCCAGCAAGAAGTTTGAAAGATGCCTGCCGTTCCATAGAGGTCTGAACCTCTTTTGTAGGAGGTTCCTCGTCCTCCGGAGGTGGTCTAGAGACGGGATGTAACTCGGGCAGTACTACCTCAATAGGCAAAGACCTAAGTAGGGCACGAGCAAGATCTCGCAAAGAGAGCCTATGGCCCTGCTCGAACAAGGGTGATGTAAATCTGTGCGAGGCGGACTCTGCTTCGGCATCCTCCTCTTCTGCTTCGTTGCCATGATCAATGTTAGCTCCAGGCGGGAGTGATCCTGCTGAATCCCCTGAAACCCCTTTACGGCTCCTCGAGGTCTCTCAATGGGAGAGAAGATCATAGAGGGCTCTGGAGCCCTGCTGGAAGCTGGTCTCCTCCTGGGGTCAGTCGGGAAAGCAGAAGAAGAGGAGAAAGAAACCGACTTCTCCAACAAGACCTCAAATGTAGAGGCCACTGCTGACCTCTACCTGAGTGGTTGCTGTACCGGCTGGTTCGTGTCTACCATCACTTGCTTGATGGCTTTGATGAGGTTCTCAAACCATGATGGCTGTTCTACAGTCAACAGGTCCGAGGTGCCCTTGGAGAGGCCTGAAGATGGAAAACGCTGCCTCGGAACCTGAAACTGAGGTGGAAAAGGAAGGGAAACAGGCTTCTGAAGCTCCTCCAGAGTGACTCTCCTTGGGCAGTCCAGGGAGACAGCCACACCAGCATACTGTACTTGTTAGGTGGCTCCCTGAAGACTTCTGGAAAGACATCAATGAGCGATGAGATGGCGAGCGTTGTGCTGGAGTGCTGAATTGTAATGCGACCCACTGGAGAGCAATGCGTTGGCGATCGGTGAATAGGAGAGAGGCGACGAGCTGGCAATTGGTGAGTATGTGAAGGACATGCTGGTGAGCAGCGGGCAAAAGAGCATCACACTGGAATCGGCAAGTATCGTCTAGGCGAACAGCGAGATGAAGAGGGGTGAGCCAGAGATCGCTGAACAGGAGAGCGTCGTCTGGTGGGAGATCGTCTAGGAGAACGAGATGATGAACAGCGGGTTGGAGGATCATATGCTAGCAAGTCAAGAGCTGAAAGAGAACAATGATCACGAGGAGACGAGTGATTGTGTGAAGAACAGCGAGATGGCGAGCATCCAGTTGGAAGAAGGCAATTATCAGCAGCAGGCAAAAGATGGTCAGCAGAGCATCGAACATGCACCAGCGAGTGACGATCACAAGGTGTTAGGTGAGGAGCACGAGCCGGAGAGTGAAGATCCCAAGAAGACTAACGATCACGAGCAGCAGAACGACGATAAGATTGTCAATCTCGCGAATTGGAGCACTGCCTCATGAAGAGGGAACATAGAGGACTATGGTACCTGGAGGACGAAGATATCTGAGGATGGCAAGAGGTCTCGTCGTCAGCAGGAGGTCGTCGATGAGTAGGGGAGCGGCCTGCTGGTCATGAAGGCGTACAGAACTGATTAGAGCAGAAGGCAAGAGGTGGGCCTCGCATACACCCATTGCATCTACGGGAGAAAGGACTTCAACTTCAGAGGAACCAGGAGGACCCCTCTGGGGCCCCGCTAAAGAAGTTCCAAGAGCACCTCATTGGAAGGAGGCCCAGCCACACCAAGCGACAACCAAACATGCAGCATATCTAAAAGGGAGAAGGACTCGGCTGAGGGTTCGGGCAAAGTTGCTTCTCTGGGGGAAGCAACAATGTCCCTGGAACCAGAAGGTTGACTCAGAGTTAGCTGATCTACGCTCCTACATGACTGCCCCTTGGAAGAGGCAGAACGAGCAGGAGCTTCAGGAGGCTTCTTTGCTCTTGAGGAAAACCCCGTGGGCAAACAATTTCTCTTAAACTTCTTTCGCTGGTGCCCAAATCCCTCCCATAGGGAGGCACACCACTACCTACACTCCTCACAGGTGGACCCGTGCTCACAGCGAAGTCCTTTACAGGTCGGACACAAAAAGAGTGGGGGCGTTGATCTCGACTAGTACGCATGAGGAACGTCAAAAGGAACACACACACCTGAAAGAGAAAAAGTAATGAAAAGGAATTGTTTGAAATGCCCAAGTCTTTGGGAGAGCAGAGAGCGAACATGTCCGCAGTCAGAAACCCCAAGGCTACCCCTCACCACCCCCCCTAACTAGCGGTTAGGTGGTTGTCTCCTCACATAAAAGTCTTAATGGCTAGGCTTCCAGCTTCTTGAAAGATAATACCTATTAAATAGTGTAAGGTTTGTAGAGTGTCGGAATAAAGTATGATTAGCAGTACAATGAAGGCTTGGCTGGAGAGAGAGAGAGAGAGAGAGAGAGAGAGAGAGAGAGAGAGAGAGAGAGAGAGAGAGAGAGAGAGAGAGAGAGAGAGAGAGTTACATGGTTATAAGGATTTTGGATGTCTTAAAGACTTTTTAGTCCATCCATGGAGACTATTTGCTCTTTGGTAGAGCGATTTAGTTTAAGCAATAAGAAAGCTCGTATGATCTTGTCTAACTTAATTCCTGAAATTGTTTACCGTGTTACTGTTTGCTACATCCGCTGGAAGTCTATTCCAAGTTTATGCTATTTTGTATGTAAAGAAATTGCCACATTGAGTGGTGGCGTATCTTTTCAATTCCAGTTTGTGTCCATTACCTCTGGACTGATTTGTGCTAAGCGTGAATAGACTGTTGCATTCTACATTTGTTATTCCTTTAAGAATTTTGAATTCCTCTATTATCTGTCCCCTTAGTCAACAAATTTGAAGATCAAATAGGTGCAAACATTCCATCTCTGGTCTATATCCAAATTGCCTTAAATGATGGTAGCAGTAGGTTGGCCAGAGCACGAACCACCCATTGAGATACAACGGCTAGAGTTATGGGGTCCTTTGACTGGCCAGACAGTACAACATTGGATCCTTCTCTCTGGTTATAGTTCATTTTCCCTTTGCCTACACAGACACCGAATAGTCTGGCCTATTCTTTAAATATTCTTCTCTGTCCTCAAATACCTGAAAACACTGAGGTTACCAAACAATTGTTCTTCTCTCAAGTGATTAACTACTGTATTATAATTGTTCAGTGGCCACTTTCCTCTTGGTAAGGGTAGAAGAGACTCCTTAGCTATCGTAAGCAGCTCTTCTAGGAGGACACTGAAATATGACAAATTCGGAGATAATTTGTATTTTTCCTAACCATACAAACCTTAGCTATTTACATTGGGTTTACTTTCGGCGTAGCTGAAATTGACGAACCAATAGAATTTTAACGAGGGTTAACTACCCCCGCGCTAGTTAGCAAGGGGGTAGGGGAAGGGGTAGCTTGCTACCCCTCCCCCCCACACACCGGTGAGGTGTCTCACTTCACTTAGAGGTAGGACTTGTCTTGGGGGACAGGGCTGGCGGGCAAATATGTGTAAATAGCTAAGGTTTGTATGGTTAGGAAAAATGTTATTTTTATAATAAAATAAATTTTTGAATATACTTACCCGGTGATTATAATAGCTGCAACTCTGTTGCTCGACAGAAAACTCTACGGAAAAAATTCGCCAGCGATCGCTATACAGGTTGCGGGTGTGCCCAACAGCGCCATCTGTCGTCCAAGTACCCAGTACTCAATGTAAACAAAGAACTCAATTTTCTCCTCGGTCCACTGCATCTCTATTGGGGAGGAAGGGAGGGTCCTTTAATTTATAATCACCGGGTAAGTATATTCAAAAATTTATTTTATTATAAAAATAACATTTTTCAATATTTAACTTAGCCGGTGATTATAATAGCTGATTCACACCCAGGGGGGTGGGTAGAGACCAGCATTATATGTTTACATTATTATGAGCTAAGAATTTTTATTTCATTTTAGAAGTTATCAAAATAACAAAAACAAAATAAATAGGTACCTGGTAAGGAAGTCGACTTGAACAATTACTCTGCCTTTTTAAGTACGTCTTCCTTACGGAGCCTCGCGATCCTCTCAGGATGCTGAGCGACCCCTAGGATCTGAAGTATCAAGGGTTGCAACCCATACAACAGGACCTCATCAAAACCCCTAATCTAGGCGCTTCTCAAGAAATGACTTTGACCACCCGCCAAATCAACCAGGATGCGAAAGGCTTCTTAGCCTTCCGGACAACCCAAAAAAACAACAATAAAAACATTTCAAGAGAAAGATTAAAAAGGTTATGGAATTAGGGAATTGTAGTGGTTGAGCCCTCACCCACTACTGCACTCGCTGCTACGAATGGTCCCAGAGTGTAGCAGTCCTCGTAAAGAGACTGGACATCCTTAAGATAAAAAGACGCGAACACTGACTTGCTTCTCCAATAGGTTGCGTCCATTATACTTCGCAGAGATCTATTTTGTTTAAAGGCCACGGAAGTTGCGACAGCTCTAACTTCATGTGTCCTTACCCTCAGCAAAGTTTGGTCTTCCTCATTCAGATGGGAATGAGCTTCTCGTATTAACAGTCTGATAAAATAGGATAAGGCATTCTTTGACATAGGCAAAGATGGTTTCTTAACTGAACACCATAAAGCTTCAGACGGGCCTCTTAAAGGTTTAGTTCGTTTTAAATAGAACTTAAGAGCTCTGACAGGGCATAAGACTCTTTCTAGTTCATTTCCAACCATATTCGATAAGCTTGGAATATCGAACGATTTTGGCCAAGGTCGAGAAGGTAGCTCGTTTTTGGCTAGAAAACCAAGTTGTAAAGAACATGTAGCCGTTTCAGATGAGAAACCGATGTTCTTGCTGAAGGCATGAATCTCACTGACTCTTTTAGCTGTAGCTAGACAAACCAGGAAAAGAATCTTTATGGTGAGATTTTTCAGGGAGGCTGATTGTAGCGGCTCGAACCTGTCTGACATGAGGAATCTTAGTACCACGTCTAAATTCCAACCAGGTGTAACCAAACGACGCTCCTTCGTGGTCTCAAAAGACTTAAGGAGGTCCTGTAGATCTTTATTGTTGGAAAGATCTAAGCCTCTGTGACGGAAGACTGATGCCAACATGCTTCTGTAACCCTTGATAGTGGGAGCTGAAAGAGATCGTTCTTTCCTCAGATATAAGAGGAAGTCAGCTATTTGAGTTACAGAGGTACTGGTCGAGGATACTGATACTGACTTGCACCAGTTGCGGAAGACTTCCCACTTCGATTGGTAGACTCTAAGGGTGGATGTTCTCCTTGCTCTAGCAATCGCTCTGGCTGCCTCCTTCGAAAAGCCTCTAGCTCTCGAGAGTCTTTCGATACACTGAAGGCAGTCAGACGAAGAGCGTGGAGGCCTTGGTGTACCTTCTTTACGTGTGGCTGACGTAGAAGGTCCACCCTTAGGGGAAGTGTTCTGGGAACGTCTACTAGCCATCGAAGTACCTCGGTGAACCATTCTCTCGCGGGCCAGAGGGGAGCAACTAGCGTCAACCTTGTCCCTTCGTGAGAGGCGAACTTCTGCAGTACCTTGTTGACAATCTTGAACGGAGGGAATGCATATAGATCTAGATGAGACCAATCTAGGAGAAAGGCATCTATATGAACTGCTGCTGGGTCCGGGATTGGTGAGCAATAAATTGGGAGCCTCTTGGTCATCGAGGTTGCGAAGAGATCTATGGTCGGCTGGCCCCAGGTGGCCCAAAGACTCTTGCATACATCCTTGTGGAGGGTCCATTCTGTTGGAAGAATTTGTCCCTTCCGACTGAGACAATCTGCCATGACATTCAAGTTGCCTTGGATGAACCTCGTAAGTAGCGATATGTTTAGATCTTTTGACCAGGTGAGGAGGTCCCTTGCGATCTCGTACAGCGTCAGTGAGTGGGTCCCTCCTTGCTTGGAGATGTACGCCAAAGCCGTGGTGTTGTCCGAGTTCACCTCCACCACTTTGCCTTGAAGGAGAGACCTGAAGCTTTTCAAGGCCAGATGTACTGCCAGTAGCTCCTTGCAGTTGATATGCATTGTCCTTCGACTCGAGTTCCATATTCCCGAGCATTCCCGACCGTCTAATGTCGCGCCCCAGCCTACGTCTGATGCGTCCGAGAAGAGAACGTGGTTGGGAGTCTGAACAGCTAGGGGCAGACCCTCTCTGAGGTTGATACTGTCCTTCCACCATGTCAGGCAAGACTTCATCTTCTCGGAAATGGGAATCGAGACCGCTTCTAGCGTCTTGTCCTTTTTCCAGTGAAATGCTAGGTGATATTGAAGAGGACGGAGGTGTAGTCTTCCTAATGCTAAGAACTGTTCCAGGGATGATAGCGTCCCTATCAGGCTCATCCACTTCCTGACTGAACATCGTTCCTTCTTTAGCATGTTCTGGAAGCATAACAGGGCTTGGCTTGTTCTGGGGGCCGACGGAAAAGCCCGAAAAGCTAGACTGTGAATCTCCATCCCTAAATACACAATAGTTTGGGATGGGACCACTTGAGACTTTTCCATATTGACAAGGAGACCCAATTCCTTGGTCAGATCTAGAGTCCACTTTAGATCCTTCAGACAGCGACGACTGGAAGAAGCTCTTAGAAGCCAGTCGTCCAAATAGAGGGAGGCTCGGATGTCCGCTAAATGAAGGAATTTGGCTACATTCCTCATCAGCCTCGTAAACACAAGAGGAGCTGTGCTTAGGCCAAAGCACAGGGCTTGAAACTGGTAGACAACCTTTTCGTAAACAAATCTCAGAAAAGGTTGGGAGTCTGGGTGGATGGGGACGTGGAAGTAAGCGTCCCTTAGGTCTAAAGAGACCATCCAGTCTTCCCTTCTGACCGCTGCTAGAACGGACTTTGTGGTCTCCATGGAGAACGTCTGCTTTGTGACAAAGACATTCAGCGCACTGACGTCTAGCACCGGCCTCCACCCTCCTGTCTTCTTTGCCACTAAGAAGAGACGGTTGTAGAAGCCCGGGGTTTGATGGTCCAGGACTTTGACTACCGCTCCCTTTTCTAGTAAGAGAGACACTTCCTGTTTCAATGCTCGTCTCTTGTCTTCCTCTCTGTACCTGGGAGAGAGATCGATGGGAGACGTTGCTAGAGGGGGTTTTCGTACAAACGGGATCTTGTACCCTTCTCTGAGCAACTTCACAGATTGTGCATCTGCGCCTCTCTTCTCCCAGGTCTGCCAGAAGTTCTTGAGTCTGGCTCCCACTGCTGTCTGAAGAAGCTGGCAGTCAGACTCTGCCTTTAAATGACTTGGTTCCTTTCTTCTTTCCACGTCTCCCTTCGGCACGAGCACCTCCTCTGCTGGAGGCTCTGCCACGAAAGGGCGGAATAAATCGGGACGCTGGAGTGTCCATCCTTGGTCTAGCTGACAAGGTAGGCAAAGGGGTGGCTTTGCGAGCAGAGGACGCAACCAGATCATGAGTATCCTTCTGTATCAAAGAAGCTGCAATCTCCTTAATCAGGTCCTCTGGAAAGAGGCACTTGGAAAGAGGAGCAAACAGAAGTTCGGATCTTTGGCAAGGTGTAACTCCAGCTGAAAGGAAAGAGCAAAGGTTCTCACGCTTCTTGAGGACTCCGGACACGAAAGATGCAGCAAGCTCATTAGATCCGTCACGTACGGCCTTGTCCATGCAGGACATGATGAGCAATGAAGTCTCCTTCTCTGTCGGAGAGATCTTCCTGCTTAGAGCTCCCAGACACCAGTCTAAAAAGTTGAAGACCTCGAAGGCTCTAAATATCCCTTTCAAAAGGTGGTCCAGGTCCGAAGATGACCAACATATCTTTGAGCGTCTCATGGCTAGCCGGCGGGGAGAGTCTACAAGACTTGAGAAGTCGCCCTGGGCAGAGGCAGGAACTCCCAAGCCGAGAACTTCTCCCGTGGCATACCAGACGCTCGATCTAGAAGAGAGTCTAGCAGGGGGAAACGTAAAGGCTGTCTTCCCTAGACTCTTTTTGGACTGCATCCATTCTCCTATCACTCGTAAAGCTCTCTTGGACGAGCGTGCGAGGACGAGTCTAGTAAAGGCAGGCGAGGATGACGGCATACCTAAAACAAACTCTGACGGAGGAGAGCGCGGAGCCACAGACACAAACTGGTCCGGAAACATCTCTTTGAACAGTGCTAAAACCTTCCTAAAGTCCAAAGAGGGTTGCGTAGACTTAGGCTCGTCAAGATCCGAATGTGGTTCATCTACGTGTGCAGCACCATCATCATCAGAAAGACCATCATCCGAGTATTGAGGAGGAAGGGGCAATGGAGTAGCTAACGGCTGGTTAGCTGAGTCCGGTCGCACGGGTGCACGCGTGACTGAACCGGACGCAACGTCATGGAACTGTTGCCCAGTCTGTGAGCTGGCAACAACCATAGCAGCGCGGGGACGCACAGCGTCTACTCCAGACTGTCTAGCCTGATGTGGGTGAGCAGTGGCAACCACACTGGGTTGCGGAGGTTGACGCACCGCGTCAAAACAAAACAACTCTGACGGTTGTTGTACCTCACGAACGTCAACGGAAGGCTCCGTGCGTCGCTGAACGTCAACATGCGGCTGGCAGGGCACACTGGAACGCATGGGTGGCGGGACTCTCTCAACTGGAGTGCGCAAGAAGGTCGCCTCAGCGTCCACAGGACGCACAACCGAGTGTGTGGTTGGTTGTAGGCAAGAGGCTGTACTAGCTGGTGCAGCAGCAACCTTCTCCGCACGCAAGTCCTGCATCAGAGACGTTAATTGGGACTGCATGCTCTGCAGCAAAGACCACTTAGGGTCTGCAGGAGCAGGTGCAGCGACAGACGGTGTAACTGTCTGAGGCGGTACCGCTTTGCCTCTCTTAGGAGGTGAGCAGTCATCGGATGACTGCAGCGAGTCCGAACTGACCCAGTGGCTACAACTGGGCCGTTGGACTTGCGCGGAAGGGACCGACTTGCGCTTCAACGGTCGTGAGACCTTGGTCCATGGTTTCTTGCGAGAAACCTCTTCCGCAGACGAGGTATAAATGGGCTCTCTCGTCTTTGTGTGGTGGGGGCGATCTTGGGTAGATACGCCCGAAACCACAGAGGGAACGTCTGTTCGCTGATTAAAGCCTCTCGAACCCATTTGTCGTACGACATTGCTTCTCCCCTGGACTTGGGAGCTTGCAAGAGGTCCCGGACTAGGAGGACGACAGGCACGAACAGACGAACCCTCAAGCGCAACACTATCCACAACACTATCACTCACTTTGTCACTTCCCACTGCACTTTTACACTTCAGCTCCTTGACATCTGCCATGAGCTGATTACGGTCACTAGCCAGTGACTCAACTCTCTCACCCAGAGCTTGGATGGCACGCATCATATCAGCCATCGAAGGTTCCTGAGTGCCAGAAGGGGGGTTAGGAGCAACCACTACAGGGGAAGGAATAGGTTGTGGGGCATGAGGAGAGGAAATGTCAATAGATCGAGAGGAACTTCTCCTAACTCTATCTCTCTCTAGCCTACGTGTATATTTTTGGAATTCGATAAAATCGAATTCCGAAAGCCCAACGCACTCCTCACATCGATCTTCCAATTGACAGGTTTTATCCCGACAATTGGAACAAACAGTGTGAGGGTCGATAGAGGCCTTCGGAAGACGCCTTGAACAGTCCCTAGCATTACACTTCCTAAATTTTGGGACTTGAGAATGGTCAGCCATTTTGAATTGGTCAAAGGGGAAATCAAAAACTATCCAAAGTCATCAACAAATAATCCGTAATCAACAAAAGAATGCAAGGATTTTTGAAGAGAAAGCCTGCACAGCGAAAGCTCAAAACTAGAATAGTGTACTTCACCAAATAGTTGTGAAAACAAATCCAGTTAGCAACAGCGAATTAGTAGGTCTTGCCGGTAGCACGACAGAGAGAAAATTGAGTTCTTTGTTTACATTGAGTACTGGGTACTTGGACGACAGATGGCGCTGTTGGGCACACCCGCAACCTGTATAGCGATCGCTGGCGAATTTTTTCCGTAGAGTTTTCTGTCGAGCAACAGAGTTGCAGCTATTATAATCACCAGCTAAGTTAAATATTGAAAAATTTATTTTGAAGGCCAGGGACGTAGCTATGCCCCTGACATCATGTGCTCTGGGGCGACATGACGGAGGAGGCTCTGGATTCAGTGCCAGGTCAATGACCCTGCAAATCCATGCAGAGATGGTGTTCTTGGTGACCCTCCTCTTAGTCCTTCCTGTGCTGACGAATAGTGCTGGCACACGAGGACGGGCTGCGGCTGTTCTTTTGAGGTACAGCCTCAAGCTCCTTACTGGGCATAGTAAGAGATGGTCTGGGTCATCTGTTAAAGTACGGAGACTAAAATTCCGGAAGGAGTCGAATCGAGGATCTGCTACTCCTGGATTCTGAGTCTTAGCAATAGAGTCAGGGACGAAGCTGAACGTTACCTCCCCCCATCCCCTTGAATGGGCAATGTCATACGAGAGACCATGAAGTTCGCTGACTCGCTTGGCCGAGGCCAAAGCTAGCAGGAATACCGTCTTCCAGGTTAGGTAGTGATCTGATGCCTGGCGTAATGGTTCATAGGGAGGTCTCTTAAGAGACCTGAGAACTCGAACCACATTCCATGGGGGAGGTCTCACTTCCGACTGAGGGCAGGTAAGTTCATAACTATGTATGAGTAGAGAAAGTTCTAGCAATGAGGAAATGTCCATTTTATTCAGCCTGAAGGCGAGACTTAAGGCTGAGCGATAGCTTTACACTGCCGAGACTGAAAGGTGCATTTCTTCACGCGAATACACGAGGAACTCCGCTATTGTTGGAATAGTGGCATCGAGTGGAGAGATACCCCTTCCACGTCACCAACCACAGAAGACTTTACACTTTGCCTGGTAGACTGCTGCTAAAGACTTTCGCAGGTGTCCACACATCCTGATCGCAACTTGTTGCGAAAATCCTCTCTCAGAGAGATGCTGGATAGTCTCCAGGTGTGAAGCCATAGTGAACCTACGGCTTTGTGGAAGATGTTGGCATGTGGTTGTTTGAGTAGATTGTGCCGTGGAGGGAGTTCTCTTGATGGCTCCGTTAGGAGTTGCAGAAGGTCCAGGAACCATTCCGCGTGATGCCATAGCAGAGCTATGAGGGTCATTGAAAGACTGACCGATATTGTTCTAGTCTTGTTGAGTACCCTCCTCATCAGGCAGAAGGGGGGAAGGCGTAAACGTCGATGTTGTCCAACCATTGTTGGAAAGCATCTTGCCAGAGAGCCTTGGGGTCTGAGACTGGGGAACAGTACAACGAGAGCCTGAAGTTCAGGGCCATTGCAAAGAGGTCCACAGTCGGAGAACCCCACACAGTCAGGACTTTGTTGGCTACTATATGATCCAAAGACCACTCGGTTCTCACTATCTGAGATGCTCTGCTCAGGTTGTCGGCGAGCACATTCCTTTTGCCTGGAATGAAGAGTGCCGATAGTGGTATCGAGTGGATTTCGGCTCATCTCAGTACCTCTACTGCTAGATGGGATAGTTGCTGCGAAAAAGTACCTCCTTGTTTGTTAATGTAGGCTACTACCGTGGTGTTGTCGCTCACCACCACAGAGTGACTTGCCAGGTACTGTTGGAACTGTTGAAGGGCTAGAAAGATGGCCTTCCTCTCTAGGAGATTTATGTGGAGGTACTTTTCTGACTCTGACCAGAGGCCTGAGGTCGTGTGGTGCAGCACATGGGCAACCCACCCTTTTTTTTTTGAAGCGTCCGAAAACAGCATCAAATCCGGGGGGAGGACGAGAAGATCCACTCCTTTTCGTCTGTTCTCGTCTGCCACCCACCACTGGAGATCCATCAGTTCCGCAGGTCCCATGGGGATCTGGATGTCCGGGGAGTCGTACGCTTGATTCCACCGGGACTTAAGTCACCACTGGAGGCATCTCATCCTGAGGCGACCATTGGGAACTAGATGGGCCAGGGATGAAAGGTGACTGAGGAGACATAACCAGAGTGGGCTGGAAGTTCTTGTCTGAGAAAAGGTCTTGCAACCTTCCTCAGCCTTGCTATCCTGTCATCTGATGGGAAGGCTTTGTGGAGTGTGGTGTCTATAATCATGCCCAAGTATACCAGTCTTTGAGTGGGAAGCAGTGAAGACTTCTCGAGATTTACCATGATCCCCAGATCTTGGCAAAGTCTCAGAAGTTTGTCTCGGTGTTGAAGAAGGGTTGACACCGAGTCTGCTAGGATTAACCAGTCGTCCAGATAACAGAGGAGACGGATGCCGATCCTGTGTGCCCAAGATGATACTAGGGTGAACACTCTGGTAAAAACTTGTGGTGCTGTGGAGAGACCGAAGCACATCACCTTGAACTGGTACTTTCTGTTGTCTAGGCTGAATCTTAAGTACTTCCTTGAAGACGGATGGACTGGGATCTGGAAGTACGCATCCTTCAGGTCCAGTGTACACATGAAGTCTTGCGGTCTCACTGCAAGTCTGACCGTGTCTGCTGTCTCCATGCTGAACGGAGTTTGTTTGACACACTTGTTCAGAGCTGAGAGGTTGATGACTGGTCTCCAGCCTCCAGACGCCTTCTTTACAAGAAAGAGTCAACTGAAGAAGCCTGGAGATCCGTCGAGGACCTCTTGGAGAGCGCCCTTCTTCAACAGGGTCTGGACTTCTGCCCAAAGGGCTTGCCCCCTTGCCGATCCCATGGCAAGGGAGTTCAATGACACTGGATTCGTCGTCAGGGGAGGTAGAGATGTTACGAACGGGACGCGATATCCTAGACTGATCACGGAGATTGTCCAGGAATCGGCCCCGAGTTGCTTCCACTTGTTTGAGCAACTTTGTAAGCATCCCCCTACCAGTGAACAAACAGGGGGACTGCCTATCCTAGCGTTTGCAGCCTCGGCTGCTCCCTCTAGGATTCTTGCCTCCCCTGGAGGAATTTTTGCCTTTCCTTTCTTTGACAGGAAAGGGCTTAGACACCAAGGTCTTCATTGCTGTTGTCGTCTTAGTGGTCTTGACTGGACGGGACTGCTGTTGTCGTCTTAGTGGTCTTGACTGGACGGGACTGCTGTGGTACTGGAGGCTTATAGGGCTTGGATGTTAAAGCTCTATGAAGGAGGGAGTCTTGATGAGACTTCCTCCACCTCTCAGCGGCGTAACACATACTTAGGTTTGAACAAGACGGATCCCTCTAGGGAGGAATGTCTGAGTCTATTGATCTCGGTGCTAGGGACCTTCTGATGGAATCTCTAAGCTACTGCATCCCAATGTTTTAGGATGGTATTTGCCCACAAGTTCGAGACTTGGTGGGCCAGAAACTCGATCATGCAAGTACCTGAGAGAAGGAAGGTTTCCATAGCTTTCTTGGTACATTCTTTGGAGAAGTCCTCAGAACGTATCAGGATACCTAAGGTCCCCAACCAGATATCGAGCCACGAAGCGGCTTGCATAGCACACTTCGCAACTTCCTCCTGGTTGAGGATCTCGGCTGCCGAGAACGAGACCTGCCGGTTGGAGAGTCTCTCAAGAGGGACTCCCCTGGTTAGCTCTTCCAGCGAGTGGTGAAGAGGAAGAGCTAAACAAGGCTCCTCAAGGATCTTGAAGTAACTCCTCTGCTGTATGCGAGGAGGTGGTAGGAGCTTGTTGGTGGCACCGGAACGGTTAGAGGAGGACATCTCGGAGAGCTGTTGTGAGATCTTGTCCCTGGTACTCTTAACCCCTTGAGACCAGGGCAGTGCTGCACTGGTCTTGGAGGGTTTCTGAGTACCAAAGACACGGTCTAAGACCGTGTCCTTGCCCTCTCGATGAGGGATCTCTGGGTCGGAAAACCGGTTGAGAGCCCTTATTAGAGTCAGAACCTGCCAAAACGCATGTTCTGACTCTTGCTGGTCTCCTCCTGCTGTAGGACCTGCAGCGAAGTCTCCTTCTATCCACAAAGGCTCTTCTTGGGGAGAGTTGCGGACATTCCCTGAGTGGCTAGCTGTCAGACATACGCCTTGAAGGGACAGAGATTGAAGGATACCTGGGAGGAGTACCCCTCATTGGTGGGTTCGCCTGTAGTGGCTTTGGGATCCTGGACCCCTCTGGATGTTTCCCTTCTCCCACAATGCGCGGTGGTATGCGCTTGCGGGGAGGGGAATGAGGCGATGGCGACCTTGCCGTGCGTACTTCAGTAGTCTCGCGCATGGGAGGATATCGGGGCTCGCGCGCGGGGGGATACCGGTGCTCGTGCGAGGGGGGGATACCGGTGCTCGTGCGAGGGGGGGATACCGGGGCTCGCGCTAGGGGGGCTACCGGGGCTCGCGCGAGGGGGGCTACCGGGGCTCGCGCGAGGGGGGCCACCGGGGCTCGCGCGAGGGGGGCTACCGGGGCTCGCGCGAGGGGGGCTACCGGGGCTCGCGCGAGGGGGGCTACCGGGGCTCGCGCGAGGGGGGCTACCGGGGCTCGCGCGGGGGGGGGTTACCGGGGCTCGCGGGAGGGGGGCTACTGGGGCTCGCGGGAGGGGGGCTACCGGGGCTCGCGGGAGGGGGGCTACCGGGGCTCGCGGGAGGGGGGATACCGGGGCTCGCGCGAGGGGGAATACCGGGGCTCGCGCGAGGGGGAATACCGGGGCTCGCGCGAGGGGGAATATCGGGGCTCGCGCGAGGGAGACTGTTGACGCGCGGGAGACTGTTGGCGCGCGGGAGACTGTTGGCGCGCGGGAGACTGTTGGCGCGCGGGAGACTGTTGGGGCGCGGGAGACTGTTGGGGCGTGGGAGACTGTTGGCGCGTGCGTGCGGGAGAGTATTCGCACACATCTATACCAGCCGTACGGTGCGCACGCAGGAGAAAGATCCCTAGCGCAAGGGCGCGCAGTTGAATCATGTGGGGCGAGCGAGAGAATGTTGGTGTGCATCCTTTGGAGAGGATGGGCGAGTGTGCGCAGGGCGCGCACGCGTATCCTTGCTGATGTACGCGGGAGAAGGCTGACGCGCAGGTGAGCGCTGGCGCGATGGTACTGGTTGACGCGTGGGGGAAGCCAGCATTGCTGACTTCCCAGAAGTACTATTTTCACTAGATCGTTGGCGCGGAGGTTTTTCCTGGCGCGTAGGATGATGCATAGCATGGCGCGCAGGAGTTGGATGATGGGCGCGTATGCGCACGGGCAGGAGACTGATGGCACGCGGGAGAGCGCTATTGCGCAGGAGGTTGATGGCGCGCAGGTCAGTGTTGGTGCGCAGCTGGGCCCGGGCGCGTAAGAGAATGTTGGCGCGCAGGAGAGCGTGGGCGCATATGTGCATGAGGGCGCGCATGGCACGTCATGGAGCTATGCTCCTGTTGGAGCATATGCGCATGTTGGCGCTTACGCCCTTGATGCCCTGTGTTAGGGTTTAGTGATAAGGCCTGACGAGCTACTAAGGAGCGTTCATCAGGTCTCGTTGAAGGGGAGTGCGTATGTGGTTGGCGCGCAATAGCGTGCTTTGGTGAAGCCTTGTTAGGCCCATGTAGAAACGGTGACGGCAGGTCTGTCGGATGGAAGGTTGACGTGTCCTTTAAAAGGACGACCTTCCACCAAAGGAGATCGCGAACGATCTGCAGAAAGGTCCAGGACCAATGCAGGAGCAGTGATGGATGATTGGTCTCAAGGCTGGACTGCATCGAAGATGTTGAACCAAAGGGGCGCCTCCTCACCGCAGGTGAAGGAAGGCCTCTAAGGCGAAGAGGAAGGCGAGCCTTCCGACGAATGTGCCCTCTGAAGGCCGTTGGATCAGCAACCTGACCTTCTGCAGTCCTCCGAAGAGGAGTCTCTGTAAGTGAACTCCCCCGAGGGAGAGAAACACTAGCAGGAGAGACTGACGATGGACTTAGTTTCTCCCTCGTAGGTTGAACAGGAACGGGAGAAACTAAGCCGTCAGATACCATAGAGTTTGGGGATGCAGAGGTGATGGGTGATACCGCATTGGATACCTCTGACACCACAACGTGGACAAGAAACAGAGGATCAACCTTTGATGGTGACGACGATTGCTTGACAGCGGCACCCAATCGGATGTAGTCAAGCAAAACCTTCTTGGAGGGCGAACCCATAAGCCCCAAGGAGGACCAAAGCTGAAAAAGGGAGATTAGTGACATATCCTCCCCCGGGGGGAGAGGTGGAGCTGCTTTGCTAGAGTAAGCAACGTCACCTCTCGAGTCACGAGGTTGGTTAACAATACATCGGTCTACGCTACCACTCGACGGTCTCTCGAAAGAGACCGACCGAGTGGGAACTTCAGAGGAGGTTTGGGCAACAGAAGAAGAGCCTTGGGTTTTTCTCCTTTCGAAGCAAACTTCGAAGGAGAAATATCCCGTTTGGACTTCTTCTTCCATCGTTGCGAAAATCTCTCCCACTGGGAGGTAGACCACTCCCTACACCTGTTGTTGCTATCACACCGTTGGCCCCTACAAGAAGGACAAAAGGCGTGAGGATCAGTCTCGACCGCCGACATGAATGTTCCAGGGGGCAGTCGGGAAACCAAGGACAGGTGCCCATGATCACAGAGGCCAACTTCACATATACAGAACTAGAAAAATAAAAGACAAAAGCAATTAAATGGCTGCCAAATGACGGCAAGGATGAGAGCGGACACGTCCGCCCACCATCCGAGCCGAGAACAAAGTGAGCTCAAGCACAGGTGTGTGAGTGGGGGGGTAGCAAGCTACCCTCCCCTACCCACCGCTAACTAGCGGTATAGGTAGTAAACCCTCGTTAAAAATTAATGGCTCGTCATTTCAGCTACGCCGAAAGTAACATGACAAATTCGGAGATAATTTGTATTTTTCCTAACCATACAAACCTTAGCTATTTACATTGGGTTTACCTTTTAGCGTAGCTGAAATGACGAGCCAATAGTTTTTAACGAGGGTTAATTACCCCCGCGCTAGTTAGCGGGGGTAGGGGAAGGGATAGCTTGCTACCCCTCCCCCGCCCACACACCGGTGATTTGCTTCACTTCACTTAGAGGTAGGACTTGACTTGAGGGCCAGGGCTGGCGGGCAAATATGTGTAAATAGCTAAGGTTTGTATGGTTAGGAAAAATACAAATTATCTCCGAATTTGTCATTTGTTCCGTAACCGAAATACAAACCACGCTATTTACTTTGGGTGACTTACCCCTTAGGAAGGGTGGAAAGTCCCCAGCCTTACTGACTTCAGCTTTGCCCGGGGGCTCCATCCCTCAGTGAGTAGCACTTGAGAGAAGGAGCCCCTGCACCTCAAAAGTTCCTTGCTTCGCTAGGAACGAGTGGCCTACATAAGTTGTGTGTGGAGGAAAGTGTGACTCGTCCTATGAAGTTGACCTTGAGACCTTTAGATAGGAATCTAGGATAGGACGTTCCCAATACCACCTCGTCAGGGTATGGGGGATGCAACAGTATTAAGCTTAATACTAGGAGCACAAGGAAGCATGGGTTACCTGCAGAGGTCGAGGTCAGCTATGCGAGGACCAGGATGCTGCTTCCCCAAGAGAGGGGAGAATGAAGAAAGAAGTAAGGGTCAGACATACTCTTTCATTCACGCAGACTAAAACCGGGTAACAACGCCCTCAACCTACTGCTACTTGTCCATTAAGGAGCATGAGGTTAGACCAGCTGTTGTGCAGCCACCACAGGGTCGATAGAAAACGTATCGAGGCTCCTGTGGGTCACGTCCTGCAGGTAGTGGGCTGTGAAGGTCATCTGACGCTTCCAGACCCCAGCTTGAAGCACCTGCGTCACAGAGAAGTTTCTCTTGAAGGCCAGGGACGTAGCAGCACCCGTGACATCGTGTGCCCTAGGGCGACGTGACGGAGGAGGGTCAGGATTCAAGGCATGGTAGATAACTCTTCGAATCCAAGCTGAGATGGTGTTCCTGGTGACCCTCCTCTTCGTCCTGCCTGTGCTCACAAACAATGCTCGCACTTGAGGGCGGACTGCAGCCGTTCTCTTCAAGTAGTGCCTCAGACACCTCACTGGACATAGTAGCAGCTGGTCTGGGTCGCTTGTTACAGAGCGGAGACTCGCGATCCTGAAAGAGTCGAACCGAGGATCCGGCACTCCAGGATTCTGAGTCTTGGCCACAAACTCAGGGACGAACCTGAACGTTACCTCCCCCCATCCCCTTGAATGGGCGATGTCGTACAAGAGACCATGAAGTTCACTAACTCGCTTGGCCGAAGCCAAAGCGAGCAGGAAAGCCGTCTTCCAAGACGGGTGGCGATCGGAGGCCTGGCGTAATGGTTCGAAGGGAGGTCTCTTAAGAGCCCTGAGGACCCGAACCACGTTCCAAGGAGGAGGTCTCACTTCCGACTGGGGGCAGGTAAGCTCATAGCTACGTATGAGTAGAGAGAGTTCTAGCGAGGAAGAAATGGCCACGCCTTTCAGCCTGAAAGCCAAGCTTAAGGCTGAGTGATAGCCTTTCACTGCCGAGACAGAAAGACGCATTTCCTCCCGCAGATATACGAGGAAGTCCGCTATTGCTGGAATAGTGGCATCGAGTGGAGAGATACCTCTCCCACGACACCAACCACAAAAGACTCTCCACTTCCCCTGGTAGACTCCCTCAGAGGACTTTCGCAGGTGCCGAGACATTCTCTCCACAACCTATTGCGAAAAGCCTCTCTCCGTGAGGAGACGCTGGACAGTCTCCAGGCATGAAGCCAAAGCGAGGCCACGGCCTTGTGAGGGACGTTGGAGTGGGGTTGTCTGAGAAGCTCGTGTCGTGGAGGAAGTTCCCTCGGGAGCTCCGTCAGGAGCTGCAGAAGGTCCGGGAACCATTCCGCGTGATGCCATAGCGGAGCTACCAGAGTCATCGAACAGTTGACCGATAGTCTGGTCCTGTTGAGCACCCTTCTCATCAGACAGAACGGTGGAAAGGCGTACACGTCGATGTTGTCCCACCGTTGCTGGAAAGCATCTTGCCAGAGAGCCTTGGGGTCCGGGACTGGGGTGCAGTATAGAGGCAGCTTGAAATTCAACGCTGTTGCGAACAGGTCCACGGTCGGGGAACCCCACAAAGTCAGGACTTTGTTGGCTATCTGAGGATCCAAAGACCGCTCGGTACTCACTATCTGCGAGGCCCTGCTCAGACTGTCGGCGAGCACATTCCTCTTGCCAGGAATGAAGCGAGCTGATAGTGTTATCAAGTGGACTTCGGTCCACCTCAGAATCTCTACTGCAAGATGGGATAGCTGCTGCGAAAAAGTGCCTCCCTGCTTGTTGATATAAGCCACTACCGTGGTGTTGTCGCTCATCACCACCACGGAATGACCCGCCAGGGTCCGTTGGAACTGTTGAAGAGCCAGAAAGACGGCCTTCAACTCTAGCAGGTTGATGTGCAGGCACTTTTCTGATTCTAACCAAAGGCCTGGGATCCTCTGGTTCAGAACGTGCGCCCCCCACCCTTCTTTTGACGCGCCCGAAAACAGTGTCAATTCCGGGGGGAGGACGAGAAGACTCACTTCCTTTCGCAGGTTCTCGTCGACCAGCCACCACCGCAGGTCCGTCCGTTCCAAAGATCCTATCGGGACCTGAACGTCCGGGGAATCGGATCCTTGATTCCACCGGGACTTGAGCCGCCACTGTAGGGATCTCATCCTGAGGCGGCCATTGGGAACCAGACGAGCCAGGGAGGACAGGTGACCTGAGAGACGCAACCACGATTAGGCGGGAAGCTCTTCTCACCTGAGGAAGGGTTCCACCACCCTCCTCAGCCTTGCTATCCTATTGTCTGATGGAAAGGCTTTGTGGAGATTGGTGTCTATCAGCATGCCTAGATAAACCAGTCGTTGGGACGGCTGCAGAGAGGACTTCTCGAGGTTTACCACGATCCCCAGATCCTGGCAAAGACCTAGAAGCCTGTCTCGGTGCCGAAGAAGGGTCGACTCAGAGTCTGCTAGGATCAGCCAGTCGTCCAGATAACGAAGGAGACGAATGCCGTTCCTGTGCGCCCAAGATGAAATCAGGGTGAACACTCTGGTGAACACCTGAGGAGTTGTGGAGAGACCGAAACACAGCACCTTGAACTGGTAGATCTTGTCGTCTAGGCAGAATCTCAAGTACTTCCTGGAAGACGGATGGATTGGGATCTGGAAGTACGCGTCCTTTAGATCCAGTGTGCACATGAAGTCTAGAGGTCTCACCGCAAGTCTGACCGTGTCCGCTGTCTCCATGCTGAACCGAGTTTGCTTGACAAACCCGTTCAGAGCTGAGAGGTCGATGACAGGTCTCCAGCCTCCAGACGCCTTCTTTACAAGAAAGAGTCGACTGAAGAAGCCTGAGGACCGTCGACGACCTCCTGGAGAGCACCCTTCTTGAGCATGGTCTCGACTTCGGCCCGAAGGACCAGCCCCTTTGCCGATCCCGTGGCATAGGAGCTCAACGACACTGGATTCGCTGTCAGGGGAGGTTGAGATGTTATGAACGGGACGCGATAGCCTTGGCCGATCACTGAAACCGTCCAAGCATCGGCCCCGTGTTGCTGCCACCTGTGCACGCAACGTTGAAGGCATCCCCCCACAGGTGGACACGCGGGAGGACTGCCACTCCTAGGGTTTGCGGCCGCGGCCGCTCCCTCTAGGAGTCTTGCCTCCCCTGGAGGACTTACCGCCCCTCTTGACCTTGGCTGGAAAGGGCTGGGGCTTAGACACCACTTTCTTAGCTGCCAGTGCCTGCTTCGGTGCCTTATGAGGCTGCTGCTGCTGTTGCTGCGGAGCTGGAGGCTTATAGGGCCGAGCTGTAAGTGCCCTATGGAGGAGGGAGTCCGTGCTCGATTTCCTCCACCTCTCAGCCGTTCGCTCCATATCCTGTGGCTCCAACAGATTCTCCCCAAGGAGGGAAGCATGTCTGAGCCTACAGACATCCACGGCGGGGACCTTCGGGTGGAACCTCTCGGTCACCGCATCGCCCCGCTTCAACACCGAGTTGGCTCACAGGATGGTGAACTGGTGCGCCAGGAACTCGATGGAGCGGGTGCCCGAGAGTAAGAAGGTCTCCAGGGCCTTCCTATTGGTCTCCTTAGACAAGTCCTCGGAGCGCAATAGGATGCCCAGAGTTCCTAGCCATATATCCAGCCACGAAGTGGCCTGCATGGCGCACTTCGCGACCTTCTCGTGGCTCAGGATCTCCGACGCCGAGAACGACACCTGCCGGGCGGAGAGCTTCTCGAGGGGAACTCCCTTAGCCAGCTCTTCTACGGAGTGATGGAGAGGAAGAGCGAGACTAGACTCACCCAAGATCTCAAAATACCTCCTCTGCTGGAGACGAGAAGGTGGGATGAGTTTGTTCCCGGCAGAGGAACGACTGGAGGAGGCAAGAATCGCGAGCTGGGCGTTGGCCCTGGCTCTGGCACTCTTCAATCCCCGAGACCAGGGCAGAGCCGCACTGGTCTTAGGGGCCTTCTGAACATCTAACACTTGGTCCAGGACCATGTCCTTGCCTTCTCGGGGGGCGGTCACGGGATCCATGAACCCATTGAGTTGCCTCATCAGGCTCAGGACCTGCCAGAAGGCATGTTCAGATTCCTGCTGGTCTCCTCCTTGCGGGCTGGAAGCTAAGTCTCCCGTCCCCGGAATCTCTTCCTGGGGCGAAGCGTGGACATTCTCCCGGGGAGCAGCGGGTTCCTGACGAATCCTTGAAGACGATTTCGGGATAGTCTTGGAGTCCTTTGGTTCCCTCCTGGGAGGGATACAGGATCCCAACAAAGAGGTTCAGAGAGCCCCTTCCACGCGAGACAATTCTCCTCCATGAAGAGAAGGCTCCCCCCTTGGTGCCGAGGGGGAGACTATCACCTCACTGGACTCACCCGAGGATGGAAAAGCCTCGTCCACGGGAGAAGGAGAAAACGCCTGCGAAGGGGATGGGGCCTTCCCGACAGACCTCTTAGGAACCAACTTCTCTCTATGGGAAGTCACCACGAAGTCCACTCCTCTCTTTCTCTTCAGCGGAGGTGAGGCAGTCGTTGGCTTGTTCCCCTGATCGGTGAGTGCTGGCTTCATAACCCTCACTAACGCCCGCATCAGAAGACCAAACCAAGTCTGTCGCTCCACGGACACAGTCCGAAATCCCCGCTGGAGGGAAGGGGATCGGGCGATCCTTCGGAGTGGACACCACTGGACCTGCCTGAAAAGGAAAAGGGGAAGAAAGACGCACTGACCTCTCTGAAGTGTCTTCCCTGTCCTGCAGAAGGGTCCTGCACTTTGGTGGAGGCGATCCTGAGCGGGGTCTGGTGACACGCGTTCCTGCTGCTGTCACGGGCTGCGAAATTCGGCGCAAACGGTCGCGCGGGAGCGCAGGCGAGCGGTTGCGCAGGCGAGCAGTCGCGCAGGCGAGTGGTCGCGCAGTCGCGCAGGCGAGCAGTCGCGCAGGCGAGTGGTCGCGCAGTCGCGCAGGCGAGTGGTCGCGGGCGCGCAGGCGAGTGGTCGCGGGCGCGCAGGCGAGTGGGCGCGAGGGCGTACAGGGGAACGAGCGTGTGGGCGAGCCGGTGAACGAATGCGTTGGCGCGTCGGCAAGGGAATGCATTGGCGCATCGGCAAGGGAATGCGTTGTCGCGCGGGCGAGCGAGAACGCTCCGAAGATCGCTGGCGACATTGGTCAGGAGACCTGTAGCGCGTGGAAGAGCGATTGTAAGCAGGCGATCGGTGGTGCGCTGGTGAACGCTGGCGCGCAGGCGACTGATGGCGCGTTGGCGAGCGATAGCGCGTAGATCGCGCAGGCGAACGACCGCGCAAGGGCGAGCTACCAGAGGGCGACCCATGTCCATCCAGATCTTCTGGGCGACGGCGCGTTGGAGAACGCTTGCGCGCAGGCGATAGGTCACGCGGGCGGTCTGGAGATCGCCGATGTTCAGGTGATCGCTGACGCGTAGGAGAACGCTGACGAGCAGGCGATTGTTGAATCGTATGTGATCGCTGGCGAGCAAGAGGGCGACGCGTGGAATCCTGTGAGGGAACAGTCGGCGCGGGGCGCAAAGGCGAACGTTCACGAACAGGAACAGGAACAGGAAGCGCGTGGGCGAACGTGTGTTTTAGAAACGCGCTGGAGAACGCGAGCGATGTTGTGCAGGAACAAGCTGAGGATCGCGAGGGCGCTCAGGAGACTGATGGAGCGCAGGGCGCACAACAGGAACTGCAGGATATTCGGAGACCACAGGGGAGCGCTGGCGAGCAGAGGGGCGATGATCCTCAGAAGAGCGCTGACGAACAGGAGAGCGCTGACGGTCAGAAGAGCGCTGACGAGCAGGAGAGCGCCTGTGCGCTAACACTGCAGAAGGGCGAGCAGGGGAACGGTGGCGCGCTGGGCGCTCCTCAGGAACAGCAGGTTGAAGGATGTCCTCAGGAGAGCGCTGGCGAACAGGAGATCGCTGACGAACAGGAGAGCGCTGACTAGCAGGAGAGCGCCTGTGCGCTAACACTGCACGCGTAAGGGAAGAATCCATTTGCCCCGAAGGGACCGTTGCCCGTCGGGTGACGAGGTCAGATTGCTGAACATCTGCCCCAGAAGTTGAAGGTCTGGAAGGCGTAGGAGACCGATCCCCAGAGAGGTCTAAGGAAGCTGGAGCTGCAGGCTGTTTACGGCGAGGAGAGTCCCCTTCGGAGGAAGAAGGAGAAGATCCAAAAAGGCGCCTCTTAGCACCCTTATAAGGAGACGGGAGGCCCTTGCGACGCAGCGGACGGTGAGCCTTACGGCGAAGGCAGCCACGAGGAAGATCGTCAGGACCATCAGTCCTCCGAAGGGGAGTCTCAGTCAAAGCAGTCCCCTTAGAGGGAAGCTGGACAGCAAAAGAGCCCGTAGGACTCCCTTCCCCCTTCGAAGGATGTAAGGAAGGGGGAGGAGAGCCGTCAGCACCAACATCCACAACTGCACCTGCAGAGGATTGACCCGCCCCGTCGGAAGCCTCTGCCACCACGACGTTGACCATAGACAGAGGATCTACCTCTGCTATCACCGCCGACTGCTTAACGGCGGTCCCCAACTGGACAAGGTCAATCAGGGCAACCCTGGAGGGCAAGCCCTTAAGCCCCAGGGAAGCCCAAATCTGAAAAAGATCATCGTTAGACAAAGATTCATCAATAACCTCCCCCAGGGGAGGAGGAGGAACCGCCCCGCTATGGGAGGCGACGCCTTCTCCCCCAACCCAAGGTCGGGAAACAGAACTAGGGCCTGCGCTCCCACTCGGCCGACTCTCCTTAGGAGACGAACAAGGGGGAGCTTCGGAGGAGGTTTGGGCGGCGAAAGAAGAATCCCAAGAACCTTCCTCCTTCAAGGCAACCCTGGAAGGAGAACGGTCTCTCTTGGACTTCTTCTTACGCCGGCGGCCAAACCTCTCCCACTGGGAGGCAGACCACTCCCTGCACTCACTACACTTATTTTCCTGATCACACCGTCAGCCTCGACACAGCGGGCAAAGGGTGTGAGGATCAGTCTCCACGGTCGACATAAAAGTACCACAAGGGCGGCCGGCAATTCCAGGGCACGTACGCATAGTAATAATAAAGGCGGTCAACTTCTAACACACACACACAAACTGAAAGTAAAAGCAGAAAAAATTTAAAGGCTGTCAACGAGGACGATGGACAGACACGTCTGTTCATCGCCGGAGCCAAAAGTGAAGTGAAGCAAATCACCGGTGTGTGGGGGGGAGGGGTAGCAAGCTATCCCTTCCCCTACCCCCGCTAACTAGCGCGGGGGTAATTAACCCTCGTTAAAAACTATTGGCTCGTCATTTCAGCTACGCTAAAAGGTAAACCCAATGTAAATAGCGTGGTTTGTATTTCGGTTACGGAACAAACCCCTATTAAATAGCGTGGTTTGTATTCCAGTTACGGAACAAATGGTGTATACCTTCCGGTTTATCTATCTACGCCATCTAAAAGAGAGAGAGAGAGAGAGAGAGAGAGAGAGAGAGAGAGAGAGAGAGAGAGAGAGAGAGAGAGAGAGAGAGAGAGAGAGATTTCATTAACAAGGAAGTGACATAAGGAATCTATAAATAAAAAAAGAGATACAAAGGTGGTTATTTATGGTTACATAATGAATGAGTTTGTCTGATGGGTAAGAGGGGGATGGCTCCATCGTCAAACAATAAGTGGGATTCGTCTACAGGGGATGGGGTGGAATGGGTGGATAAGGGTAGGGGGATGGGGTGGAATGGGTGGATAAGGGTAGGGGGATGGGGTGCAGCCGTTGAGATACTACCACTAGAGAGTTATGGGGTCTTTTGACTGGCCAGACAGTACTACATTGGATCCTTCTCTCTGGTTACGGTTCATTTTCCCTTTGCCTACATATTCACACACCGAATAGTCTGGCCTATTCGTTACATATTCTCCTCTGTCCTCGTACACCTGACAACACTGAGATTACCAAACAATTCTTCTTACTGCACTGTAATTGTTCAGTGGCCACTTTCCTCTTTGTAAGGGTAGAAGAGACTCTTTAGCTATGGTAAGCAGCTCTTCTAGGAGAAGGACACTTCAAAATCAAACCATTGTTCTCTAATCTTGGGTAGTGCCTTAGCCTCTGTACCATGGTCTTCCACTGTCTTGGGTTAGAGTTCTCTTGCTTGAGGGTACACTCGGGCACACTGTTCTATCTTATATCTTATTTCTCTTCCACTTGTTTTGTTAAAGTTTTTATAGTTTATAAAGTGATATTTATTTTAATATTGTTGCTCTTCTTAAAATATATTATTTTTCCTTGTTTCCTTTCCTCACTGAGCTATTTTCCCTGTTGGAGCCCCTGGGCTTATAGCATCCTGCTTTTCCAACTAGGGTTGTAGCTTAGCAAGTAATAATAATAATAATAATAATAATGGGTGGATAAGGGTAGGGGGATGGGGTGGAATGGGTGGATAAGGGTAGGGGGATGGGGTAGAATGGGTGGATAAGGGTAGGGGGATGGGGTGGAATGGGTGGATAAGGGTAGGGGGATGGGGTGGAATGGGTGGATAAGGGTAGGGGGATGGGGTGGAATGGGTGGATAAGGGTAGGGGGATGGGGTAGAATGGGTGGATAAGGGTAGGGGGATGGGGTGGAATGGGTGGATAAGGGTAGGGGGATGGTGGTGTGCTGTTATGGTTGAGAAAATGGAAGGATAATGACTTGTCCGGGCAATCGAAACTACCACAGGTACCAACATGAGTGTGAAACTTTATGTAACGGTTGACGAGACTCAAAAGGATTTTCTAAAAAGGCAATTGATGTTGACTTGAAATGAACAGTAATACTGTGTGAATAACTACTAGTGAGATTACTCAAGTGCAATATTTGGATGAGCTCATGGTGTGGAGGTAGATGGAAATGGTTTGTTCACCAAACTTTCAACTGGGCTTCACAAGGTACTAGAAAAGTTGGAAGACCTAGGCCTACATGGCTGAGGACTATGAAGCGCAAAGTAGATGATGAAGGGAGAAGTATTGATTTAAAAGCTCAAGATAGAGACGACAGGCGAAATCTAACCGAGGCCCTTTGTGTCAATAGGCGTAGGAGATGATGATGATGATGAACAGAAATAAAAATAAAATATGAAAGGAAAGAAAATAATCCAAGGATACTAATTTAAAATCTAATGTATAAAATGGTACAGATAAATTATATCAAAGTAAAAATTGAACATAATTAAATTAAGTACATTTTAAAATAAATAAAATCATGATTTGGAACTGTTAAGAGAAAAAAAAAGTATATATAGAAGTACTGTAGTTTATTAGTGTTATTGACATTTAGGAGCCATCAATGTTTACTACAAAGCGTGGTCAGTTCAACGCCCTATAGTAGGCAGCGTTGACATGGGAAGATTTGGTAAAGAACAGTAAATTTTTCAGCTTTGGCAAATCTTATATAAACTTGTGGCTCTTTGGAAGTTTGTTTTAGAAGTTAAGTAGACCATGTTAAAACAGTGATGATTAGGCATGGGTGGTAAGTAGACTTACAATGTGGGAACATCGATATTTCACAACTAACTACTATGCCCCGGGTGTAACCTTCTTCGTGTGGTAGCTGGGACATGGGTGGCTGCTATGCTAAGTTCTGCATGATGTGCAAGACCAGGATTGAGAGTTCCAAGGAAAAAAAGCCCAGCTCAATCTGGGTTGGATTAGAATGCATCCGTGTAATTGTTCTTGCTACAAAATTCTTATTCAAAGCACATATGCAGGAAATTATATTTGTAGCAACAATAATTCAGAAATCTGTAGACTAGAATAGAGAAAAATACATGGTTCTTGCATTTGGTAAGAAATAATACATTCCAGCATTGCTAAACACAGTAGTAGGCTTACAGTAAACCAACAAGATGAATCAACAATTACCCACCAGATTTAGTTGATTAGACTGGGTAAAGTCTATTGGGGATGCAGATATCTATGGTTATCTTCAGATACGTCCCTGATTATACACAATATCTTCAGATAGTCATTCCAGGGTTTAGAACCCTGTGATACCTGACGGCAATTCTCTTGTAATACAACTCGCAGAAATATTATACAGTAGGAAGCTGCCGAAGGGAACTTCCATCAGGACGACATGGCTCTCACCCAAAAATAGATTTTTCCTATGTCAAAATCCGTTTAATGCCTTGGTTTTGCCTATCAATGTCAAAACAATAAGTAATTTATGTCTAACTTAATATTCAACAAGGTTAAAAGAAACAGAGTAACCAAAAATGGGCGTTTACGTAAATATGAACATGCGTTAACCTGTTGATCAGGTTAGCAAAGCCTTAAAGACTTAAGTAAACCCTTCACCTTCGATGACTGCTTCGACTGCTTTCCTTTGTAGGTCACTCTTGAACGATGTATGGCGAAAATATTTCGCCAGTGCTTCTTTGGCACTTTCGCTAATATCTTCTCTTCGTTTCGACATCCTTCCAGAGTTCACTGGCCTCAATTTAACAATAGAAGGAAAGTCTCTTTTGACAACATAGTTTTTGGCATTTGTTGTGATAAGGGAGACACCTGGAATACCACTGTTCCGTAACACAACTGTAGTAGTAGTGAGCAGGATGATCTTCATAACCGCTCCCTCTTTCTTGGTTCCTAACTGATCACGCAGGCAAAATAGCTTTGCGGCCACTCCATCAATTGATATGTATATATATATATATATATATAGGCTATATATATATATGTATATATATATATATATATATACTGTACTGTATATATATATATATATATATGTGTGTGTGTGTGTGTGTGTGTATAAACATATATGCCTATATATATAAACATATACATATATAAATATATATAAATATATATAAATACACACATATATATATAAATATATATATATATATATATATATATAGCTTTTTACCTTATACTCAGTATTATAATTAAATTTTTAAATATAACTAAAATGATAGTCTTCAGAAGAATCTTTTTTTTTTTTCATCTCATTCTACCTTAGAATAAGTTGGGGCATTATATTATTACGTTTAACAACATAGATTGGTATTTCTATTCTCATTTCAAATTTTTTGGGCCACATGTATCTGGTATGATTTTGAAACATATCCACTCATATACTGTTCTCGTGATTCTTCCTAAATTTGGCTATGAAAATACAAATGTATGTTTGGTGTCATTCTATTTTTTTAACATATCAAAAACACCATCTCTGTCTTTTTTCAAAAATATTGTTTAATTTTAGTATGCCCAACCTTGCTTTCATTATTAGATCAGCCTTATTCACTCCACTTCTCTAATGTAATACCGTGGGCCATTCCCTCCTATGAACACCAATGTTTTCCTCCCTTTCTTCAATTCCTTCCTCCATCTTTCTCATAATTCTTTTTATCGGGATCTTTTCCCCCAATTTCTCTCCTTTCCTATTTCCATCTTAAAGCTATCAGGATTTAAAATTACACGTCTTACTTTCCCGCGTCATACAACTTTAATTTTTTTCTCCATACCCGATAGGGTAGAACTTTTCATGTATTTGTTCATATAAATTGAACCTATATTGCCTGCCGCTGGAACCCTAGGAGACCATTCAGGTAAAAATATGGGGAAACGCGGTTGTTGCCTTACGAAATTTAAGTTAAGAAATGTCGGATAGCATGATGGAAGAAAATAAGAGGTGCCGAAAATATAGGAAAAGGCTAAAAGGTGAGTGCAACTTGGGCCTGAAAGAAGACTGCAAAGACTTCATCTTTTTTTTTTTTTTTTTCATTTAATCTGATTTTGCTGTATGGCTTTTGTTTCATAGATTGTCTCGCATTCCTTGATGTCTCTATCTTATATCGTGTCATAATCTTGCAAAATGGTTCTTATAAAATGAAGCTTCTAATTATGAATAAATGGTTACGATAAATATATATAGTTAAGGAGAGTACGATAATAGAGTAAGGAAAAACGGTAAAAAGGATTAAGAAAGGTGACGAACAATGATGTAGATTTTATGAATTACAGAGATGGACGGTTATAAAGAACGCAAGATATGTGCAATTGAAATAAAAAACTTAAAATTTGAAAAATAATAAAGAACTTGAGCTTTTCTATTCGAACGGATTTCAAGATAAAAAAAGACCATTTGTAAAGCTTTTGAAAAATTAAGATTCGATAGAATCAAATGAATAAATATAGAGAAAATTAATAAGTACGTCTTGAGTAATGGAAAGAAATTCGGTAGTATTCCATCTCATTCAACGCAATCGTAAATTATAAGTAGGCCTATTTACAAGCACCGACATACTCTAAGGGCTGCTTTCCTGGCCTTATCACGTAGGAAAACTCTATCCTCTACTGGACAAAATCAGTTTATCGTATACATATTAAAGTATTTTACATATCGCACTTAATGGATGGTGTTTATTTTCAAATCCTCATTATGGGAACAGAGAATATGGAAGCCTTCCGTTTCTTCTTGAACAAAATATTTACTCTATCCCAAATTTGAATGGTTTTATGACAGCTTGAATATTTACATAGGAGCTATCTGTGACATCCTTAATATCCATGGTTTGGTAATGTCCTGACGTGCCTCGACAAACCTTGCCTTGTATATTGCATTATAGAACCAGGAAAATTTTCATGGTGCAAAGACCCCCTCAGTAGTACATGAAGTGAACAAGATACGTTTTGTTCTTTAATCTATAATATAGGATGTTTTAGAATGATGTTGGGAAATTGATATATCCTAATTTGTTTCTATCTTTAATATGCTGAATATATAACACAAATTTCATTTTGAACAGGGAGTTTAAGCGCGGCCGCGGTTCAAAACTTATCTAGGCTTATAGCGTCCTGCTTTTCCAACTGGGTTTGTGGCTAGCAAGTAATAATAATGATAATAATATCTGTTTAAACGTTGTTACTGTTTTTAGAATGATTTATTGTTAATTTGTTCTCATCATTTATTTATTTCCTTTCCTCACTGGGCTATTTTTCCTTATTGGAGCTCTTGGGCTTATAGCATCTTTCTTTTCCAATTAGGGTTGTAGAATGGCTAATAATAATAATAATAATAATAATAATAATAATAATAATAATAATAATAATTATAATAATAATAATAATAATAGTGTCTTGTGTAACTTCAGTTCAGTCTCCTGAAGGTTTGTTTACATGTAAAATAACACCGAGCAACTTAGTTGCATTCTATATAAAGTTTATTTGCTGCCGATTAAACACCATTTTATAATTTTGTCCTTTCATGACGCCTTTCATAAATTACATACAATCTAAAAATAAAAATGACTATTCTTTTGGTAACTTATTTAATATTAGTAGGTACCAAAAATCTTTTACATCTCTTTACATAGGAAACGAATCTAATTGTTTACTTTTCCCAAAATACTATCAGAGTTTGACATGCGAGAAGGCATCTACGCCTAATGTATCCGTTCAACGTAATGTTCAGTGATATAACTACTTCCATATATACAGTGTGTATTCAAGCAAATTCATGTCTAAAATCCAGGCGTGTGGAATTCCTATTGGATATTATTATCGAAGAAAGCTAATGGAGTGTGCAGAGTCGTAGCCCACCATACTATAAATTCATATTCGGTGCAGTTACTTTATCGATTGTTGGGTAGCTTTAACCAAGTCCGAGTAATTATTTATGTCATTTTCAAAACATAGGATTTTGTAGAATTTCCTTAATCAAAAGTAAGAGTTGAATTTTCATCGAATAAACCAGGCTCTGTTTACATAGTTTCATGGTAGGCTAGGTTCTGTAAAATTCATGAGTCAATTTTATTGGCTGTTAAATTCTCAGATAATTATACTCGCCAAATTATCAGAGAGCTGGATTTAAAAGTGATCCAATGTGTAAGTGCTTAGGCTAGTTTAGCTAAGAAACTAGGATAGCCATATAGGTGAGGCAGTAAATATCGAGAAACAGTCCATGTAGGAAAAAGCTACTGGCTATTCTATATAAAGTAAATAAGGATCAATTCCCATTTTAATTAAAATGCATAGTGGGAGTGCCACCGATACTCAAGAAAAATTATATAAAATGTTGGAAAAACTACAGTCTTTGGCTCGAGAGATTCCAACGTAAGTTATAATTAATTTAATTTGTAACAGTAATTGCATGCCCTTGCATTTGGATTTGAAAATATGATCGATACCAAACTATGAATAGCCTATCAAATGTACTCTGTTGGTGTGGGAAGTGGCTATTTGATATGAGCAGCCCAATATTTATATGTGTATAATATTTAAGTAATTTATATTGTTGGGTAGTGATCATAACCTTTATCTTTAGCTTTCATTTGCTCATTCATCTCAGAAGAGAAGCATAAAATACATGAACCACGGATAAATTGCTATTTACTCTCAAAACCAATTTTCTTCTGAGCCTTTTTTGTTCATCAAAGTTCATCGCAGGCCCAAATCCATAAATTCAAATCCAGATTCAAACATATTATTCAACATATGTAATTTAAAAGATTAGGTGAAATTAAAATCACATTTTGTTTAAAGGTTAAGGAAGTAAATTTATTGCTGTACTGTGTAAATGGAAATTGCCTTTACTTAAAATTTTTAACATTTTATTCCTACACAGGAAATTTCAGCAGAGACTGCCATATGATTTGCTCTCCTCTTTGGCTCACATTTTACTTGACAATACAGTATTTGAGATCGTGCGTGAACTTGTCGAACTTCAACATATGACTGAGAAGGGTTTGCATCAACAGCGTATGCATATGCTCCACAAGCATCGAGGTAATTTCAGCGTACTGTAAATGTTTATTATTTTATATAAACTGACACTGATGTCACCATCCTTTTTTTTTTTTTTTTTTTTTTTCAATGTGGCAAGGTTTTTATTTACTTTTATTTATTACCACTAAAGTCTTAAAAAGTATCAGAGACTGCTAGGATGATGTAAGAAAATGTTACTTAACCCTCCTCTGATCCTGTCCGTGACAAAATCGCCATCAGGCTCAACTTGCAAATTTTTACTGTGAGCAATGATGTGATTCATGTGACAACCTACTTATATTGACATTTTGTAAGCAATGATGTGATTCATATGACAACCTACTTATATTGACATTTTGTAAGCAATGATGTGATTCATGTGACAACCTACTTATATTGACATTTTGTAGCATAATTAGAAAAGGTATAGATAGAAAGAAACTGGAAATTGCATTAGAATGCTAAATAGATTGTCTATATACTGTAGCTACATGAATGTACGAAGCACCAAGTGTGTAATCAGATCCTTGGGGGGTTTAGTGTCTCCTTTTATTTAGTCTATCTACACTAGAAATTATCTAAGCTCTCGTAAGTAGGAGTACAGTATTCCACTAGTATGAAGAGCAGAATTTTATGATAGGTATACTGTACAGTATAAGGTTTGTAATATTTTCTACACAAATTGGGAGCTGTGAATATTTCACAAGAATCCCCCCCAGGCTAAAATGGGCAGACCTTATTTAATGAACAAATGAATTACAGAAGAATAACAGGCGGTAAATGTCTAGGAGAAGGCCGCACCCGTTTTTCAAGTATTAACGACGAAAAACGGCAAAAAACAACCAGATTATTGTTGCACAGTGCATAGAAACATGAGGAAATGAATAAAAAAGAAACTAAGACTTAACTCTTACACACAAAATGTAAGCATAAACCTACTACTACAATTATGGGGGACCCCAGTGGGAAGCGGGGTTTTTGGGTGGGGGGAGGAGGAGAAAAGAGATTTTTCGGGGCACTACTGAACCTAATACAACCAACTAACCTACCCTGGGGGGCCTGTACCCCTACCTAGGCCTACCGGGGGGGGGGGGGGGGCTCTGCCCCCCCTGCGACACCCCATTAAGGCCACAGTGATTTTCAAGGCACCACCGAACCTAATACACCCACCTAACCTAACCTAATAGCCCTGCACCCCTACCGGGGGGGGGGGGGGGGGCTCTGCCCCCCCTTGCGACCCCCCCTTAAGGACACACCTGACATATCCATCAAACCAAATCCAAAGTGATGGTACTGCTGTATACATCGTTATACTATCACCATTATAATATACTCCATAAATTAATGAAGCTTAACCTGTTGGTTGATAAAGATGTGCTGCTGCTTTGAGGAAAACGTGAAGCCGTTGCGAAGGTTCCCTGACATGCAGGACAATTTTTATTTTGTAAAATTAAATTGTGTCTCTGGCACAAATCCACTAGTTTTTCAATATTCCCCGAATAAGTTACAACAAATTCATTGTAAGTTAGGAAACAGTCAGGACAAGAAGATGGAATTTCAACTTCTTGTGCAACATGAGATGACATGCTTGCTATGGTCTCCATGTCTAAGAACGAAATTAAATGCCTGGGTAAGATAATGTATTGTCGCGCTGTTGTATTGTTGCGCTGTGATTGGCCAAACATGTATGACGTCATAGTGGATAGGCGCTGTGATTGGCCAAACGTGTAAGACTTCATAGTAGACTAGTTTGTCTGCGGATTATAGTGGTTACAGGGCTCATTTGAGCAAAAACAAGACACAGTCAACAATAACAACAGACTTAGAAAAAATCTGGGAGGAAGAGAAGAGTAGCGCGAGTTTGATCGTCGATATTTCGACTATTATTAATTTTCACTAAATTATCTCACTCGTATACCACTATTTACATACATTCTTACACATTCTAGTAAAAATAAATTGAATATCACTGATATCTTCATGCGGCCCTCTCCTAGACATTAACCTAACATGCAATTACAAAGAAAATGGAGAACATTTTGAAGAGATGTAGCATCAGAATGCTAATGCATGACTGGAGTTTGGTACAAGTGAAGAAGTTACATAGAACAATATGGAGTGAATATGTGCTGAGAAGGAGTAAGGACCAGTTACTCATACTAGTGATGCATTGAAGTAGTAGAACAAAGATCTGTATGAAGATACCATCAGTAATGTGACTTTAAGCTTGTTTGGCAGCAGTGCATCCCTTCCAGCGAGCCTTTTTTTTATTTAGTAGTAGAACAAAGATCTGTATGAAGATACCATCAGTAATGTGACTTTAAGCTTGTTTGGCAGCAATGCATCCCTTCCAGCGAGCCTTTTTTTATTTTAACCTATGTCCTTCTGTCCAACCTCTTGTAACTTTTACTTCATACTGTAATTTCAAGCTTTTCCTACAGTTGCATCTGTATGCTGAATGGGTTCCCTTTTCCCAGGGTATGGACCATAGCATGTGCAAGATTCATTATTTAAGCTGGAATTTCCCATTGTAAAAGAATAATTTAAATACAGTGCAACCTCTACATACGATCTTAATTCGTTCCGGGACCTGCTTCGTATGTGAAAACAATCGTACGTTGGAGCAAATATTCCCATAAGAATACACGGTAATTTGTATTTGTTCCGTAACTGGAATACAAACCACGCTATTTATTAGGGGTTATACTTTTGGCAGAGCTGAAATGACGAGCCATTAAAATTTAGTGAGGGTTAACTACCCGCACCGCTAGTTAGCGGGGGTAGGGGGGGTAGCTTGCTACCACTCCCGTTCACACACCTGTAATTTAGTCACTTTACTTTTGGCTCGGATCGAGAGCGGTTGTTTCCTCTCTCCCTCCTTGCCTATTATGGACTGCCATTAATTTTTGTCTTTTAACTTACTTTTTCTTATACTTGTATATATGTGAAAACAATTTTTAATGTTTATGTATATATATGTGTATAGAAATGTGGTAAGTTTCCTTTTCAGTGTTTGTGCTGTGTGTGATACATATACGACAACGACACTTGCGTAGTAGCAAGGCCACCACAGTTCTACTTCGTGGGGAACGACCTCTCCCTCTCTGGTCTTTCGGTCTTCCCGTCGGCATATAACCATTAACTCGGCCGCCACAGGGGAATCGTCATCGCCTGGACCCTCTTCATCCAACTATTGTCTTCGCCTTTTCCTTTTTTCCTACGGGAAACATGGATTCTGAGCGAAGGGAATGTGGCCTTTCAAAGATTGACTACGGTCTCTCTCTCTTCTCGAGGTCGTTCACCTTTACAACAACAGCGTACTATTGGGGAAGCTCCTTTCCCTTGCGCGGGTTAATTTGCTCTTCCAATTGTTTGTCTCAATTTTGCACGCGCGCGCGCCAATAGTCTTCCGCGCACGCCAATAGTGTTGCATGCGCGCGCGGGCGGCGATGGTCTCCCGTGCGCGCCCCCCCTGCGACCCCCCATTAAGGCCACAGTGATTTTCAGGGCACCACCGAACCTAATACACCCACCTAACCTAGCCTAACAGCCCTACACCCCTACCCGGGGGGGGGGGGGGGGGGGGGGGGGGGGGGCTCTGCCCCCCCTTGCGACCCCCCCCTTAAGGACACTACCTAACATATCCATCAAATCAAATCCAAAGTGATGATACTGCTGTATACATCGTTATACTATCACCATTATAATATACTCCATAAATTAATGAAGCTTACCTTAACCTGTTGGTTGATAAAGATGTGCTGCTGCTTTGAGGAAAACGTGAAGCCGTTGCGAAGGTGCCCTGACATGCAGGACAATTTTTATTTTGTAAAATTAAATTGTGTCTCTGGCACAAATCCACTAGTTTTTCAATATTCCCCGAATAAGTTACAACAAATTCATTGTAAGTTAGGAAACAGTCAGGACAAGAAGATGGAATTTCAACTTCTTGTGCAACATGAGATGACATGCTTGCTATGGTCTCCATGTCTAAGAACGAAATTAAATGCCTGGGTAAGATAATGTATTGTCGCGCTGTTGTATTGTTGCGCTGTGATTGGCCAAACATGTATGACGTCATAGTGGATAGGCGCTGTGATTGGCCAAACGTGTAAGACTTCATAGTAGACTAGTTTGTCTGCGGATTATAGTGGTTACAGGGCTCATTTGAGCAAAAACAAGGCACAGTCAACAATAACAACAGACTTAGAAAAAATCAGGGAGGAAGAGAAGAGTAGCGTGAGTTTGATCGTCGATTTTTCAATATTTAACTTAGCCGGTGATTATATAAGCTGCAACTCTGTTGCTCGACAGAAAACTCTACGTTAAAAATCCGCCAGCGATCGCTATGCAGGTAGGGGGTGTACTTCAACAGCGCCATCTGTCGTACAGGTACTCAGTACTCAATGTAAACAAAGAACTCAATTTTCTCTCTGTCGGGCTACCGGCAAGACCTACTAATTCGCTGTTGCTAACTGGATTTGTTTTCACAACTATTCTGTGAAGTACACTATTCTAGTTTTGAGCTTTCGCTATGCAGGTGTTTTATCTTCATCTCAAAACTTGAACTCGTTTTGAATAGATTTAATTATGGTGACAAAGAGAGTATGGACTTTCTTTCACTTTTAAATGGCCGACCCTTCCCTTAGACGGAAGTGTGTTTAGGTTTTTAGTAATTATCTTATCACGTTATAGATCTATATATTTTATATCTCTCCGCCTTTATTAGGCCTCTTCGATTAACTTTCCTTTTATTATAAACATATAAAAATAAATTTTAATGTTTTGTTTATATGTGACCTTTCCTGATAGTAGGCGGTCCTAACTTGGAACCGAAGTTAATCAACGTTGAGCCCTTTATATCGTAATTAGCTTTTAAAGAATTTAAAACTTTTTAAATGTAATATTTTATGAAAGAATTTCTTTGATAGTCTTCGTACTGTTTTCAAAGATGAACTAACGTTTAGTTTTTTATGCTACGCAGTTGTTGACGTTCAGGACGTTCAACATGCGCTCTATCGTTACGATAGAGAGAGAGTGTATCACGGTTTCACTTTGCAGTAAGAGTAAATCGATTCTGATGTTTTGTTCATTCTTTCTTAGCTTAAATGTTTTAAATTCTAATATAAAGGAACTTTTTATTTGAAAAACCTTTCAGTTTTTTCCTTTAGTCAAATAACTTTTTTTTTTGACGAAATATAATTGGGCTCTTCTCTTAGGTGCGAAATCAAGAGAGAAAGAGAGAGAGAGAGATAGTGACGGAGGGAGAGAGAGGAGAGAAAACGTTCCGGTCAAGCGGGGTAACGTTGTTCTCGTGTTACTCTCGTCCCTAGTCTCTGTACGGGGAGGAAGGATAAAACGTTTTTAGGTTTTTATTCTCGTCCCCAGGCTATGTGCGGTGTGAGATTGAAAACATAGTTATATGAACTAGTGTTTAGTCTCTTTCCCAGCCACTGATTTTTCTTTTTATCTTAAAATATGTTTTCTGTTTTTTGCTGGTATTATGAACTTGCATTATACGACTTATTTCGCAATTACTACCTTTTAATGAAGGGTAGAATTGCGTGTTTCAGGTAGAAATAAGTGCAAAACAGAAAATCGAAGTGATTAAGTGATATGCGCAAAGTGTTACAGTGTTGCGTCCGAGGCGCAAAGTGTTACAGTGTTGCGTCCGAGGGTTCGTCTGTTCGTGCCTGTCGTTCACCTAGTCCGGGACCTCTTGCAAGCTCCCAAGCCCAGGGGAGAAGTAATGTCGAACGACTTATGGGTTCGAGAGGCCTTGACCAACGAACAGACGTTTTCCCTCTATGGTATCGGGTGTATCTTACCAAGATCTCCCCTACCATAAGACGAGAGAGACGTTGTTCTCCTCGCCATCCGTAGGCTTTTCGCATAAGAAACCTGTCACAAGGTTTCGAAGCCCTTAAGCGAAAGTCAGTCCTTTCAGGACAGGTCCAGCGTCCTGGTTACAGCCATTAGGACAGCTCTGACCCTATGCAGTCATCGGATAACTGCTCGCCGCCTAACAAAAGCGTAACACAGACTCCGAAAGTCTTTTTTTGTAGGCAAAGTGTTGCGGTCACAGACGTTACCCTCGTCTATTACCACAACCATTTCCGTTGATCCTTAAGGGGTTATATGGCAAAACATGCAGTATATGCTTGCCTCCCTTATGGAAGACTATTCTGCCGATTAGTCCGTTGAGTCTAGCCGTTTATCTCATCGATATCCTGGCTTTCAGCCAACCTAACGTTCCTTTGTGCTTACTGTTGACGTTGGCGTAGCCTAGTCACGTCAGTCAGGTTGTTTAGAACCACACTCGATGCGGTCTCGTGTGGTTTTTCAGCCGCATTTGGACGTTAGGCCACTGGCTGATACTCCTGTTGACGTTCTAGACGTTCACTAACAATCGGAGTTGACTTGTTTTGACGCTGTGCGTCAACCTCCGCATTCTAGAGTTGTTTTGACTGCTCAGTCTAGGCAGTCAAAGCAGTCTCGAGTGGACGCTGTACGTCCTCACGCACCTGTTGTGGTTGACAGTTCAGTTGTTGACAGTTCACAGACTGTCAAGCAGTTACATGACGTTGCGTTCTGGTCCGCTACTAATGCACCAGTGAGAGACTCGGCTTTTATCGGACAAGGTTCCTGTAGATGAGGAAGTGGCTGTTCTCCCTCCTACTGATATTCCCTTGAGGACTCTGTCAGATGGAGAGGAGCCTTAAGCTGCTTAGCCTCCTATGGACTTTAATTAAATCATGATGATTTTTTTTAAGGATCTTCGTCCGGATCTTGTAACTGCTGCTCCTCGTTCGCCTAAACGTCAGAGCTTACACTAGGCCTAGCTACTTCGAAGCCGTTGTTTTTAAGCTAGTGCTCTCTCGCTCTCCTAGAGAGCGTTACGTTGGCTAGGCGACTGGTTTTTCACCAGGAGGAATTTGGGGGATACAGCCTTTGCTTTCCCTTCTTTTAAACTGGTTTATAGAGCGAGAGTCTGCTATGACACGAGAGAAGTTCTCGGCTTGGGAGTTCATGCCTCTGCCCAGATAGACTTCTCAATTCTGGTAGACTCTCCCTGGCGCCTAGCCAGGAGACGCTCCAAGTTGTTTACAGGTTAACTTCTCAGCTGTTGTCGAGCCTTTGAAGTTTTGCTGTACTATTATGTCACGCATAACAAGGCTTTCAGGGATGGTAAACGGTTCCGCCTCAGTCGCTAACCCCGTCTGTTGCCACACCTGCTCCCGTAGACCCTAAATGGGCTTTGCTGCAAGACATGCAGTCCAAGCTTGCGTCCTTGATAGAGGACTTAAATGCGGAGAAGAACCTTCTGGCCAACAACCTTCCAACCGGTCGGTTGTGCGCCCTGTTGACGCTGAGGTAACCTACTCGCGTCTGCCAGTTGAGGTGGTTCCTCCACCGATGCGACCCAGTGTGGGTTGCCAGCCGCACGGTGACGTTAAGCGACGCTCGGAGGTGGTTGTTGACGTTCAGGACGTTCAACAACCAGCAGAGGTGACTTGTTGTGACGCAGTGCGTCAACCTCAGCAACCCGGTAGGGTGTTGACTGCACAACCCAGACGGTCTAGACAGTTTCGGGTTGACGCTGTGCTTCCTCGCGCACCCATGGTTGTTGACAGTTCACAGACTGTGCAGCAGTTCCATGATATTGCGTCCGGCTCCGTCACGCATCCACCAGTGCGACCGGATTCAGCGAGTCAGACGTTGCCCACTCCGTTGCCGTTTCCTCATCAGTTTCGGATGAGGAACAATCTGATGAGGACGTTGCTGAACAAGACGATCAGCCCCCAGCCCTGCTATCCATCCAGAAGATGCTGAAGAAGGAACGCTGCTCAGTCAGGCTGTGGATGAGTCTGGTAGGGACGCTGTCATCCGTGTATCAATTTGTGTCACTAAGAAGACTACACCTCCGTCCTCTTCTATACCATCTAGCTTTTCACTGGAAAAAGGACAAGACGCTAGAAGCGGTCTCGATCCCGGTTTCCGAAAAGATAAAGTCTTGTCTGACTTGGTGAAAGGACTATATCAACCTAAGAGAGGGTCTTCCCCTGACTGTTCAGACTCCCAACCACGTTCTCTTCTCGGACGCATCGGACGTAGGCTGGGGTGCGACATTAGACGGTCGGGAATGCTCGGGAATATGGAACTCGAGTCAAAGGACAATGCATTTCAACTGCAAGGAGCTACTGGCAGTACGTCTGGCCTGGAAAAGCTTCAGGTCTCTCCTTCAAGGCAAAGTGGTGGAGGTGAACTCGGACAACACCACGGCTTTGGCGTACATCTCCAAGCAAGGAGGGACCTACTCTCTGACGTTGTACGAGATCGCAAGGGACCTCCTCACCTGGTCAAAAGGTCTAGACATATCACTAGTAACGAGGTTCATCCAAGGCAACTTGAATGTCATGGCAGATTGTCTCAGTCGGAAGGGACAAATAATTCCAACAGAATGGACCCTCCACAAGGATGTATGCAAGAGACTTTGGGCCACCTGGGGCCAGCCAACCATAGATCTCTTCGCAACCTCGATGACCAAGAGGCTCCCAATATTTTGCTCACCAATCCCGGACCCAGCAGCAGTTCATATAGATGCCTTTCTCCTAGATTGGTCACATCTAGATCTATATGCATTCCCTCCGTTCAAGATTGTCAACAAGGTAATGCAGATGTTCGCCTCTCACGAAGGGACAAGGTTGACGCTAGTTGCTTCCCTCTGGCCCGCGAGAGAATGGTTCACCGAGGTACTTCGATGGCTAGTAGACGTTCCCAGAACACTTCCCCTAAGGGTGGACCTTCTACGTCAGCCACACGTAAAGAAGGTACACCAAGGCCTCCACGCTCTTCGTCTGACTGCCTTCAGACTATCGAAAGACCCTCGAGAGCTAGAAGCTTTTCGAAGGAGGCAGCCAGAGCGATTGCTAGAGCAAGGAGAACATCCACCCTTAGAGTCTACCAATCGAAGTGGGAAATCTTCCGAAACTGGTGCAAGTCAGTATCCGTATCCTCGACCAGTACCTCTGTAACTCAAATAGCTGACTTCCTCTTATATCTGAGGAAAGAACGATCTCTTTCAGCTCCTACTATCAAGGGTTACAGAAGCATGTTGACATCAGTCTTCTGTCACAGAGGCTTAGATCTTTCCAACAATAAAGATCTACAGGACCTCCTTAAGTCTTTTGAGACCACGAAGGAGCGTCGTTTGGTTACACCTGGTTGGAATTTAGACGTGGTACTAAGATTCCTTATGTCAGACAGGTTCGAACCGCTACAATCAGCCTCCCTGAAAGATCTCACCTTAAAGACTCTTTTCCTGGTATGCTTAGCCACAGCTAAAAGAGTCAGTGAGATTCATGCCTTCAGCAAGAACATCGGATTCTCATCCGAAACGGCTACATGTTCTACAACTTGGTTTTCTAGCCAAAAACGAGCTGCCTTCTCGGCCTTGGCCAATATCGTTCGATATTCCAAACTTATCGTATGGTTGGAAATGAACTAGAAAGAGTCTTATGCCCTGTAAGAGCTCCTAAGTTCTATTTAAAACGAACTAAACCTTTACGAGGCCCGTCTGAAGCTTTATGGTGTTCAGTTAAGAAACCATCTTTGCCTATGTCAAAGAATGCTTTATCCTATTTTATCAGACTGTTAATACGAGAAGCTCATTCCCATCTGAATGAGAAAGACCAAGCTTTGCTGAAGGTAAGGACACACGAAGTTAGAGCTGTCGCAACTTCCGTGGCCTTTAAACAAAATAGATCTCTGCCAAGTATAATCGACGCAACCTATTGGAAAAGCAAGTCAGTGTTCGCGTCTTTTTATCTTAAGAATGTCCAGTCTCTTTACGAGAACTGCTACACTCTGGGACCATTCGTAGCAACGAGTGCAGTAGTGGGTGAGGGCTCAACCACTACAATTCCCTAATTCCATAACCTTTTTAATCTTTCTCTTGAAATGTTTTATTATTGTTTTTGGGTTGTCCGGAAGGCTAAGAAGCCTTTCGCATCCTACTTGATTTGGCGGGTGGTCAAAGTCATTTCTTGAGAAGCGCCTAGATTAGAGGTTTTGATGAGGTCCTGTTGTATGGGTTGCAACCCTTGATACTTCAGCTCCTAGGGGTCGCTCAGCATCCTAAGAGGATCGCGAGGCTCCGTAAGGAAGACGTACTTAAAAAGGCAGAGTAATTGTTCAAGTCGACTTCCTTACCAGGTACTTATTTATTTTAAGTTTGTTATTTTGATAACTGCTAAAATAAAATAAAAAATCCTTAGCTCATAATAATGTAAACATTTATTGCTGGTCTCTACCCACCCCCCTGGGTGTGATTCAGCTTATATAATCACCGGCTAAGTTAAATATTGAAAAATGTTATTTTTATAATAAAATAAATTTTTGAATATACTTACCCGGTGATTATATATTAAAGGACCCTCCCTTCCTCCCCAATAGAGACCCAGTGGACCGAGGAGAATATTGAGTTCTTTGTTTACATTGAGTACTGAGTACCTGCACGACAGATGGCGCTGTTGAAGTACACCCCCTACCTGCATAGCGATCGCTGGCGGATTTTTAACGTAGAGTTTTCTGTCGAGCAACAGAGTTGCAGCTTATATAATCACCGGGTAAGTATATTCAAAAATTTATTTTATTATAAAAATAACATATTTCGACTATTATTGATTTTCACTAAATTATCTCACTCGTATACCACTATTTACATACATTCTTACACATTCTAGTAAAAATAAATTGAATATCACTGATATCTTCATGCGGCCCTCTCCTAGACATTAACCTAACAGGCAATTACAAAGAAAATGGAGAACATTTTGAAGAGATGTAGCATCAGAATGCTAATGCATGACTGGAGTTTGGTACAAGTGAAGAAGTTACATAGAACAATATGGAGTGAATATGTGCTGAGAAGGAGTAAGGACCAGTTACTCATACTAGTGATGCATTGAAGTAGTAGAACAAAGATCTGTATGAAGATACCATCAGTAATGTGACTTTAAGCTTGTTTGGCAGCAATGCATCCCTTCCAGCGAGCCTTTTTTTATTTTAACCTATGTCCTTCTGTCCAACCTCTTGTAACTTTTACTTCATACTGTAATTTCAAGCTTTTCCTACAGTTGCATCTGTATGCTGAATGGGTTCCCTTTCCCCAGGGTATGGACCATAGCATGTGCAAGATTCATTATTTAAGCTGGAATTTCCCATTGTAAAAGAATAATTTAAATACAGTGCAACCTCTACATACGATCTTAATTCGTTCCGGGACCTGCTTCGTATGTGAAAACAATCGTACGTTGGAGCAAATATTCCCATAAGAATACACGGTAATTTGTATTTGTTCCGTAACTGGAATACAAACCACGCTATTTATTAGGGGTTATACTTTTGGCAGAGCTGAAATGACGAGCCATTAAAATTTAGTGAGGGTTAACTACCCGCACCGCTAGTTAGCGGGAGTAGGGGGGGTAGCTTGCTACCACTCCCGTTCACACACCTGTAATTTAGTCACTTTACTTTTGGCTCGGATCGAGAGCGGTTGTTTCCTCTCTCCCTCCTTGCCTATTATAGACTGCCATTAATTTTTGTCTTTTAACTTACTTTTTCTTATACTTGTATATATGTGAAAACAATTTTTAATGTTTATGTATATATATGTGTATAGAAATGTGGTAAGTTTCCTTTTCAGTGTTTGTGCTGTGTGTGATACATATACGACAACGACACTTGCGTAGTAGCAAGGCCACCACAGTTCTACTTCGTGGGGAACGACCTCTCCCTCTCTGGTCCTTCGGTCTTCCCGTCGGCATATAACCGTTAACTCGACCGCCGCAGGGGAATCATCATCGCCTGGACCCTCTTCATTCAATTATTGTCTTCGCCTTTTCCTTTTTTCCTACGGGAAACATGGATTCTGAGCGAAGGGAATGTGGCCTTTCAAAGATTGACTACGGTCTCTCTCTTCTCGAGGTCGTTCACCTTTACAACAACAGCGTACTATTGGGGAAGCTCCTTTCCCTTGCGCGGGTTAATTTGCTCTTCCAATTGTTTGTCTCAATTTTGCATGCGCGCGCGCCAATAGTCTTCCGCGCACGCCAATAGTGTTGCATGCGCGCGCTGACGATCTTCTGCGCGCGGGCGGCGATGGTCTCCCGTGCGCGTCCCGAAGATATTCCTCACGCGCGCCAATAGTCTTGTGCGCGCGCGCACCCACGATCTTCCGCACGCGCGCACCCACGATCTTCCGCACGCGCGCACCCACGATCTTCCGCACGTGGGTGCCAATGGCCTCTCGCGCGCCGATGATTTTCTGCGCGCTCGAGTGCCAATGCTCTTGCGCGCGTACCAACAGTCTTCTGCTCGCGCACGCCGACGATCGTCCACGCGGGCGCCGATGGTCTCCTGCACGCGCGTCATTAGTCTTGCGGGCGCGTGAGCTCACCTACAGTCTACCGCGCACGCGCGCTGACGGCCTTCGCGCGTGCGCGCTTCAATAATCTTGAGTGCGCGCATGCAGCCTTCTGTGGGCGCCGACGGTCTTCTGCGCGCGGACGCCGATGGTCTTCCGCACGCTCGCGCCAACAGTCTCCACGTAGTACTCTCACGCACACGCCAATGCACCCACCCTTGCGCAACCAGTCACACTCTTCGGCGCATTCTAGGGAGAATGCACAAAACTACACAGTGCCTTACTGCGCGCCAGCGCTCTTCCTCACTTTCCTGCGCCCTCCTGCGCAGTTACGGTCCCGGATCCAATGCACCAGCTCTTGCCAAAGAGTCAAGGCTCGCAGATCCAATGCACCAGCTCTTGCCTAAGAACCGGCTCTTGCCTGCTCTCCAGGCAGATATTAAGCACCAGCATCATCCTGTGTGCCATCGCTCCAGTACTCTCCTGCACGCTCGCGCAATTGTCAGTAAAAAGGAATAAAACTTTTTGGACAGGTCACCATTGCCCCATTCCTCCCCGCAAACATAAAAATTGCCACCGGGAAAAGAGGAATAAGGCTTCACAGAAGGATTCAAGATCACGAAGATTCCATCCTACAACGGGAATCAAAACGGGGAATCCTTGGTCCCTGTCTCTTCTGAAGTTTCTTTTTCCTTGACTGACCATCGTCAGCAAACAGGAAAGCATCAACAGACTGATCTCTAGATCACTGTTTGCTGATGGCTAGTTCACAGTTTACTGATAGCTAGGTCGCCGATCACCAGATCGGCAATTGCTAGCTCAATGCTGATCTTTGACCTCTAGTCCCTCCAATGACTAACGATCTCCAATTGCTAGAGTTTCCAATCACTGTTGCTAGTCAATAACCAGTCATCAGCTTGCTGATCACTAGATCACCGAAGGGCAGCTCATCTTTTTTCGATCATTGAAATCAGCTCGCTGATCTCTGACCAGCCCATCTTCAGCTTGCTCATCTCTGACCAACCAGGGGGGGGACCATAATCAGCTTGCTGATCTCGAATTCACCATCGGTCATCGGCAATTTGCCGGCAGTTCTGACTCGAACTTACTAGTCAACCGCTTCCTGTAGTTCCTAGATCAGAAAGCATACAACATACTTCTCGCTACTGGCCGTTCGCCATCACACTAAAGTGATCGGCAAACGTTCGACAACCCTTATCAACGGCTTGCCGACAGGGAACTACTTGCGAGCACTCTCCAACTGCACAGTAACCACGATACCCAACGGTTAACCATTGATTAACATTCGCCAGATTGATTCTATTCTAAGGCATAGCATCAATCCCATCAGGGCGCATGGTAAGGCTAAGCGTTGCCTTCTTTCTGTTAGTTAAAGAAATTCTCTCTCAGAGAAGAATTCTTACACTGGATATCGCGCCTGATCCTTTACGACACGAGTCAAGACTCCAGCGTCGACAATCTTCCATGCAATAGGATCAGCAAGGAGCTGTCCCTTTGGGTCGATGTCCACACCATGTTGGAGTTCGAATAAGGGCTAAGACCTCAGGTCTTCATTTACACACTGGACCTAAAGGACACTTACTCCCAGGTCCAAACCATCCATCCAGGAAGGGTGGAAGATTCAGTCTAGACAAACAAGAAACACCAGTTCAAGGCACTGTGCTTCAGTCTTTCCACTACACCCATCCTGGTCTCACAGGATCGGCTTCTGTCTCCTCTCTCTCGGGACGACTGACTGACCTTAGCAGACTCAGTGGCAACCTTGCATTAACACTGGAACTTCTGAAGTCTTTTTACCAAGATCCAGTGATCAGGGTAAACCTATGGAAGTCTT